>NW_027526295.1:207867266-208067266 GCF_048455015.1 Haemaphysalis longicornis
AGTTCTCGGGGGGTTCTCTCAGGTGTCTTGAGCGTCGGGGAACGTATGTTCGCCACTTTGCGAGCACGTCCTCCATAAAAGCAGCCCCTGCTCTTATTTTGTGAAGCAGGACTTGGGCCCCCTGGGCAGTCCTCCTGGCAGTGGTCGTGGGTCATGGGGTGTAGCGGCATGGAGCTTCGCCCTGCTCTCTTGCTTGGCAGAGGCTCTGTCGTCCGCAGGGTCTGGGTCGTGCCGTGCTGGGGGAACAGGGTGTAATAGGTCGGAGCGGATACTTGCTTCGTCGCTCGCCCACGCGTGGGCGGCCTCGTTCCCGACGCCACCCGCGTGTCCCGGCACCCAGTCCACCCGCACGGTAATGGATTTCGTTGTGCGAGGTCTCTTCGCAATCGTCTTGATGAGGTGGCTGGTGGATCCGATGACTGGGGTGCCACCGAGTCTTGCCACCACCTCTCTACCGTCATATATGTGGTAAACGCCCGGCCCCGGTGCTCCCCCGCCTGGTAGCGCTCTTTGATGTGGTTCGCCGCCAGCAGTACCGCCTCCAGCTCGCATCGCACGGTGCTGGGCGTGGTGTCAAACTGAAACGTCCGCGTCGCCGCGTTGGCCCATCTGCACAAGCAATGGTAACGCGGTTGGTGATCGCATTGAAGGCGGCGTCCACGAATATGGCACCTTCTTGCAGGTCCTCTCTTTGGTGGTCCTTCCTGCGTACCCTAGACATGGGTTTGGGGGTGCAGATAAGCTCGTCCTCCCAAGGGGGGATTGGATTCGGCGCTGGCAAAATCGGCGACTCATCGCTCGCCGTATCGTTGATGAGAAGCTGGATGTATGCCCCAGCATTGGTGGTAGCTCGTCTCATTGTGTGCCCTTTGTACCGCTCCTCTATGATGTGGCGTAGCGCAGGAACCCTCGCAAACCGGTAGAGCTTCTCGGTTCTGGTGTGCCTGGGCAGTCCCGTGATAGCTCGCAGGCACTCACGATGCAGCGTTTCTAGTTGCGCGTGTTCCGCTTGGTTGAGCTCGAAGCAAACCGCTCCGTAGCATGCCTTCGATGTAAGCACTGCCTGGGTCAGCGTACGTATATAGCCTGCGTCGCCGCACCGCCGAATCGGTTGCCCATCCGTCGGATGATATGAAGCTGTTGCCGCCACGTAACCTTCAGCTGTCGGCCCACTCGTCGGCTCCACCCTGTTCGTGCAGTGGGACCCCTAGGATCCAGATCCAACGGGAAGCAGCCCGCTCGATGCGGCGACCGCCTAGCCTGATGTCGATGGCCTCCCTAGTCTGCTCCGCACCATCTAGAACAATGTACTGGGTCTTCTCTGAAGGGCGCGTATGCCTGTAGCCGTGAGCCCCCGTTCAATGGCGTCCAGTCCACGCTGCACCGCCGCAGCGGCCGTCTTGACGTCGGTCGAGCCATCAGTCCACATCGTAATATCATCTGCGTATACTGTGTGCTTCAAGTGGTCGATTGTCTCGAGCTCACCAGCAATGTCGCGCATCCCAAGATTAAACAGCATAGGAGACAGGATCACCCCTGTGGCACCCCGACTACATTGATGAAGGTATGTGGTTGGTTGCTGTCGGTGTTAATCTCGAATGTCCGGTTTTTTAGGAATCCTTTCACAAAATTTGTGATGCGTGGGCCTGCTCCACATTTGTGAAGTACCTCCACAATCCGGGTATGGTTGACCGTGTCAAAGCCCTTCTTCAGGTCTACGGCTACACCGATGGCTGGAGTCTTGGTGGGGCCGTGACGGCGCCCCACCGTGCGGCGGAGCATTTGGAGGCTATCGTGCGTACAGAGCCCTGGTCGAAACCCGATCTGCGTGGGCCGCAGGTATCCTGTGTGGTGCTCTACTATGTAGGTCAACCGCGCCAGCACCATGCGCTCTAACAGCTTACATAGTGTGGACGTAAGCCAAATGGGTCGGAGGTTCTGCACTCTGTCAGGTCTCTTCCCGGGTTTAGGAATTGGGCATACGATGGAATGGCGCCACTCTGCGGAAGTTCTCCGGATTGCCACACGGTGTTCAACTCGTCCAGGAGCTGTGTACGGCCCTCTTTGTTTAGGTTCCGCAGCATTCGCCACGTCATACCGTCCTTGCCTGGGGCGCTGCGGATGTTTACCGCCCCCAATACCACAGACAGCTCTTGTAGCGTGAAGAGAGCGTTCTGGTCTAGTTCGTTTGTCACTGGCTCTGGTTCGTATGCGCTGGGGTTCGGCGGTGTCTGTGGTTGTGGGAAGAAGATTTCGGCCACCTCTTTCTCAAACTGCTCTACCTTTAAGCACGTGGCCAGCCTTATGTGTGGTGTTTGGCGCCTTTGTTTTACCGACCATGGCGCGCCACATTCGATGGCTGCCGGTTTTCTCGTCGAAAGACGCGCAGTGTTCCATCCAGCGAGACCTCGCCAGGTGCTTAGCGTAGCGTCTCGCCTGGACCGTCTTGTTGCGCACACGAGCAAGATCTTCATATCTCTTCCCTTTTTGATGTAGCGCATGTGCAGCTGCTCGCGGGTCTCCTAGAGCTTGGCAAGATGCTTGTCCGGCATGGGCCAGTCTTCGTTCACTTCGGACTTTCGAATGGTGGTCTTCACCGCTCGGCGCAGCTTCTGCGTGATGGGTAGGTTTCGCTTGCACTTAGCTACGGCCTCTCGAAAGGCATCCCAGTCGACGGCACGCGCTATGCGTCTCCACTTGTTTTTCCCTCCGGTGTCCTCGCAGATCCAGATTCAGTAATGGTCGGAGCCCATGGGATCCACGCCACACCACCACTCCCGCACGGTTCCCTGGTCTGCCTGCAGGCTAGGTCGAGCACTGTGTCTTGCTGTCCGGCGTGTAACCCGTGTCTTGTTGGGTACTCGAGGTCATTGGTGAGCATCAGGCGTGCTGCCTCCGTCGTCTCCACGAGCTTCGAACCCCGTGCATCTGCCTGGCGGTGCCCCAGTCGGGGTGGTGCGCGTTAAAGTCCCCAGCGATCAACATCGGACGGGTAGCGTCTTCGAAGGTCTTTAAAAACAAAAACAGTGGCTTACTGACGTTTCCACTGGAGGACCATTCTTCATCTTAGTTACTCCGATGAAGACTGGTCCTCCATCGAAACGTGAGTAGACTGGTGTGCCAACCATTTCCTCAAATATATATATATATATATATATATATATATATATATATATATATATATATATATATATATATATATATATATATATATATATATATATATATATATATATATATATACTTAGGGAACATTTTGCGTAAATTTGAGTCCTGAATTATGAGGGCTTACGGGAAGGATACTGCGTAGGAGTGTTAGGCAGATTTTAGAATACGCACGCATAATTTGAGACCCGATAGAGGTACACTTAAAATTTAAAAAGCACAGATGTTGGTGATTGGATTCCAACTAGAGCAATGCGAATGGACGTATAGGTGGTATACATTTAGAAGTTTAGCGGGTGAAACTGAAAACCGCCATGTCCATGGCACTGCCAGTGCAGGCGCTTTGCGCCCGCATCTCGCAGAAAGAAAAAAAACGCCAGCGTCCATCGTCTGCTGCGTCTCAACCCGGTTATCGGTACTGGCGTCAACACATATATTATTAATCGCACTCACATTATGTGGTGGCGCTCTACCTGCCCTCGATCACTTCGCATCACCGGAAGATGAAACCGCGGCTGCGAACGGCGCGCGTAAGTCCGACGCTGTCGACGGCTGCCACCGCGGATGTCGACGCAATTGCGCTCGCACCGTATCCACGACTTTATGTCTGCTAAGTGCCCTCTAATACGAGGTTGAGTACAAAAACCGAATAATTTCTTTGGAGAAATGTTTCATGCGTACGCCGATTTAGCGCTGGCATTCTCGTGCGCTATACGTTGCACACTCAGCAAAAGAACTCGCCTCTGACATTACAGCGCGGTGGCTGGCAATCGGCTTATCTGCGGCGGCGATTTCATACTGTTGCAACCGTGTCATCCCAGCGGTAACACCAGTTGTTGCGACCGGGCGGGGGCACCCGATCCGAGCTCCGTGGCCTCCGACATACGAGTGGTAGCGTGTATGATGCGAGCGGCCAGCCGCTGTTGCAGCCGTGAAGAAGTCCAAAAGCCGTAGGCTACCGTAACTGTTTACTTCATAGCGAGAGGTGAGCCGAAGCCAAAAAAAAACAATGCCCCGACGGGCGAGGTTACAATACAGGACTCGAGCAGAGCGACAGCATGGATTCGCTGTTCCAACAGGAATGATTTCAGCGCTTGGGCGGCTTCTATTTATACCCAAAAGCCGCAACGGTCAAAACGCCAACAAGTAGCAACACGCCACGAACGTCACAGACACACAACGCTCTTTCCACAGTTCGTGAGTCGTCGGTAGCCTCGGCGCACGTTGAGTCCGAGAGAGGGGAGAGAGGAGGATTCCGCTGCGACCGACGGGCCTCTGTGTCCTTGAATCCTGCCTGGGCGTGTTCAGTCGGCGCGCTATCGAATGTTGATCGCGCCGATAGCGAAGCGTCTGAGCCGGGCATGTCGAGGCGTGAATGTATGACTCACCGACATGCTGGCGCCTGACGGCTGTGGGGCGCACGTTCTTGAAACAAGTCTCGACGTGCCGCTGGCAACCGCCGGAGGCGCGTTGAAAAGAGAGGCGTCTGGCCCGGCATGTCGAGACGTGAAAGTATGATTCACCGACACGGTGGCGCCTTGGTCGAAAGACGCACGTAGTAGCTTCACCGCACAGCCGAGGAGTGATGCGGGAAAGTACGGCGGCGCGGGCCGATTCGTAACAGCTTCTCCGCCGGGGGTCCGAGATCCCGATGGATAAGGGTCTTCAACCGTTGTCCGGAGGGATGCTTTCGAAGTGAAGTGCTCAGCAGACGCTCGACTCCAGGCCTCGGCTGTACGACACTGTGCTGGAGCTTCACAGTGCCGATCCCTGGACGAGTAGTGGCTCCCCAAGAACATCTCTGGCTTGGTCAGGCAAGCAACAGAACAACACAGGAAGACACAACCGCATTGCCGGCAAGTGCGAAGACAAATCCACACTGAAGATCTACCAGGCTTTTAGTTGCGATAAAATACGTTAATAACTAACTACACTAGTTATATTTTATCCCAGCAGTACTTTAGACAAGTGAACAAACTTGAAAGGTGACATTTCGCGTGATTGGAAATGTTCCACACACAAAAAACGTAATCGTAAAGGGCGAAATCTGCTTCAGGAAAAACAATGCAATAGAGAAAGTCAGGCGTCTACAGGCCACTTCTCGCGCAGAGAGCTGCGATTTGAGCTCTTGTCAATGCCCTGAGCTTTTCCCCTTCTGTACCGCACTTTAGGTGCACCCGTTCTCTCAACGCTGCTGCGACCGCGTGAAATGACACCGGTCGTCTTGCGTTCAGTGGGCAACTTTGCGTTCAGTGGGCAACAGTTTGTAAATGATGCAGTTCCTGCTGTCAAACGGACCACTGCGCTCCCGTTGCAACCTTTGGGCCACGGCCGACTCGCACTCGCTCGTAGGCGTGCGCAGAGGCTGGGTTTGAATTGGAGATAAGGTTGTCACACTCATGAGTGTAACCATGACTTTTCGCGTAACCAACGCTATCGCGGTACAACTGGCTATCGAATCACTCGCACACGCCTTGCACGAAAAAGCAAGGTCATGTCGCGGCCCGCGGCCTGCCCGGCCGCCATGCAGGAGAAGAGGGGTGCCTGATCTGGGAGCCGTGCGCGCAACGTCGCCTTAGCAACAGACGCTTGGCTACGGATATGGCGGCGTACACACATGGTTGCCTGCATTTATTCCACGCCAATGAATGCATTCCACGCCTATAGGCCATAGGCTAGCTAAGAGACACTATGTTGGAAGCTACTTGCCTTATGCAGATGAAAGATGCAATTGGGTTACTTTTATTCAGAAGATGATATAAATATTGTAATTAGCTCTGGAAACTACGCTTACTTCACGAACTACAACACCTCTCCCATCTAGAGCCTGTAGGCGTAAATCAGAGCACCATGCCAAGATAACCTTATTCTTTGATTTGTTTCTATTTGCGTACATTGGCGATGGAAATCTACTGCAAGGAGCGCTAGTGTGCTCTTCAACTGAGGCTACGTGCGGTTAAGGTTTGCAATGTAACCCCCCGCTTTAATACCTTCGGGCAACGCGGGCTAATTTTTAAATGAGAAATTAATTAAAAATTCATTGGTGAATCTTTAAAAATTCGTGAACATCTCGTCCCCCTCCGTCGCGAACTTGAAGTTCGGCCCAATGCGCTCTGGCTTCGAAAGTGCACAACGGGACGTTTATAAAGCGTCCCTCGTATATCCTGCCACCCGTGCCGTCCGCAGCGGTTGCGAACGCGATTATACAACGCGAACAAGCGCAGGCGGGAGGAAGCGACGGGACCTGTCGAGGCCGCGGAAGAGAGGAGATTGGATAGCAAAAGGATCATTTGTAGAGCCGCCGAAGCAGCAGTCAACGTCGGCAGTCGGGAGCAGAGCCCGTACACCAGACAACAGGACAGCAGAGCCGCACAACGCGCAGCACAGAGCACAGCCCACTGAGACCGCGCACACCGCAGCACTCCGAAACCCTGACTTCAGCACAGCACACTAAAGCAGCTGGATGAGCATTGTTTTCTCCAAACCAACGGCGGCGAAAATCCCAGTGAAACGGAATCAAACCCACGAGAGCTTCACCTTAAAGGCTACAGGAGAGCCAGACAGCAGTTACCGCAACTGCACTCACAGCTATAAAGACACCAACAGACTACATTCAGGCAAGCGCAAGCCGGTGCGCTACACACACCGCCTAGTTTACAGTTCATGCAAGGTAGAAATACAGATACAAAGCCCATGTCGCACTCCTGCAATAACATCGCCCTTCAACAACACATATTATGGGAGTGCCCCTTTACGCACAAATTAGACAATACTGCACTGAAGAGTGACTTGCCATCCAGCTAAGACCAGAAAATAGCGAAGTGGCCTGGTGGAATTCATCGAGGAGGCCATCAATGGGAGCCTGAATGGAAACATCCAGACTCCATGAAGCTCTCCGAAAGCGCCATTCCCCTTCGTTTTGCTGAAAATAAAAACTCTCTCTCTCTCTCTTTCTATGGAGATGAGGACTCGGTGGAAGGCCGCCCATCAAAGGTAGTCGGGGCCTCCGGAAGTGGGCCTCCAGGCTTGTCTGGGAGTTCCTATCCCTAGTCAGTCAGTCAGTCAGTCAGCCAGCCAGGGCACTGCACTTTTTAGAATCAGAAATAATATATATATACTCAGTGGTTCCATGTCTTATCAGCAAGAGGAAGCAAGAGGAAGACATCTTTTTAATCTGTTCTTCCGGGTTTTCTATATCGTTTCTCTTTTGTACAATGTGTAGCGAAAAAAAGTCATAAGTGCCAGTTCAAACACCGGCATTACCTTCTGTAAACTTACTAAGAACAAAAACATTGCTGTATATGCCAGCAGTAAAAGCCTAATTGCATACATCATTGAAGGATTGACAGCGTTTTAGATAACTATGCAAGCAGGGCTGGGGTTTTTAAAGTAGCTTGCAGAACCGACTTAATGACGTTAAAGCTTAATTTCTCGCGGTGCTCCTAAATATGATTCGTTACCGCTCTCTCAGCTGGTTTTCTATCAGAAACGGAATCTTGTTGCCCTGAACTATGCTATTCCTTCGATGATAGGTCTGTTTATATAATACTGTTCTCTGCAAATAACTTTCCCAAAAGAAAAAAAAATGCGAAACAGAGTTACATCTCGCTTCGGAGCGATGACTCTAGATTTTATGTAGAATGAGATTGAGCTAATGAAGTCGGCGACAATTCGTACTCTCAGAGCGATGTGAAACCGAAAAGCCGCCAATTGATTTCAAATTATAAAACTAACTCACTGATCTTTCTTCGGGAACAAATAATATACAAGTAAGCATCGCGCGAAACACAACTTCATTATTCTTAATTATAGTTAGAAAGCAGTGAATTGATCCTTTTTTTTAAAGGGGGGGGGACTCAATGAAGCGCGCATGTCTCGCAGATGGAGAAAAATATAGCCGAGCGTTGTGAGGAGAAAAAGGTCTAATCACCGCATCCTACAGGAAATGACGCACGAAAATAGGCTTCAGACCATCATAAAGACTTAGTTTTATTTCTTGGCTCGTGTTTCATACGGCTCTTTTCCTCATCGCGGAAGGAAAGAAAATTATATCACCCTCTACCTAACTCTAGATGCGGCTTGTTTTGGGCCAGAAAAAAACGTTCCGAACAGCAAAGAAGGAGAACGGAAGCGCCGCCCAACCAGGAAAGATGAAAGTGGAATGAGCCTATCGTGCAACCTAAAAAAAAAAAAAAAGATAACGACGTGAAAAAGTCAGAGAAGAGAGAGAGAGAGAGACCAGTAGCGCAGACGGTGGCTAGCGTTCCGTCTTTCTCTTCACTCGCCGAGCGCTGCCTTCAAAACGCGGCGACTGCAAAGAGAAATTGATCGCTAATGGGCACCATTACGAGAATAATTCATGAGAGCCATAGACGTCCAATTAAGAGACGTCGTGCCCACAACGCGCTACCTGCATTACTGATCCGACTCCTCCTTTTCTCTTTTCCTCCCCTTTCTTTTTTCACCCTCCTCACCACTTCCTTCTCTTATATCGGGGCATGTCTGGATTCAAAGCGAAGGGGACAAAATAAAAAGGGGCGGCAGCCCGAAAAGCACTCAGCACATAAAGAAAATGTAAACACGACCAGAACGAAACCATTCACGAAGACGCGTTAAGGCAAACAGTAGTATTGCAGGTTCCCCCTTCCGGTAGAGCAGAGGCGAATGACGGGCCGTCCTATAAGCGTGGGCGCACAACGCAGCCGGATTTTCTACTTTTTTTTCACAATCGCGATCGTCTAGTCCGTTCATCTCGGACGCAATTTACCCTTTTGGTCTCAGACGTTTCATCGCCGTCTTTTGTTTTTACCATTAAATTTCGCGGCGTTATGCATCCGAGCTAGCGTTCATAGCAACGCTATAATATCAGCCCTATTTAAGATACACGGCGAGAGATTCTAGCGCTTGCAACATCATTATTACGGGGGATCTCTTATTATCACCTGTAACGACCAACGAGAAAGATGGGAGGGAGGTGGGCGGGATACAAAAGAAGGCGAAAAAAAGCTTGGAGTAAAACTTCAAGCAATATAAGAGTGCGACAGTGGACGCGCAGTACCGTAAGGGTGACTGGCGCCGCTCCAAAGTTGATAGCTTTCGGAGTATATGGCGCCGTGGACTTGGACAAGTCATTATGGAACGCCGTGATCTTCTTTCACCATTTGGTTAGTCGTTCTTTTCTTTTAAGTAACATAGGTCTGTATTCTTTTTCTTAACTGACGAGTTCTCGGCGAGTACTTTACGTTATTCATCCGTCGCCGACGCTAGTCCAGGTCATACAACGGCGTTTTTTATCTCTTATTTTTTACAGAGGCTTCCGTTCCACGGGTCCTCTCTATAATTCCTGTCACTTGGTGCCGTTAAAAATATATCCCCATTTCCTATGAACTTGGTATGTACTACAAGGACATACCGCGGCGCTACGTATGAAGAAAAGCAGAGGGACACGTACCACGTGACACATCCAAATTAGGACATTCCTGTTGCGGCCGTATTTTTCTCTTTCGTTTGTTCGTTTGTCGTTTGTTTGTTCGTTTATTTGTTCCTACATTTTGGGCGGATAAGAAATCCGCTGCATTTCCGTTTACCTACCGATTAGGACCTCCTAAATGCACTTGTGTTTTTTACCTTCACAGCACGCAAGGCAAGCACTCCGTGTCCTCGTCTGCTTGCCCGTCCCATTGCCCCTGAAAAATTCCGCAGAAATTCAGACAATTGTCACTAATGCGTAGAATTCTTATGACGCTTGTCTTGAGTGTGAGTTTCTTACAGCCATTTTTTTTTGTTGTTTTTCAAAATTTTGTTAGACCAGTTTATATCCACTTACGCTATAATAATGATTACAGGTGAAACTTTGGCAAAATCTGCATTATTCTGGAAATGCAGGGTGTTGTAGGGCGTTCCCTTTTCCGTACTTTTTTCTGTTTTTCTTATTTTATAGTTTTTCAAGATTTCGTTCGACCAATCATCTTCATTCACGCTGCTATAACGAGGTAGAACTTTCCCGAATTCTGCTTGTTGTGGATAGGCAGGGCGTTACACATTGCGCCCTTTTCTGTATTTTTTATGTTTTTGTTATCTTTTAGTTTTTTTTTAATTTCATGGGACAAGATCTCCATTTACGCGATTATAACGATTATGGGGGGAGCTTCCGCGATATCTGCATTTTTGTGGAAATGTAGAGCGTTATACCTGGTCCTGGCACAAGGAGGGGGAGGGGGGGAGGTTACTCGGCAAAGAATGCTACGCATTAAAACAATTATTAACGCCGCATGAGAACACCTAAAAAGAATCTGATCACTTCTGTCATGCAGCATTGCATTGTTGCCATATTCCATAATTCGGGTTAATTACTATTTCTTTTGCATTTCGACACTAACTTTTAAAGAACAGTGTTCTTTACGCGCAGCACCTCGACAACCAGAATAAAAATGGGGGCGATATCTTTGAAAATGACCAGGAAACTGTTATTACTGCTGTTGCAGCTGTAAGCACCTCGACAACTACTGCCACAACAGCATTCTCCAGTGCTGCTGTTACTGCTCCTTCCACGGCCGCAGAAGTTTATTGTGCCAAAGTACGCCTGAATACGACGAATGTTGCACTTCGGGGAATTCTCTGTTATTATAAAATACTTATCCCCCTGGTATATAATGAAATCGTAAGATTGTACAAAAATATTGTAATTTTGAAACAAATCCATTATATGTACAAATTAATATGGTGCCGGCACAATTAATCATATAATTCATACGATTACTACTTCTGGTACTACTATTGTTCTGCTATCGTTACTCTCGTTTAATGACACTACCACTGAAAATAACCGCCACTTTAACACCCAAACAAACTTCCAAAATAACACATTTACGGTTTTCTTTTTGGTGAGAAGTATTTGGGTGATGATGGTTTTAGCGTACGTGTAAAAAGCTAGTTAAAAAAAACGTATCAGAGAGTGTGTACTTCAGAGAGAGAGAATGAATGGCTTTACTGAGAAAAACTGTGGATCTTAGGCGTCGGCCAAGAGCTCTTGTTTCTAGCAGCGTCCTCGGCCAATGGGTTGCCCAGATTTGGTCCGCTGTGTCGGAGCTGAGCAGCACACTCTTCCTAACTGATTCGGCTAGGAATTGGCTACCGCCGGCAAGCCCATACCATATGTGCTAGGTTTGCCCTGTGTATACATTTGGGACATTTGTCAGATAATGTCCCAGGGTAGCAGCAGATATTCGTAACCGGGATTCGGTACGAATTCGTTGGACGTCGTCTTAACGCGGATTGCCTCTCATTGAGTGATGGCCGGCTGAGCGATGGGAAAGTGGGCTCATCCAAGAGGGTACTGACTAGAGACCGAAACTTTGGGCACGAAAAATCAAGGGTTTAGGCACCTATAATAGACGCTGAAAAATATTACCTAGGCAAATATAGGCACCAAATACTGTCGTTTAAGCACATATAGGCTCAATTCGTATTTACTTAGCAGCGAATTCTGGCTTACAGTAAAATGCAGCGGGCAGTTATTGGGCTGTGGGAACGTAATTTTATTTTCCTCGTGAAAATAAGCCACGCAAGATTTACGTGAAAAGCAGGGTGACTCGACAACGGAAGAAAGGCTTGAAAGCCATGAGAAACCAGATCCACCTCAATGCTTTGGTGCCGGTCGATAATTGTGGGCAAAAAACAACGTCAACGTCAAGGGGAGCGTGCTTTCACTTCGGGACACTCCATGACCTGATTCTATCTGGAATATCCCAATATTTGCCGCTCAGAACCTTCGGCAGTTCTTTTTGAACAGGTGATCCAAAACTTTTCTGTCAGACAGAATGGCAGAATGTCAGACAAGAATGGTTCTACCTGCAACCGGTCCTTGGGATGGTGGCGGATCTGTCCTGGACCTTCGAAATGAGCTCAGAATTCTTAGTCAGAATGGCGCCCAAGCTCTCAGCTGCAGAAATGCTTTCTGCTAAGAGTGTGAAATAAGCACACGAATGTGTCAAGTCTGGTTCAAGTGTAGCGTGGAGCAAATAATTTGGGCTGCGACGCTTTTCTCGAATGCAAAGCTGTTAATACCCGGCGCGTTTTTGAAGTAGTTTTCCGCGCATATCCGATTTTTTAAGGGGTAACAACGGGCTCTGGTGGAAGAGGAACAATCGGTAACTGCTGCTTCAAGACACGATGGTACCTCGACGAAAGATCTGAACTGCAGGTATTTATTCATTGACAGAGCACACCGACCTCCTCAGCTCTTCACAGCACCGATGACGTCCATGGATAGTAGAGGGAAGTGCAATTTTTCCGTAAAAATTACTGAACTATTCTGTTCTGCAAGAGCAGATGACTATAGAATCTGCGGGAATAACACAATTTACAAACCATGCACTATATACCGATTACTATTATTAGACAGCACTCAAGATTCTTTGCAAGTAATTCCCTTATTGCTACATTTCCAAATGGCCTTGAAGGTTTCCCGGCACGGCGAATGGCGGTTGTCACAACTACAGTACTAGAAAAGTTCCCAGATGCTCATTCCTATGAGCTCCGTCTCTCGTTTCTCGTTCATTCTTCGTCCTACTCGTGATTCATCTTGCCGGCCAGCGCTGCATACCCGTGATCTGCGAATGACTGTGCGCGGTTCATGCCGCCACCTTAAAACTTTGGTGAGCCAGATTTCTACGTGGGTTTCCTTTGGAGGCGTCTTTAACATTGAGTGGCTTGTCTGTGGCTGTGTCGCGTCCATTTTCTTCGTTGCTTGTTTTATTGCGTTAGGGCACATCGGCAAACGTTCCGCGGTTAGTACACGGACACAGAGCGTCAGAAGGACGTAGCAAAAAACTGCTCGTGTGGACAGGGGTGACGTAGGTGAGTTTGGCTGCGGCGTCGCTGCGTACGAGCGTCTGGTGGCTCGGCCAATGTGGCGGCGGCTCGATCACGGTTTGTGTTTCTCGGCGTCTTGCCCGGCCCGCCGATTTTTCTCGTAAACGGCGTGCGCAAACATCCAGTTGCGGGCTTCTGAAGCGAGAACAGTCCTTTCAGACTGTTGACTCGAAAAACCAAAAAAGACATTTATAACACCAAAAAAAAAAAGGCATTTTAGGCTGTAAAAAGCCTATATAGGTCCATGTCGTCAAAATAGGCGCTGAAAAGCCTCGTCTTCCCTTTGTTTATGCTTACATGTGCTAAATAGGCTTGATACAGAATTAAGGCGAAAATAGGCCTCTTGCCTAAAATTCCGGTCTCTATTGATGACGTTTATTGTGCCTGTAGGGTACGAGCCGGCCCCTTCCCGACCACCGGAGTGAGTAAGTGAATGTGGTGTTGCGGTCGACGCCTGCTCCGTCGGCGAACCCGCGAGTGGCGTCGGGCACGCATACGCTCTCGGCCAGGCAGGAGCAGGCGGGTGCCCATATCAGGTAGATCGTGCCAGTCCGAACGTAGCGGCGGATGTCAGATTCAAGGATTGCAGACGCTTTCAAAAAAATTACTGGAATATTGCTTTGTGGATTGCTAAAATTGTGCAAGTATTTCATCCTCCGCCAAGCGAACTTGAGGTTCGCGCCTATGCGCAAGCCTTGCTGCGGCTGAAGCAACGCTACCGTGTTTACTCGCACAATGATCGCACTCGTGTAATGATCGCACCCCTGAAGATCGTCGTCAAAATTCGATTTTTTTTATTTCCCGCGCAATGAACGCACCTTGAACTTGCCGCAGAAATATGTCGTATGGGTGCCAAGTCTAGCAGGTGATGGTCGTGCTTACATCTGTTTCGTTGCCTTTCAAAGCGGACATGGCTACGTTACCGCCGCAGACGTTCCGATATTCGCGATATCGGAAAGCATTCGTTCAATACTGATGAGGTAGAAACTCTTACTAAATGCGCATAATGTACTCTCTAGACAAAGAAATAAAACGCGCTCAGCTTTCTGCGTCGGCAGCCATGTCTCTTTTGATATACCGCACTGTGACAACGGCAGGCAGTTATTGGTCGACGTGTTGTCACCTCGCAGCAAACTCGTTCCGGCGCATTCCGCAATTCATGGAAACTCTGCATTTCGCGTCACTTTGCAAAGCGGCTGGCGCCGGTGTGCGAAGCTTGTATTGTTTCTATTTATTATTTATATTATGTTCATGAGCATTATTGTAAAATTTTGACCCCCAGCTTGCTGGCGTTTTTTTTTTTTTTTTTTTTGAATGTGCTCAAAAATGGTTCGCAAAAAACTTATCCCGCGTAAGGAACGCACCCTTAAATTGTCATCAATTTTCTGAAAAAAAAGTGCGATCATTACGCGAGCAAATATGGTTTATACAAGTGCCAAGGTGGCAGGTTAGGCTGATTGGTGCACTTGCATCTTGGGGAACTGCGCGAAACGACGGGGACACAAAGAAAGAAGGGAACAGGACAAGCACTGACTATCAACACATTTTAATGGAAGGACGTTTTACTACATATACATACACATTATCTCTCTTCCCCACACCACATGCCAACACCAGCCAATGTCATAATAAAAATACCGAAATGCTCCACAGCGGATATCGCACCCTTCTTGTTGCAGTGGCAAGAAAGGTGAAATATCAACTGTGGAGCGTTTCGGTATTGTTATTAGAAAAATTAGAAAACTAAAACTCATTAGAAAACTAAAAAAGGGCACCCTAGCACTCACTACCTATGCTTTGGTCAAATAAGAATTTACCGACTCCTTATTGCACTACAATTTTAAAGCGAAGCATTCAGCATCTAGTCCACCGAAAACGCACTGCAGGAAACCCAACTTCCTCCGACGATGATGATGATCGTGCGCGATGTGAAGAAAAATGAAAACGCTTTCCGTGGTCGAAATCGAACCTTGGTCCCTCCTTGTTATGAATTCTATTCGATAATCTATTCCTTTTTTGTTGTTGTTATTACGATTGCACCCTTCCGGTACTTTTTAAATGCAGAGCATTTCTTAGCCTCGCCTGTTCCTGCGTCGGACGGTGTCAACAGTTCCGCGTCCGCAGCAGGTGCGCCTCTCCTTCCCTCCTCTCTTTCAACAGCAGCTGGCGCGCGCATGCGTCGTAGTCAGCCCGTTCGCTCCGTCGCGGTCTCGGCTTAACAGGTGCGTGATAGCAGCGCGGTGGGGCGTGGAAGGGCGCGCGCTGCTTGCGCATGCGCCCTCCCCACCCCCCCCCCCTTCCCCCGTACTGCTCTCCCTCTACTACGCGCGCTGCAAATATAGCGGCTAGCGGTCGCTCGTGTTTCAGTCACTGCGTTGCTCCTTCCTTCCTTGGTTGACGCTCGTGCCCACGTTTACTCGTGTCTGCTACTCCAGCATCACGGAAGAAGCGATGGAAGCAACACTGCCTTCAATCAGTACTGAGGCCCCAATGCTCTGCATTTACTCGTGTTCCCCTCGCGGGAAGGCGCGGGAATTTTTTTCTTCTTTATTGTGCACCATTTCGACACGGTCGAAGCAGTTTGGATTTGGAGAGGGGTGCATCGACGTGCGCAGTTAGACACAAAATACACCCCTCCAACTGACCAGCATGGTGGCTGAAGGAAAGGGAAAACTACGAAATGTCCGTAACCGCAAAGCACTAGAGAGCTCAATCGCAGTGCAGTAAACATTCCCTATAAGAAGCAGGTGTTTGCATAAAGAGCTCACAGTCTTAAGTCATACTCTCGACCAGTTTAGCTTCTGGGTTGGTTCCTCTGGTGTTGAACGTGATTTTGGAAACCTTCGCGTCCCCCATCGTTGTCGTTTCGGTAGAGGGGTAGTTGATTTTCTTTTATTAATATCGTGACATCAAAGCGCTGTTATGGCCATCCGTGATGCAGGCGGCGTAAGATTGTTTTCCTCCTCAGTTCCAGTCGAAGGCTATGCTTCAGGAAAGCGCATTCAGCACCAGCAATTAGCGTTTGCGACACGATCGTTTCCATATAGTACAATCCGAACAAGATGAGAGTCCTAGCTTCATGCTTTCTTTTTATTTATTTGGTTAGCCTCTCTTTAATTACCACTTAAAGAACGGACGCACTGGGCTGCATAAATTTTATTCGCTTTTACTTCTGGGCTTTAAGAAATGAACCGGTCAATAACAAGTGAAGAGTGAACCTAAACTGCCGGTTTCGTGTTTGCCAGCCAAGGCGCATTCTTGCGCCACACCAATTAACTGGAGCGCTCAAGCCACTAAAGGTGTACTCAAGTGGCGAGCAACGCGTTCCTCGCTAGAAAAGCGTATAAGTGCGGCTTTGATGCCGCAACGGCGACACTTGGATTGCGTACACACTACGCGAGGTTGCACGGCCCGGCGGAGAGTACGATATACGTACTCTTCCGAGCCCTGACTTGCACGAGCAACAAAGCAAAAGGTATGCGACGCACCAAGAAACCACGTGCACTCCCGCCACGAAACACCTCCCCCCCCCCCCCCCCCCCCCCCCCCCCCCCTGGTCGGCCGGTCGTTTCCCGAGTAAGTACCGCGGCTCAAATTCTTAACGGTCCCGCACGATTATCATTTGAAACAGTTCCCCAAAAAGTCAGCGCGCTCACACGCCTTGCCGTCGGAGCTCGTTAGTTCCGGCACTGGCGTGCTTAGCCGTCTCCCTTGAAGGGTTAGAAGCAGGCCTTTCTTGCCGTCTTTTTTGTCCTAAGATTTCTGAGAAAGCTCATGCCCCACTCAGTTTTCTCCTGCTCCATTATGCCTTACAATCGGCAAGCTGAAAGGCCTCAGGTGCGTAGTAAGTGTGATTTTGAAGCAACCACCGAAGTCCTGCATCTGTCTCTCGTAGGTGATGTTCGTGCCCCGGGGGCGAGGAGGAAACTGGAGTGAGTGACGCGCCGCCTTACTCCCCGAGAGCGTTTAAGGCGAACTGTTTCGTCGAGGTCTTAAGTGGTTCAATTAAGCGCGCAGCCCTCAAGAGTGATACTCCTTAAGATGGACCCGGTGCTGGGAAGAAGAGCAAGAAGGCGCGTAGCGGAGCTCGACGCTGCGTCACGACAAACAGTTTTTGACGACGGCGGTGATGGCGTTGCGTCATATTCGTGCCCCCAGGGTCAGTTTTATTTCTTTTTCACTCGTACACGTGCTCTTCATCCAGTGGTGCCTTGTTTTGACTTAGTTTCATCTCGCGCTGTAACGACTCGCGTCATGATTAAGGACGTCAAGTCCTCGCATTATGCATGCAGAGAGGAGGGGAAGAAAAAGAGGAGATGGATGCCGAGTCAGAGTATCTCGACGCGGACGGCGAAGGAAAGCCGTAATGGTAACTGTATAAGACGTCTTTGTCCTGGTGTCGCTTGGTTTGGTGCTTTAAACGAGGACGGATGGAAATTGAGGCGCGCGGAGGGGCGGGATAGAAAGGAAGCAACTGAAGAGCTCATTAGGAAAGAACAACCGCGTACATGCTCGTTTCGGGAATTTATGCGCTCCGAATGGGGCTGACGAAGTATTCCGCCGGCTTCTTTGCTCCGCTTTTGAACTTCCCGGCAAAGTGTGTCTTCGTTTCCCGTGTGCCCACTTTGCTTTTAGTGGCGAAGCCCCTTCGGGGCTGGGGCTGTCGGCGTCTCCTGTCGGCGTCGTCGCAATCATCGTTCGTCTCATGTAGTCACGGTACTAAAACACCGGGAAACTCGTTTACGCCTCGCGCTAGAATGTAACGCGTACTAAAAAACACCGGGACACTCGTTTACGCCTCGCGCCAGAGAGCTTCCTGCTTCAAAGATGAGAGACTTTTACAGCAGATCTGTATACCTGTACCCCCCAACGGTTTAATCTCTGTTGGAAAAAACGCCAAGACGCCAAGAATACATTTATACACTGCATGCTTCGCCCCTCACCAGGTTTCACGTTAGTGGAGATGGTCCGAGATTTTTTTTCATTTCTCTTACCGCATTGCCTTCACCGCAAGCTGCATATCTAGTGATGTGTAATATAATGATTTGCGGTAAATATGATTTAGAAGACTAAAGCCGACAAATAACCATTATCCCACCTAGAAATAAATTTAGTACAGGGACACGGAGAGCAAAGCAGTGATGTACACGGTACGGGAGCCTGTCCGAGAAGTTGTATGCACCTTGCGCTCACTTTATTCCAGGTAATGCATGCGTATACGCTACGTCAAAAGTTTTTGTTTTTTTATTTTCTCCGAAGCCTTATACAATGATGGCACGTTTGGCTAAGTATAGTGAAACAAGTTGTTTTTCAAAACAAACTGTAAAATGGTGCGGTGGTGGGGCTGAAATAAATCTCCAGTGTTTGTAGTCTGGTGGTTGTCAGGGTGGTTACGCAAAGCCTCGTTCTACCTCTAGCGAGCGTTAGCATTTATTACCCTTCGACTAGACCTTCACATTTCCTGCTTTGTTTCTGTCTGTCTTCGAATATTATTGAAATTTGGCGTATTTTGTTGGCCCCTGACAACCGACGTGATTCTGAACGCCATTGTACACGTATAGCACTTTTTAATGGCGTTGCGAAAACATATATACTGTGCAGGCCTTCACAATCGGCGTTATCCTACGTTGTTTGAATTTTGATGCTGACATGAAGCACTGCGCAAACTACCATTTCGCTGTGAAAAGGTTTGAAGCTCGTGGTGCTTCTTGCAACTTACAAGGCTTTTAACCTGGGGGTGCGCCATAATTCTCAGGACTTGTTTCGTCACGCTTGCATCGATTCGCGGAGGGACAATCACTGCAATCTAGTGCGACATGCGCTGGCTTAAAAGCCAATTTTCCTCGTATTCGGGGCAATATGCCCAAATTCTACGGGATTGTCGTTTCTATTCCCTCTTTCCAACCACATGCGTGCATGTATCTATACTTTGTTTGGCACCTGAAATGGCAGGGAATAATTGCGAGCACGTAGCTTCGGCATTGTAGCCCTCTTTACAAATTTTGTGGCGAAGTGTAAGAAATTTGACGGTCTCACGAGGTATACCTAAATAAACAACGGCGGTGCGTTCTATGCTTGAAGCCACCTTGACATGGTTCATTGTTACAAGCTGGCGCTAACATGTACAGCGCTGCACACAACGATTGCACAATCATAGAATAGAACCCCTGAAACGGTCCCCCAAGGCAAAGCCTCAAAACATGAGATAGGGTGCACGGTAGTCTGCAGCGCCGTCTTTAAAGTAATTTTAATAAAGGGAGCTCTTTTCTCTCTCACCCTACCTCCACCTGTCAGCTTGTGAAAAAAGTTCCTTCCGCAAGTACTCTCCAAACCCCTCTGGGCAGTTGAATTTCGGCTTCACCACAAGAGGATCCAGAAACATTCTAGTAAACGCGAGCTTGGGTAATTAGCATGGCGCGTTGTTGTTCCTTGGTAGTCTGGCTTTCCCTTTTGGTGAATGGTTGCACGATTCTTGCTGTGCCTTTCGGGGGCGCACATTAGCCTTCGAACTGCGTCAAGACAACGATCCTTCCTTTCCCAGGATCCACAGTGAACGTGCACGAGCATATATCAGGAACGTATGACAAGTTTCCTGATTCTCGTTGCTATTAGCTTGCCACTACCGAAATCAACGCGTTTGCTGTCAGACAAATTTCG
Organism: Haemaphysalis longicornis; assembly: GCF_048455015.1. Classification (NCBI taxonomy): domain Eukaryota; kingdom Metazoa; phylum Arthropoda; class Arachnida; order Ixodida; family Ixodidae; genus Haemaphysalis; species Haemaphysalis longicornis. Next base: position 207,886,962 of record NW_027526295.1, read on the forward strand.
TTTATTTCACCACCCACATCTGAGAAAGCCCTGCGAGATTCGTGAATGCTAACCACCTTCGGTGCCCGTTGGCTGTGCTGAAGTGCTTTTGAGTACTTGCATTGAGAAAGAGCTGGAGAGGTGCCTGTATTACTAATACTCGTTAGTTAGCTGCAGCGTCGCATCTGTCAGGTGTTAATGGTTTCCCGCAGTGCCGTTTAGACTTGGTTTATTACCTCCCCTTTCTTTGTACATGTTTCTAAGGTACTCATGCGTGAACGTTAGAGTTGTTAGGGCTCTCCGTTGTACAGACTGCGCTCGGATTTATAATAACAAACTGCCCACGTTCTGCGAGCCCACCATCCCATATCTGCTGTTGTTGCTTTTCCGGATTTTTTTTAGTTCTCTCCGACACCACCATTCCGAGTGGCGCTGACTTTAACGCTTACTTCCGGCCTGCTATTCGTCGGCTCCGCGCGCTTGGTCGGTCTTCCACCCGTGTTAATGCATTGTTTGTCTCGTTCCTTTGCAAGCGGTCCTTGCCACGTGCGTGTGCGCAAGACTGCGTCGGAAAATTAAGTTTTGCTTGATATCATAGTTTCAGTGCCAGAAAGCTTACTCTTGCAGCAGTGGCCGTACAAGAAGCTTGCCTCTGGTGCTCTTTTAACAACGAAAAAAATTCAGCAGAAATTCAGAGAAATATTTCTTGATGCCTAGAATTCTTATCCTGCTTGTCTTGAGTGGGTGTGTGTTACAGCCAAATTTTGGTTTTTGCGAAATCTGCATTATTGTGTAAATGTCATGCGTTATACGTTTTGCCGTTTTCCATAATTTTTAAATATTTTTCTCATTTTTTAGTTCTTCAAATTTCCGTCTGACCAATTATCTCCATTTGCGTTATTATAAAGAGAACGTTCGGAACTTTCGCGAAATCTGGATTATTGTGGAAATGCAGGGAGTTCCACGGTTCGCCATTTCCCGTAATTATGTAATATTTTATTTTTTAATTTTCAAAATTTTGCTCAACCAATCATCTCCATTTACGCTATTGTAACGATTACAGGTGAAACTTTCGCGAAATCTGGGTTTTGTGGAAATGCCATGCGTGATACGTTTTGCCATTTTCGGTTTTTTTTATTTTTTATTTTTTAGCTTTTCAAAATTTCGTCCGACCAATTACCTACATTTACGTTATAGTAACGGCTACATTTCGAACTTTCCCGCAATCAGGATTATTGTGGAAATGCAGGGCGTTACACGGTTCGCCATTTCCCGTAATTATTTAATATTTTATTTTTTAATTTTCGAAATTTCATCCGACTAATAATTTCCGTTTACGCTATTACAGCGATTACAGGTAACACTTCCGAGAAATCTGCATTATTGGGGAAATGTCCTGCGTGATGCGTGTTGCCATTTTCCGTATTTTTTATACTTTTCTTATTTTTTAGTTTTTCAAAATTTATTCGGACCAATTATCTCGATTTACGTTATTATAACGATTACATTTGGAACTTTCCCGAATTCTGGAATATTGTGGAAGTTCAGGCTGTTAAGCGGTTCGCCAGTTTCCGTAATGTTTTATATTTTTCCTATTTTTCTAGTTTTTTTAAATTTTGTTCGACCAATTACCGACATTGGCGCTATTATTACGATTGGAGGGGAAACTTTCGCGAAATCTGCGTTATTGTGGAAAGGCAGGGCGTTATACGTTTCACCGCTGTTAGTTATTTTTTTATATTTTTTGTTATTTTTTATTTTTTAAAATTTTGCGCGATCAGTTATATGCATTTACGCTATTATAGCGATAACAGGTTGAACGCCACGATATCTGATTTTTTTGTGGAAATGCAGAGTGATAATTATACGGTCCTGGCTCTGCGGGTACTCGGCAAAGAATGCTACGCATTAAAAAACCTCCCCGTTTTGTGTAAAAAAGTTGGGGCTGCCGCACCCAAAATGGCTCTGTTGGAGCGGCTTGTGCCCAAGTTCATGAAGTGCTTCCTGGCAAACTGCATTCATGCAAAAAGGAAGCTTTTCAACGCGAAGCCGGTGTCGAGAAAGATTTTTGAAGTTTGAGTGAAATGAAGTGCTCAAAAAGGATTTCGAAGGACACCAGAAAATAAATATTGAAGTGAGAGAGGAAGGATGAAATGACCACGTGGATTTTGGCACAGTCATAGACTCTGCCACCTGTATTCTCCGCGTGAAGCTGGCAAAGCGCGCAGTTGAGGCGATGTTTTATGTCCTACAGCAGTGTCTCAACGCAAAAGCGTGGCTATATCAGCTCCTGCGAAACTCCGCATAGCTGGCCATCGATGGATGGTGCGGTGGACTCCACGAGGAAGAGGAAGAGGAACAGCGAATGCCACAAGCTTGTAGCGTAACCAACAGACGCAGGCGGCGGGAGGAACCAGGACTGCAGGGAGAGACGGGGTCCATGGTCCCAGGCGAACGTTGGTGAGAGCATGGTACCCAGAAATGCTGATGTAGCGGTGGCGGTCCCACACCAGGTGTTTAGCGCTGCAGGTGTTTGGGACACTGAAGGCGACCCCGGGCTCGGCGATGGAAGCAGTTGAGGAGAAACGGCGTAAGAAGCGTACCCATCTGAATTCGTCGTATGGCTGCGGTTTCCCGCCGCGAGAGCTCACGGGAAAAGACTGTAGGGATGTGGGACGGGCTTGCCATGGCCCCGAGATAGGCCTCCCGGGGGGCTTCACTTATGGGTCAGTCCGCAGTGCGATCGGCTTCTTTTAACGCGTGTTCTTTTAACTAATATGTCTTTAACGCGTGTCAAGGACATATTAGTAGAAATTAAGAAGAAGAAATGGACGTGGGCAGGGAATATAATGAGAAGGCAAGATAAAAGTTGGTCGTTAAGGGTAAGAGAGTGGATCCCTAGAGAAGCCAAGCGTGCCAGGGGGCGGCAGAAAGTTAGATGGGCAGATGAAATCAAGACGTTTGCGGGGATAAGTTGGTCGCAGTTAGCACAGGACGGTATAATTGAAGATCCGTGGGAGAGGCCTTTGCCCTGCAGTGGGCGTAGATAGACTGATGATGGTGATGGAAATATAATGTAAAAGAGAACATAACTAGACCTTTTGAGTTTGACGCTTGTATTTCTTTCCCGTGCTACCCATTATGGAGGCTCCCTAGTAGATGCGCTGCCTATGAGGTTGCGGTTTCCATTCCGACCGTGGAGGCGGTTTTCCTGATGAGGCGAGAAATGACACCGCGTCTCGTCAGCATTTAGGGACACGTAAAAATTCGTTGGGAAGGAAAATTAACCAGTAACTCTCCACAACGGCGCGCCTCATAGCAAAGCTCAGGTGTGCTTCAGCGTGTAACCGGTACCCTTCCCTCTGTCCCACTAAAAACAAAGAAGTCGTTACAGATTTCTACTAGCATCTTGGGCACATTCTATTAGCGTCTTCCCCGGGCGGTACTTTACCGCAACACAGCGCTTTTGTTATACTGGATCCAGGAAGAGACCATAATACTGAATCACAGCTTCTCCTTAGGGAGTTACGAATGGTCTTTTGAATAGTCACTTATCCGCTCAAAGGATTATTGGAAAACGACGACCACAGATGCCGACAGAAGCTCGCAGCCGGTTCACGAGTTTTCATTTGCCTCTAATGCCAGGGTATCCCGCCATTTCCCACATAAGCAATCAAGGGTATTCGCCAGAAAAGATGACAGCTGCTCTCAGAGGGGACGGCCGATCCACCCATTCCCATTGTCATAATTGTTTCGCACTTAAGCCTCGCAGGCACACTTAAGATAGCAATTTTTTTTTTTTTACATTTTGAATATACTTCATAAGGTATTTAATATATAGTAATGTGTCTTGACGAGCTATAAAAACTATTGAAAAACGTTCACTTCCAAAGCTGACGGAGCGTCTGAATATGTGCCGAATATCACAGTTTCTGTAACAATTCTTCCGAATTCACGGCGTTCGAACGAGATACCCAAAAATGTCACAGCGGCGAAGTACTGCCGCAGTACGTGCACACTCCGCTGATAACCACTGCGGCTACGCCAGAGCCTACTGAGTCGCGGGAAGATTGAACGGCGTTCTTCGCAATCCGGTCGTTGCCATTTGGCGCGTTTCCTTCGAAGAGCTGAAATCTACCATAACGAAACTTTCACGGAAAATTGTTCGTTCGTTGTGTCCTTTGACGCTCACTAAAACTGAAAAATTTGGGCTAAATTTATTCGGCAAAATAGTTGACTCGTGAGTATTTCGATACGTCACGTAATAACACGGTGAAAAGCTTCAAGCAACTCTTTAGGGTGTGTTGTTCCTTATGTCGTTATGAAGACTCAACATTTCTAATCTAAATTAAGTCAACCCACTTCCCGCCCGCTGAGTGTGTTCCGGCGGCATGTATACCGTCATTAACTTTTTTTGGTGTGAGCTCGCAATTCGCTTATTGTGATTGTCGATACTTGATGCCGCACTTTTTTTAGTGTATAGAAGAATTTTACTAAACAAAAAAAATTAATTACTCTTCCGATTAAACTTAAAGTTCTCACTAAACTTGTTCAATAGGGATAAAGGGAAACTTTTTATTCAGACCGCCATAAAAACTAACAGGACCCTCACGCAGCGCTGTTATCGCCGCGTCCACATTTACTATTTACTGGCTCCCCTATCGTTGTTGTCCCCTCGCCTTTCTTGTTTCTTTGTGCTCCTCGTATTCCCTACTCAATAAGCACAACCACACGCGAAATTTATTGTCCAACACGCTCAATATTTCCACTCTTATATTAGTGCTAAATCGCTTGCGTTCTCATCGCGTTTTCTGCTTTGTTAATTATGCTCTCTCTCTCTCCCCCTCTCTCTCTCCCTCTCTCTCCCTCCCTCTATCCCTCTTTCTCCCCCCCCCTCTCTCTCTCTCTCTCTCTCTCTCTCTCTCTCTCTCTCTCTCTCTCTCTTTCTCTCTCTCTCTCTCTCTGTGGATTTTGTAGTTCAGAATGGTGTACGCAGCCTGGAAATCGGTACCTAAACGAACGATAATTTAGAGCAGTTGTTCTGTCAACTTATAAACTGATGTCACAAGTCGTTCCCACGCGGCATAAGTCACTAATTACCGCGGGTTGTGCTCCGGTGGCCCTAGAATTGCGATAATTGCAAATTCAGTTTCCGGAGGTGGTGCATTTCTTTATTTTTCTGGCGCGACTATTCCAAGCATCCGCACGGCAATCACTTGTTGTCGGGGGCTGACATCCAGGTAAAGGGGCTGATGGATAGTTACGGCTAAAGTAACAGATGCGCTAACCAAAACCGCGCGACTTCTCACACCTACAAGCGACGGCAGGGAGAAGCAAAATGTGAAGAAACGGCGCAGGGGCAGCCACCTATCGGCGAGAGGCGCATCTAAAGTGTGCGCGCCACTTTTGAATGTGCGTGTGGAGCGGTTCTACTACAAGCCGCATCCGCTTGATGCCGCCACGTGGCCAGAGCGATCCACGCTCATTTTTGTGGGGAAAGGGCAGCAGCGATCGTTACCCTCCTTCAGTCCCCTCACATCCCTCGACATCGCAGTGGCCTGCAATGAGACTACTCCTCGCATGCATTAACCAGACGAGCGATGAACAACATTACCCCAATGACTTTAATAACGTTGCACACGTATGCACTGGAGGTCAGGGTGCAACGGTGTAACGAGCCTTGAAGTATTTGCCGCTTTTGTTTCGTCCGCTTCTTTACGAATGCAAATATTTAAGTAGGTCATGTACATAGATAGCAGCCTACGTTTCCCGGAAACTTGAAATACAAAAACTCCGTGCATTGTGAAGTGCTTGCGACATATCTCTGAGGCGCCCGTGTCCGAAATTATACTTCAATTCATGCTTCAATGCGACCAGAAAGAAACCGTACCACGATCACTGAAACTCAGGTGGCGGCAGATGACTCATTACGAGATAGATGCATTATACATACTATTACTAGATTAGAAGCCTGCGATAGTTTTACTAAATATATGCGTTAGTTTGAGAATATTTGAAAACCGCGCTAAACGAGACAACAAACGAGAAAAGGTTTTCTAACACGGCACATTGAAAAAGAGAAGAAATGGCACACCTATACCATTGATTGATTGCGCTTAAGCATAGCTAGCCATCAGCTGATCGAGAAATCACAACTTAGCGGAGAAATCCTGCAAGGCGGGGGCAATCATCTCGCTTCTCACAAACACCCTTTGAGGAGAGGGATTATTCCCAGTCCCCGACCGGGGCAATACCATTGTCACCTGCTCCTCACTAGCATGAGATTGAGCGGAGGAGCAGAAAAAGGTGAGGGGCCTTACTTCTTTTCTCCAAACAGCACCCTCCGAAGCTTGTTCTGCCAACTCGCTATCGCTGGGAGCATCCTGTTCGCCCCGGTCGGTACCTTCGCGTCTCAGCGTGGCTTGTATTGCCGGTGCGGCTGCGGCACCTGTTATAAATCAACGCGAAGTTCTTCGTCAAAGGACTCCAGACACCCTCGGAAGTGACCACTACCTCATTCAAATCGTGATACCTCAATTGCACACAACCCGAAAAATTGGTTTCACAAAGATCACTAATTGGCCCGCATTCCGCAAGGATCCCACCGCCCTTCCTTCCATCACCGAAAACCTAGAAGAGTGGACATCGGCCCTAGAAAATCTCGTCCAGAAGCATACCGAAACAATTCCCCTCACCGACAAGAATCCTGCCGCCGACGCCCATTTGCTCCATCTCTGGGCAGCCCGCCGAGGACTAGTCAAACGGTGGGAACGACAAAAGCATAACCGCACCCTCAAGAAACGTATTGCGGCAATCACTTTACAAGCGACCCAGTACGCTCAAACATTGCACAAACAAAACTGGCACTCCTTCTGCGACGAGCTAAGAGGCACTCATAGCACCAAGCGCACCTGGCACATCCTCCGGAAACTAATCGGCGAAAAACCCACTTGAACAGCCACCAACCACCAAATTCATAGACTCATACATAACAGTGACCGGCCTCCCCGAGAACTCCTACATTCGATCAGAGATCACTTGTTCGGCCACCCAGTCACGCACCCACCCCCTCCGGCCACCAGCTACACGGGTCCGCCAAACCAAGCACTTGATGCCCCGTTCACCCACGCCGAACTCCAACAAGCCCTGGGACGCCTCACTCGCAATACCACCCCGGGTAGGGATGGTATCACCAGCAAGCTCATTCGGAATCTCGACGATGAAGCCCAAGAATCCCTTCTCAGTGTTTTCAACCACCACTGGGAAGCAGGCACCTTGCCCCCTCAATGGCGTCACGCAGACATAACCCTAATTCCCAAACCGCACAAGCCTGTTACCCCCACCAATCTGCGACCCATTTCGCTAACATCGTGCCTGGGAAAACTTTTCGAACACATGGTGCACTCCCGGCTTACTTCCTACCTCGACACTAAAGATCTCTTTCCCCATACCATGTTTGGCTTCAGAAATCACCTGTCTACTCAAGATGTGCTCATCCAACTAAAAGAACAAATTATCGACAACCTCAGCAAGACTTACCCCAGCACCATCCTCACCTTAGACGTCCAGGGCGCATTTGACAACGTGACGCACGACGCCATATTGCAAGGGCTCCTTCACACGCAATGCGGTCCTCGAACCTTTGACTACGTGCGCGCCTTTCTTACTGACCGAACTGCAACTATCCGCCTTGGCCCATACAAATCCCCTACTTTCAACACACCAGCCAAAGGGACTCCCCAAGGGTCGGTTATTTCCCCCTTGCTATTCAATCTGGCCCTCTTTGAACTACCTAAACAACTTTCCACCATTCCGGATCTACACCACGCCTTTTACGCGGACGATATGACACTTTGGATAAACAAAGGCTCGCCAGGCTACCAACAAGATGCCTTACAACAAGCTATCGACCTCACCCTCCAGTATCTCGCACCTCGCGGCCTAACCTGTGCTCCCCAAAAGTCCGCTCTCTTGGTCCTCCGCGCCAGAACACGTGGTCGACCCCCGAGCACCACCCCAGACCCTCAAGTTACTATCAAAGATGCACTGGTGCCGAAAGTTAAAACCCTGCGAATTCTCGGCGTGCCTTTTCACGTGGATGGGTCTGGAGCAGCACTCCTCCCACAACTGCAGGGCACGATATCGCAACTTATCCATCTCATCCGGCGAATCTGCACACACCAACATGAACTGAGGGAACAGGACACTTGCCGTCTCGTTCACGCCCTACTTCTAAGCCGCCTCACATACGGCACCCCCTACGTCTGCCTCAAACCTCAAGAACAGAGCAAGCTGGATGCACTCATTCGCCGGGCTTACAAGATCGCTCTAGGCCTCCCAGCTTTCACCGCCACGCAGAAATTGCTTCAACTGGGGCTGCATAACACCCTCTCTGAACTCCTCGAAGCCCAACAGACAAGTCAATTGGCACGCCTGTCCCTCACTCCTACCGGCCGAACTGTCCTCAGGGCACTAGGCCGCCCCACGCCGAACCCTCATAACGAGCTTCACCCCCTCCCTCCTCATATCCGGACCAGTATCAAGGTGGCACCAATTCCACGTCACATGCATCCCGTATACAACCCAGGCCGACGCAAAGCCAGAGTGCAGCACCTTGAACGAAAGTACTCCTCAGCCCCGGATGCTCGCTATAGCGACATCGCCCAAACCCCATCACACCCCCGCTCGACCCTAGCAGTCACGGAAAACGAGGGCACCGTTCTCAACGCCGCTACCTTCTTTCATCTTTCTTCGAACGCTGCTGAAGCCACCGCCATTGCCATCGCGGCGGCCACCCACACACCCACCACCCGCCTAACCATAATCACAGACTCTCAACAAGCCTGCCGATATTACCTCCAGGGAAGAGTACCCCCGGCGGCGCTCAAGCTCCTGAAAGCCATTCGCGACCTACCTACAATAACAATCGTGTGGACCCCGGGACACGCCTCACTCCCTGGGAATGAAGCAGCACATGCTGCAGCCCGCGAGCTTCACTTCCGGGCGTTCCCTACAGGGCCAGGCGGCTCGGATTCTACGACGGCCACTATCCATCCTCTTCCACCCTGCTTCACCGACATCTTATCCCACTACCGCCACGCTCGCCGAAAATATCCTCCGCCTCACCCTACCCTGTCCGTCGAAGAATCACGAATCTGGCGCAGACTACAAACTGGCACATACTATAACTCCACCATCCTCTCCCACATCTCCCCCTCACGCTTCGAGTACAACTGCCCGGACTGTCAAGTTCCAGCTACCACTGCCCACCTCGTCTTCCTGTGCCCTCAACACCCCGTTCCTCTCCTTTCCCCTACCCCCGAGCAGTGGGAATGCGCGTTGACCAGCTCGGACCTGCAGGAGCAGCTGAACCTGATCCAGCGGGCCACGCGAGCAGCGGCGGCGCGCGGCCTCCTGAACTGAGGACGCCACCCACCGTTCTTTTTTTTTTTTTCAATAAACGTTTTGCCTCCTCCTCCTCTTCGTCATTGCCCTATGCGCGCGAAATACACCTACGAAGTTTTGTCCATATCGGGAACGCTCCCTGTGTGGCGGTGAAGGCGGCGGTGAGCCGCTTTCTTGCATGTCCTAAAGGCATTGTTTGCTTGCAGACGTTACTGTAACAAGTTTCTTCCGGGTGTGGACAAAAAAAATGACGGGTTCCGCGCGTAGTTGGGAATCAACGTAACGCGAAACTTTCATCTTGGCATACCTGTGTTTAAATGTACTTGCTGATTACTCAGATCGGTGAGAAGTGGCGAGTGCGTCGAGAAATACGAGGCGTAAGGACAAGAAATGCTCAACACCCTCATCTTCCTGGCGGGAAACCACTAGATAGAAGCGTATACATACATGATGGAACTGCACTGTCAGCTTGTTAACCCTTGAAGGGAGGCGGAAGTTATATTTGCTAAGCTCCTGTTTTTGCTTGAACTGCCTAGACTGGTTCAAATAAACACGTTTTGCATCGTTTATCCGGGCGATAAGGCGGTATTTATTTTATAAAGCCTGGAAGAAGAAAAACTACCATGCGCGGTCTACAACACACCAACTGAGTTATCTCAGTACAAGGTACTGATGCTTAAGATTAGAATTCAAACCAGTTTCGGTTTCATTTCTGTAAAAAAAAAAAATATATGCTTGGCATCCGACGTTACCGTTGGATGGGCATTCTCGATATCTCAATAATAGGAATACCGCGCTTCGGCCATGTTGGCGTTAAAATGCGTCAGATAAGCCTACCAGCATGGCTTGGAATCGTAACAAACACTAGCTTAGGCGTACGCAGTGAATGAACGCCCTCCTCGTCACCGCAGACGCTCAAGAGCGATATGCTTTTCCCCCTCCATTGGAGCTTGCCGGGATCGTGCCTGCAGCGTAAGAGGCGTGTTCGCACCAGGCCAAGGGTCAGCTGATTTAGGACTGTGTCCGCAAGCACTCGGCGCTTATGGCAACACCACGCCAACGAGAACTCACCAGAGAATCAGTGTCCGTCTGCACGCGTTCTGCGAACTCGCTCGTGGAGCAATAAAAGTTACAGCGGAAAAATGCTGAATTCAGTACAGAAAACATTGGCCAAAAACAAATAAATCTATTTAAAAAACATGCCCTATCAGGGATTCGAATTTGCGACTTGTAAAAGAATATAGTACCTGGTGCTCCAGACCGATCGGCCATTATGCAATGGCCGATCGATCTGGAGCACTAGGTACTATGATGGCCGATCCACTTTATAATGTATCGGTGGGTGAGAAATGGACATTGTGAGGCCATTTCTCACTTGTCCCACCCCTCTTAATTACGCCTCCTAGAATGCTACAATTCAATTTGGCTCGCTGGCACCGTACATTCTGAATGGAAACTAGCAAAGCTCTTGGCCATCCTGAAGCCTGAATGAATGAATGAAACAAATCTTTATTAAAACAACAGGTGCAGTTGTTAGGGCACCCGCCCGAAAAATCCCCGACGAAGTATGATTCTTTCCGACAAATAGCGTTGCTAAACTGTGTCGGTGAAATTGGGGAAAAAGGACATTCAGGAGAATGACCTGGTACCTTGAGAGCAAAAAGCTTTATCCACCTCACATTAACGGTTTTCGCGAGAATAGAGCAGCCATCGACAACGTAATTTCACTGGTTTCGTCTCTAGAAGTCTAATTGCATAACGGATACATCCCCGTTGCAATAATCTTGGACGTCAAATCGGCATTCAATACAGTTTTCCATGATGCAATCCTAGTATCCCTTGCTGCTCTTGGCTTCGGAGGGAAACTTTCGCGTGGATGTCAAGCTACCTACAGGGGCGAGAACTCTTCATGTGCACTCTGGAAGGCGCAATTTCCTACTACGCTATAAAAAAAAGGAGTGCTTCAAGGGGCCGTCTTGAGCCCTCTCCTGTTCAACGTGACGCTCATCCAGTTAAAGCGAGTCCTCCCGCCTGGCGTACATGTCCCACCCTATGCGACGACATCTGGATTTGGGGTGCGGCGCGATAACGTCGCGCCACACAACAAAGACTGCGGAAAGCTCTCGCGAAGATATTTCATACCTTTCACCCATAGTACTGCAGTATCCATTAGTCCCCGGAGGCCGTACCATGCACTATGTACGTACTCAAAGATTCCTCGGAATCTTGGTCGTAATCTCTTGTGGGCTCTTGAAGTTAAACGGCTCTGTACGCGCATACCTGCGATGTCAAAGATCGTCGGTTGTCTAGATGGCATCCGATGGGGCAGTGACTGTCGCCCCATGATACCGCTCTGTCAACGGCATACTGCGCTACAGTCTCCCTGTCCTCCAAAAACTGTCGCCCACAAGCAGAAAACAGCTAGATGCGGCCAAAAACAATTGCCTTCGTGTCTGCTTCTGGCTTCCCAGGGGGTCGTCGTGCTTGGGTACTGTCGCTGAAGCTGGCTGTCTGCCCTTGGACGTGATTAGGCTCCAAGCAACCGTGCGGATACATCTGCGACATCGGATGCACGCCAAAACCCATACATTAATACTGTTACGAATCGGCCAGCGCCGCAGTACTTCCCCGCATCACTCCTCGGCTGTGCAGCGAAGCCACTCGTGCGCCTTTGAAAACACGCGCCACCATGTCGGCAACAAGTTGCGACAAGCCGCGTCAGACGCTTTGCTCTCGGCGCATTTCAAAACTTCGGCTGCTGCCTGCGAGGCTCGTCTCCCCGCTCTTCAAGGACACAGAGGCCCCGTCGATCGCAACGGAGTCCTCCTCTCTCCCCTCTCTCGGACTCAACGTGCCCAAGGCTATGAACGGCTTACGAACTCTGGAAAGAGTGTTGTGTGTGTCTGTGACGTTCGTGCGTGTTCCCGCTTGTTGCGTTTGACCGTTATCGCTTTTGGGTATAAATAGAGCTGCCCAAGCGTTGTAAACCATTCCTGTTAGAGCAGCGAATCGATGTTGTCGCTCTGCTCGAGTCCTGTATTGTAACCTCGCCCGCCGGGGCATTGTTCTTTGGCTTCGGCTCACCTCTCGCTATGAAGTAAACAGTTACGTTAGCCTACGGCTTCTGGACTTCTTCACGGCTCCAACAGCGGCTGGCCGCTCGCATCATACACGCTACCACTCGTATGTCGGAGGCCACGGAGATCGGATCGGGTGCCCCCTCCCGGTCGCAACAATACGCATGATAGAAAATGTAAACTCAAGTTTTGGTCGAACATCGAATGCATTGCATCTTTCCATACCCTCTCAGGCATCAAATTCAATGCCGTCTTATTTCTCGCCCTCGACCATTTCGCCATCGCATGTTAGATGCAACATCCCCGGAATTGACTATAAAAAGAGTATGCCTCAAAGTGGCTTGTTACAATTAACAGTCCGACACATTAGTCGGCTGTACTCAGGCACAAATCAAATTTTTACAGACGGTTCATGTACCCTTGATGGAAGTTCCTCAGGGATCTTTATTTCGTTCACTGGCCAGACGTTCTCTCGTCGCCTCGAGCGGGGGCAACGTCACCTATGTCAGCCAAGCTTTACGCCATCAAGAAAGGCATCCGGTACATTCTCCGCCAACTGCCGAGGCAATGGACCATCTTCACAGATTCCAAGGCAGCCCTCCAAAGCCTACAGCGCAACGACTCTTTCAGCATTCACGAACACTCCTATCGTAAAATACCATACTTGCACCACCTAGCCAAAGACACTGGGCACCAAGTGACATTTCAGGGGCTTCCAGACCACTGTAGCGTTCCAGGGAACGGGGAGGCAGATGAAGCAGCTCGCAGGGGCCTCCAAATGTATAATAAGGTCTTGTTCGCCAAGCATGATGCCTCAGCTATGACGAAGGCACTTGTTTTAATGGAGCAGAAGCATCTCTGGTCTCTTCCAGAGCGCCATTATGCCTTCTTGCACTCCATAGACCCCCAGCTCAGAGCGACTTCCGTGCCGACTAGCAATTTTTTCCAGCGATTACGCCTCAACGCAGCGCTTACGAAAACATACCTCTTCCGACTTGGGGCAACCTCGAATCCTCACTGTGATAGCTGCGGATCGCCGAAAACCGTGGAACATGTACTGTTAGAGTGCCCCGCTTACATAGTCGCAAGGTGCCGTTTGGTGCAGGAGATCGAGCACCTACGCCCAGGACCACTCAGCTTAAAGGTACTCCCCGGTCCATGGCCCTCCCCTTCAGCTCAACGCAAAGCACTAATGGCGTTATTTGAATACCTGGACGAGATCGGCGTTACTAAAAGGATTTAAAATACTGCGGTCATCATTATGTTCATCCATCTCTTCACACGAACTGCATGATGTCTGTTCTTTTTTTTTACTTCTTTTCTTTTCTTGTCTTTCTTCTGCCCTGCTACCTATGGGACCCTTTCTACACTACCTATACCCATTCCCTTGCCGAGTAGCATGTCGGTGTCTCGGTGTTAAGACTCTGGCAAACCTCTCGGCTTTCTTCTCTAATAAAGAGCTCTCTCTCTCTCTCTCTCTCTCTCTCTCTCTCTCTCTATATATATATATATATATATATATATATATATATCTATATATCTTTTTCTCTTATTGGCCATAAAACAGCAATGCCACGCGAGGAAATATAAAGTATACAATGTATAGCCAGTTTACATTTATATTTAGTTTTAGCCTCTCAAGTAGCTTAGATGGCTATTTCTTGAATAGCGCCCGTGCAGTAAGTGTCCCCCAAGTTCCCCCACTATCTCATGTCTAGCGACCGAATTCCTTAGGCGCAAAAGCGTTCGCAGGTGTGTGGTCGTGCTGCTGACCGCTGTGCTAGCTCACCTAGCGCAAAAAGGGCTTGTTGCAGCCTGGTTTTGAGCGGTACTTTAAAAGTCTGGGTTGATTGGAATTCCTTAGTACCTATATTAACTTCGCTGGCTCTTCTGCCGCCTTCAATTGGCCTTAGATTTTTCTTCTAGCGTTTCAGTGCGTTTGTGTGTAGCGACTTTGACTTAGAGCTTGATACAGTCTACAAACTAACAAAATGAAGGCACAATCTTCCTGGCACAAGCGTGATGTGGCTTATAACTTCAACTCCGCGAACTAATTCCAACGACCCGTCGGCCGCCGGTCGGCTAAGTGCTGGGCCGACTGATCTGTCTGAGGGTCGGTGAGCCGTGCAGTAGCGCAGTCGAGCCATGCCATCTTGTTTTGACGTCATGCGAGACGTCATAGAAATCGGAATGGAGGATGCAGAAGGAATGAGAGCATTTTTGAATTGATATTTCTACTGAATAAAGTCGGGCAAACGTGACGAGAGGGGTCGAAACATGGCCTAGAGACTCCAGACTACAATTTGCGCTAGTGATGCCGCAATGTTTACAAATCACTTCAGTGTCCCTTTAGTAGAGGTGTACGTTTTCGAATTTTTGTAACACATAGTTTATAAGAAACAAAAAGTATATATGGTCTTCCGATAAACGTTTAGCGGCCGATTTCATCCCTTGGCAAAACTGAAAACCGCCATGAGCCGGTCCATCGTGTCTGCGCATGCGCACGCCTCTCGCAGAAAAAACAAAACAAAAAACAAAAAAAAAACAAGCCCGGTCGTTCGTTGTCTGGGCCATTACCACCCCACTGTCGGCCCTAGCGTCAAGTCAACATACAAGAATATATAGCATACACATTCTGTGGGGATGCTCTACTTGTCCTATAGAGAACTCCGCATCACACTGAATAATGGAGCCGCGGTTCCTCCGTCTTCGCAGCGCGGTTGCCTGTGAAGACGGAATCAACACACGTGCACCCGCACCTTGCTCACGGCAGAGATGTTCATCTTCCGAACAAATTGTGAACGCTCACGTGCACGCCGGTTTCGATACAGCAGCAGCGTAGCTGTGCCCCCTAACGTTAGTGCGCGCGTTGTTAGCTGGGAGACTAGTGACATCTATCGCCAAGCTACCGAAAGAAATAGCGCTCGCCGAGAATGAGTTGTGTTTTTTACGCAGGGGCAAATTTAGGATGCCTGTGGAAAATGTCGGTATTTCGATCTGCAGCTTCTTGCGTGAGGAATCAGTGGCCGATACCGAAACACGGCGGAAGCGGGCAATCAGCTGACTTGTGCAGACGACTTCACTCGTGTCTTGCGATGGGTAAGCTGTGGGACCCTGCGCTAAATAGCAGTTAACGTCGAGGTAATGCTTTGAGCTCGCTGGGACGATGCCTGCGGCGCCATACCGGAGCACGCGCGAGCCCGTTGCTAAGGCGACACACAGGGTAGCCGGCATGCGCGCCACGCCAGTGAATGCAACGTTAGTGCACGTAAGAGTTATTTATATTATAAGTTACTTAGCAGATTTCAGAATGGAAACAATATCGAAGTAAGCCTTAAACAATTAGGTCAGATATTAAGGGAAACGTACCATCCACTTTTTCGCCCATTTCTTATGTCGAGGGACTACATAAAGGCTAAGCTAAGAGACATGGCTGTAAGATGCGTTGGTGTCTTGTTCCGTTTTATTGTATCACTTCAATGCTAACAAGGAGTTGACACACTGCTAACTCTCTTTTAATTATTTACTTATTACATCACTGCTGACGTCGTGTAGCAGATTATTTTAACATTTTTCTATGTTTTTTTTATCGTTGCTGGGTAAAACGTCCTTGCGGCTATGAAGGAACTGATCGGGTTACCAAAGAATACTTCTTCAAATAGGGTATAGTTGGGCTTTGTTTTCATGGTTCATTTAGTGTCCCAGGCCAATCGTGTCAGTGCCAGGAGAAGCAGCAGAAAAATGGCGCCGACCACGGGCTGGGGCACCTCCGGTATCGCGCTTGCTATCACGTCAACCAAGGGAGAATGCTGCCTGCATTTTTATACCAAAACAATCTACAAAATACTTCCACGTAAAGCGCACACGCACGCACACAGAACAGAGCGTTCCATCCACCTGCAAAGAGGAGCTGGGCCTGTAGAAAAGATTTATGGCACGAAAGATTCAAGTGGCAATCCGTGAACTCGAACTCAAGTGTCCAACGCTGGACACACATTTCAATTCGAAAGAATGCAATCTCTCAAATTTCGTTTTGACACTCGAAATTTTGCACTGACACGTGTCTTCTGTTATCCCCTGTTGTGCGTTCTAGAAAAGTCTTTCTGCACACCCTCCTCGCCTTCATTTTCCCTTTGCCATGTTGCGTGCGTTCGCCACGCTTGTATAAGGCCGGTATCCCGAACCAATAAAAACACATGGTTGCTATAGTAAGCGCAGGTGCGCGCCTTTTCCTTCCTGTGCCCCATCCGTCGCTCTCTTCTTATTGTGACTAATATGTACAAATCACTTTCGAGGTAGTACAAGTAGGTACATTTACGGTTTGAACCTTGGCCGGTGCGCAAAGCAGAAAACTCGCGGCCTGAGAGACCCACGGACCCAGCACGGGAACAGCAAGGTCGGTGCTTCAAACATCACCCGATCAACAGCAACGTACCATTTCAATATTGGTGCGCAGTCCTAGTTTTCACCTTTTTTTGACCACAAAGAAATCGTTAATAGCGTTTTTTATATGAAGAGGAAAAGTGCGGTTGATGGCACGTGAAAAAAAAAAAAAAGCCCTGAATGACACTGACCGCCCGTTATCAATAATGTATCGTGGAACCGTTTTGCCGTGAACCTCTAACCGTTGTTTCTTTTTGGTTCAGTTCCGGCTCGGGTTCAGCGCGCTCAAAAAATAGGGTCGGCTTCGAGTTCAAAAATGTGGGTTCGATTCCGGTTTTCTGTTCTGTTGAGTTCCTGTTGGACACCCTGGTCGGCCCATATTGAGCAATCCGTATCGCCTCCAAATTCAGACTCCCCTCATTAGTTGTTGTTTGCGACAAATTCGGACGTTAATTTGTAGGCATTGGGAAGCGCTCCATATATGGGCAAAAACCAGCTTCATATCTCAGCGGACCATTTGGATTATCGATAATTAGATAAGTATTCCAAAATTTTCAAGTCTCTAGGTTCAGCACTTGGGTCTGGGCGTTGATATCACATCCTAGCCATTTTACTTGGTTACGGATGTAATTTCACGAGTCCTTTTCGCCTTTTTAGAGGCTTGTTAGGAAAAAAATTATGTCATTGACTTTGGGGCATTTCTGTGGGTATCATTTATAAGCAAAAACCAACAGGATGTACATGCCTGCTGCACGCGTATTCAGGAGTCCGCGAAACTCACTATTTAACCCAAATTGAGATACGCCGGAGATCCTGCAAAACAGTTATTTTCCGTTCGTACGTATCATCGACAGTACAAAAAGCTTGTCAGATATCTGAAATGGCGTGCGAGATATAACGAATTTCCGTAAAAGACATTTTAACCCTTTTTCCTCTTTTAGGAGCGCTATTTTTAAAAAATGCAGCCATATTGATCTCCTATGCCCTAATAGGAATGTTCTTCGCAGAATCCAAGTCCGTAGATCTAGCAGTTGGGCTTGACGTTTATGTAATGTGCTCCTAGGCTTTTTCATTCCGTTACGAATGTAATTGCCAAACGCCTCGCTCTCCTTGTCTTCTGATAGGCTTCTTATAGGCCAAAATCCTTAAATTTGTTTTTGTCAGTTTGTATTGTATACTAAGAATATACGGGGCAAGAAGTAACAAGACAATTATTTTGCGGAAGGCGCATCGCACATTTTAGTGGGTTATTTTCGGCGTTTCCAGTTTATGAAATCGCACCCAGTAGAACTCTGAAGTCAACTCCTGCGAACTAAAGCGAATGAGGGAACAAGGCACGGCCTAGCGAATCCCCCGTCATTATTTGTACGCGGTAAATTTGAGAAACTCAGTGCCGTCAGACGGCCCTCCAGCTCAGCTTTGCAGCCAAATTAAGGCTTAAGTGCAGTCCGATGGCATTCAAATATTGAAGATCATCCTGGCACAGGAAAGAGCGCCTGCCATCGCGGTAAAGGGGTGCCGTCTTTATTGTTTTAAATGATTGCTTTCTCTTCGTTGTTAGGTAGTTAAGGTTGCGCTACGTCACATTAGGGAGAGCTGAGCAGGGCCAGACGCGGCACTCTTTTTTGTACGAAACGCTGATAGGTGGCTTTACTGTAGTGCATATAGTGCCGTTGGATGACACTCTAGACATCTTCTTTGAGAAAACAGGGGAAAATGCCGAAACTTAAAGCACATATGTATCCCCACTTAGTACCGAATTAAAAAAGGTTGGTGATGTTTGAGAAATAAAGTCTCGTTGCGCTGCTCACACATACGAGTTCTCCTTTGCCAGGTCGGTCCAATACAAAGCACAGCACTTGGCCCAGCAGCTGGAACAAACGAACAGGACCTAAGACGCGAGAGGCGTCTCGGACGAAACCGACAGCGGTGGCCAGCAAATGGCACACCGGCAATTTGGCCCGGTCGCACCTACAATTTTCCTTACCGCAGGGCTGAATGGGGCACCGCTATTGTTGGCCGGGCTCTCTCACGCCTCAGTGGGCGTCGCTGGCCCCGACCAGACTGCGCACCGCACTGGCGCCGCAGCCTTCGCTGCCGCCTCGACGTCACTGCGATTGGCCGCTTTTATCGCCGAGGGGAGACCCTCATTAGCGTGACGTCACCCGACGTATTGAGGATAAACACAGGCCACTACACTGCGTCGTCTCGGCAGGTCAGATATGGCGATCGTGCAAGCCGAACCGGCCGCGGCCAAAAGTGGTCAGCCTGCAGATATTTGTATATAAGTGAGAAACCCAAACGTAAAAAAACTGTGGTTGATTCCTCGGTCATATGAATCCGTAAAACATGAAAGTGAAATGTGCAGCGGACTCGGCAGCTGAGCATGTTTTGCGGGTCGGCGGCTTTCTTGTGGGTGTGCTTGACGAGCGACGTCCTGCTGGCGGTCGCTTCGGCAAAGGTGTACTGGCGTTATTTCCGTGACGGGTGTCACGTCAGTGAAATATTGGTGTATTCCGGCATAAAAACGTTCGCGTTAAAATATAACACCCGGAAACGAACAACCCGAAGTATAACGTACTCTTTAGTACTAAAGTTTGCTTCCCCGCAAGAGTACCCGGTGTGCAGGGGTGCACCCTTTACAGGCCGCTTGCTTCTTTGTACTGGCGTCACTTCCGTGAAGGATATGACGTAAGTTTCAGTTTCAATTTCAGTTTATTTCTTTTCATCACATAGATGAGGGTAGGCCCTGGAAAAAAAGCGACTTGGTGTCGCTTGAGGAGACCCGAGCCCCCCTTTTACATGGCAGACAGCGAGATCTTGAACACAAACTTTGGTATATCGCATACAGTATTAAAGACACACACACACACACACACACACACACACACACACACACACACACACACACACACACACACACACACACACACACACACACACACACACACACACACACACACACACACACACACACACACACGCACGCGCGCACACACACACACACACACACACACACACACACACACACACACACACACACACACACTCAAAAAGAAACACTGCACGAGGAAAAAAAAGTAGAAGTATTAATAAACATCAAAATTCAAACATCAAACTTAGCCATATTTAGAAGTGCGCTGCATGAACGTACATTGTATAAAGAAAGGACACATCTCATAGCTCTGAGAAAAAAAATACGTATAAAAACAATAATAAAGTTCATTGGAGACAGCATACAGCTTTAACTTTCCAAATTTCACTCAAAAAAAAGAAAAGGGGAAAAAAAAGAAAAGAAACAACTGCAACTACAACAGGGCTTGCCGAATCGCATGGATACTACTGCGTTCTGCGCTAATTTTATTCTCAAGTAGTTTGTTAAGTACATGAGGGACAGTATAACGAAGCATTTGCCTTCCAAAATCGGTTCTACAGAAAGGAGTGTACCAGTAATCTTGGTTCCGAGTTTTATAAACCGAAATAGTTCTTTTCAGATGAAATAGACTTACAAAACTTTGATTGTTATTATATACAGCTCGTTTGTAACGAAGGGCCGAGTAACAATGAAAAAGTTTGTACACTGGTACTATTTTAAGGCGGCTAAACAGTTCATCTGTAGGCGCACAGTATTCTACGTTAGCAATGTACCTAATTGCTTTTTTCTGAAGCATGAAAAGTTTATTGAGTTTGGTATTTGTGGTCGATCCCCACACCAAAAAACAATAATTCAAATGAGGCAAGAACAGCGTGTTGTAAATTGGTAGTTTGATTGGCACTGGAAGGAAGTGAAATCTTCGTGAATCCCACAATAAAACAATTTCGTGTTAAAATAAATACCATAGCCCATGAAGCCGGCTATCAGGTCAGTGTTCATATTACAGATGCCCGCATGGTGCCGCACATATCAATGTACCTGCTGAGCTTAATTGATTTGTTTTCGGGCCAATAAACTTTAATGGCTATGCAGTTGTTTGACATCGTTTAGTTACCGGGCTTACAAAGTTGGCCGAGAAAGACACGTTTATTTGAGAAAATCAGGACGTATTCAAATTTTACACTAAGAAGAAGGAGTATACTGAGGTCCCAGTGGATTGCCGCGGTGTACTAAACCTGAATTAGTCCTTTCTAGCTTTATCTCACTGTCGAACGCGCGAGATTGTTTCGAATAAAATCAAACAACCTCGCCGTGAAACAATATTAAAGACTTCCAACTTCGTATAAGGAGGGATGCTGGAATTGCTGCGCATTCTTGAGTGGAATTCTGGTATTTCTGTGCGTTTTTGAGTGAAATTCTGGAATTGATGTGTGTTCTTCAGGGAAATTCTGAAATCGCTGCGCGTTCTTGAGGGAAACAGAACATTTGGAGCCAAATTTCTGCGTGGCGCCTGTCGCTAGGCAAATACACTCGGCGACAAAGCCAACTTTACAGCGCCCAGCGAATGTTACCGTAAAATGGCGTGTCCGCTGATGTAATGGTTATGCTACCTATAGATACTCCTGCCCGAGCGACCGCAACCTTCATGAACCTCCACGTCAAGAGACAACGTGGACTCGCTCCTTCTGTTTGGGTCACCGTTTACGCTAGTAGCGAGGCCTCCGTTGGGGACGCCATATGGTCACGTGACGACATGACTGGAAGCGACGTTAGCAGCGGCCGACCGGAAAGGCGGAGGAAATTACGCCCACATTTGACGTTACTTACACGTTCAAGGGCATCCTCATCTATGACATCATGGCATTGCGGCGTAGGAGCAATTAACGTCGTATGCGAGTATAAAATTATCTGCCTCTAGTAGTGGCGGTGTTATTTGATTGCAGCTGTTCTGAAAGTATGCCGGTGTAGTCCGCTGCACGACTCAAGGACATAAAACAAGTAACGCCACATCCGACAGTGGCATTGCAACAGTGTTAGTACAGCAGCACTGGCTAAAGAATGCTTTTCAAAACTAACTGGCTCATAAAGACCCGGGGGTTAGTTTGTATTATGATTGATGTCGACGACTTAAGTTGACTGGGTGATTGCTTCCTTAGAATATTTAATACGACAGATTTGGGGTAAGTGCCAAAGGTGGAGTAAGATTGTGCGGAGTAAAATTAGACATCCACCTCGAATGCAGCCGTACGGCTGTATACAAAGGAAAGCTGTACAGCTTTCTCGGAAACTTCGAACTTGAAGAAAAGTTATTTCTGGTTTACGATCCAGGACGAATTTTTCATCGTGTACCAGGACGAAATTATGGTCTAAAATTCATCCTAGGCCAGGGTGAATTTTTCTTCAACTGCAAAGTTTGTGAGAAAGCGGTGCAGATTTCCTTTGTAGCCGTACGGCTTCATTTGAGGTGGATGTCTAATTTTCCTTCATAGAACAATTACATCCCCTACAGCTACACTGGCAAGTTACATTGCACCTAATTCGAACGTACTCCACTCTTTTGGTGCAAGATGTTTGGGTTTGAGGTTGGACATCATTGGCCTTGTTTTATTTTGTTAGTTATTTAGTTTGTTTGTTTGTTGTAAGGTAAGCAACGAATAACTAACTGGGTAACTAGCTAAGTAAGGAATTTAGTAAGTTAGTTGGCTCGTTTGTTCAGTTCCGTGGTTAGTTTGGTTAGTTAGTAAGTTCATTAGCTAGCTATCTAGCTTGTTAGTAGTTAGTTAGTTAGTTAGTTAGTTAGTTAGTTAGTTTGCCGCAAACATTCCTTGGCGACTCCCCCCAAAAATGTCTCCTGACCGCAACGCGTAAGCGATGCACACCATGAGGATACAAGGTTCATACGGGGTGTTTAAGAAAAGGCGCTTTATTCATTACTACTCAGTATTAGGGCGTAGTAGTAGTATTTATTCAGTACTACGAAGACCTAGGGTGTCCAAGGCAAACAAATGTAGAGCTGTATGTGCGGAGGTGGGTCACTGGAAAGATATCCCACGCCCTAATAGAAAGTTCCCACTGGGGGGTTTCTTTTGTATTTTTTATTCGTTTATATGTAGACGCACCCACAAAAACCGTCTGTGCATCTGTAACGCATGATGTGTCACACTTTCGTAACATAAGAAAACGCTATTAATAAAAGGCGCAGGTCCCAGGGCCTTCATACGCTGATACCAATGTATTTATATTGATCCTAAATGGGTCTTCCCAGCTATGCACGCGCGCGGTACAAATGAAGCCGACTTTAACGAAGCTTGTTGTACTGATGCACCACGGGTCTGCGGATGCATGTAGATTTATGGAGGTTTTTTATTCAATGCTCTTTGGTTGTCATACTTCGATATCGAACTCTTTATATTGTCCCTCAAAAACTGTCTACCCAGTGATGCATTTGCAGTGGCGTAGCCGGCTCTTAATGCATTCGGTGTATAGCCGAGGGGCATAAGCATTTATTCGACAAATGCAAATCAGAGGGTTTTGCCTTTTTTTTTAACATTTATCTCACTTCACAATTCTGCACACACTCGGGAGGCGCGCGTAATGCCGCCGCCAGCCAAACTATAAAGCCAAACCAAAACGTGCGGAGAAAAAAAACTTGCAGAGCGTTGGCACCTCCTATCGGAGCTCGGTCGAAACAAATTCACGCGGTTCCTGTTACCCCGCAGAGATGGCGCAAGCATAGCACTAGTCCTTCAGAGCGCACAATGCGAAGCGCGGCGCGTTTTCGTTATGCACTGCTCCGGTTTTTCGGTTGCCGGCGCATTTCTCCGGCCAGCTGCGCACTCAACCATTACAGCCAACAGGCGTGAATGGGCGGGGACCGGACCTTTCCTGCCAGCCCAAGGCAGCAGCTGGTTAAAACGTCAATAAACGACCAATGGGAGGGCTCCCGGCCGTTGGATACACATCACGTGACAGCGCCCACCTTGAATGTGTTCCTGCCTGTAACACGGCTCATTGAAAATACGCTCCGCTTTTCATTGCGGGAAGTACCAGCGTGGTCGACGCCGTGATTATTACGACGCATGCACATTGGGGAAACAGCCACTTCATTCCGTTAGCGGCGCCTGATTAAGGGCAATGCGCAGGTCTACGGGTGCCATATACGACGTGACCATTGTCATGAACAGACCGCGTACGTGATAAGGGGTTCTGCTGTCCTTTTGCCTGGCCGCCCAAGGCGCATTCGCGTACGTATGTTACACAAATTGGTCATCTAGAACGAAACGCCGAGGCTGTTCCCAGGCAGCCTACGAGGAAGTCCATCATGAAACTAGTTCGAGTAGGGGAACTGGGCGAGCAAGTAGGCAGCTCGCAGCGTGATCGTGCAGAAAGAGTTTGCCTGATGGTAGCGAAAGAGTACGGCCCGTAAAAAAAAAGAGCATTACGTAATGCTGCATTTGTGTCGCTCTTCAGGTACGGAACAACATCAGGAAGGACATTTTGCAGTGGTTCCTTGTTTTCCCTATCTCTCTCTCTCTCTCCAGCTCCTTACTTTCTGTGGACATGAAAAAGCAAAGGTCTCGAATATAAAATAAAGAGGTTCACGTGAAGTTGTTCACAATTCAGAATTCCCGCTTGTTTTCAGTACGTCGCTTATAAATGTTCTTCATCATCATCATCTAAGGGACGAGTATGGTTTCGGAAAACGGCGGTAACTTGTGTTTGTTTCAACTATCCCGACACTAATTACGTTGCATTGGACTGCTCAACTCTACATAACCATGCCAAGTTTCATTTTATCACGTATCACGGATTATGATCCGTAGCAGTTTTGATACAAATAACATGGAGACGGCCCTTTTAGGCCGTTCAAGCAGCCCTAGCCCCCTTGAACTACGAGGCCCCTCGTTTAATAGAGACAATCAATCAAGCAGCACCAAAACGCCACGGTGAAATGTACAACCGCATAGTTGTGAGCTAGGATAAAACTGTAATACTTTCAATTTTCACAAGGCAGATTAACTTGCAAATTCGCTAATTACAAACAATCGTGTTCTGTTTCTGCGTGTATTTATTGTTCGGCCTGCGCCCGGGTCAAGCGTGCTTTGTGTCGTGCACTCGTTTGGTTTCCCTGTCCTACCACGTGTTCAAAGAGTGTACCGGGAAACATTTCCCCCAATACCATAGCCGATCGATGCTTTACCAATTAAGACGCCGAAGCAGCTCTACTCCTCTCCCTTTTCTGGTATATTCAATTTTGTGAGCATTGCATGCCTTCTATACGCTTTGCTTGTAGCCAGCGCCACTCCACTCCAAACACCCGGGAGTTTAACGAAAGTCTCTCTTCAACATCGTGACCGTGACCAAAGCGCCTACGTCGTATCAAAGAACTTTGATTGGCGTGGAACACGTCTATGCTGCCTGTGATAGCAAGACCGCCAGAACCGAGGCCCTGGATATATGCGTGCACAGTACTGTAATTGAGATTCAGGAAATTTTGAATTAGCACAGAAAGAAATTCCAGTGGTCTAGAACACCAGAAACGGCAGAGGCGGAGCAGTTGAACTCGTCATTCTGATAAAGAGAAGAGCTCTTACATGCTCAGGAAGCAAGCAAGTGGACAAAACCGTGGACTGGGCTATGCGATGGCAATACATGTCTGTAAACTTTATTTGAGGCTCTAAAAGATATATCCAGAATGCAATAAAACTGTCCTCCCATCTCATTAGCTGGTTTAATTATAATAGTTCCTTGAAGAAAAAATAATTGCTCATACTAGCCACTACATTCTCACGTAGGTATATTGCCGGAAGTGGGTATACTAGAGTCCTTCTACTGAACATTGCCTTTAAGTCGACAATACTGGGACCCACACTCGTCCCTACATCCGGACAGGTGCGTAGTTAGAAAAATAATTAGTCATTGCGGATGTCATTACGCGCGTAAACGCCCCGTGGTTTTGTGTAGACCCTGGATGAGTGGGCACAGGCGTGCTCGCAGTGACGTCAACTGTCCCCAGGCAGTGAACAAGGCGCCTATTTGGTCAGTCCTGGCCAACACCCAACGCGAATCCCAACTGTTTTTCTGAACGAACGCGTTGAGTAGACGTTTGTAACCTTGAGCGATGTACGAGGCTAGGCATTTTCATTCATAAGTGTGCGCCCGTGTGGGTTGACCACTTTTTGTCTGTTTTGTTTGGGAGGGAGAGTTTCCGTCTTTGGATCGCGCTTGCAAGTTGTTGCCGAGTACTACGTGGTGAATACACCTGCTGGACCGGGCTTTTTTCACATGCAGCCACCTTAAGCCATACATTCATTGAAATATGAACTCGCTGATTTCGGGTGGTGATTTTAACAAAGTCAAATGACGGAATTCCTCATTCATATAACAATCTACAGAGATTATATAAAGAGCAGTGGCATAGACGTTACCCCCTGAAGTTTGGTACCAGCAATAACACTCGTACTCTCGTAAATTCGCCTTCTTAAATCTATTCACAAGAAATCTCTAAATCGTCCCTATGTCCCGAACGCGAGAAAAAAATGCTATCATTTTATATTTTGTTGAATTCCTCAATTAAATATACTTGGTTATAAATGGCCGGCTCGGGAGTCGCCTGCCCGGATGTGGTGAGAACCTTGTGGACTTCCCCGCTAAGTAGTTATAATAAAGTATGCTACCGAGCATAAGTATCCTGCCTTTATTTTGCCTCGTTTGATGAAAATTGTTGATATTGCTCTCTACAAGGCTCACATTTTTTTGTTCGCGGGACACTAGGTTGTTGTCTACACCTCTTGTCATTCAGCAAGCCAGTTGGGAGCTGTGTGGCGTGGAAATTCGCTGTCATCCGCTGCAACAAAATGTCGATCGAATCTTCCGGGCGTTGCGTGGCCACTGCTGGGGACGACGAAAAAATGAATATTTGCAACATGTGCATGCGGCAATTTTTAGTGCCGTCGTACACCCTAGCATATGCACACTCACACACGCACTCCCAATCGCACACACGCACACGCGCACACGCACACGCAAACACACGTGTACGCACATGCGCAAAAACGCATGCCCACACACTACACACGCACACGCGCTCGCGCGCAAACACGCGCATACACAAACTCCCGCACGCACACACAAAAACTTACGAACACACACGCGAGGACACTTCGTTCTTTAGCACGTAGGATTACCATACAGCAGTAGAACACATTCACCGGACTCCGAATCCCCGTCTGTATTTTCAAGATCCCTTCCTTCAGCGCCGCCTTACGTATGGGCTGTCTCGACACCAGTGGACCTTGATTTGTCGACTGTGGTTGGTAGTGGCCTTCACATTCCTCGCCGGGATGGCCAGCAGCGCCCACTGTTACCCCTTTGGGGCGGGAGAGACTATCGCTGCCCCGAATACTCATCTGAGAGAAGCGGGCTTGCAACCGCGCTCAGCCGATTGGAGAATCGAACATTTACAGCGGAGCCTATCCTAGGTCAATTGTCTCAATCATCGACTTGGCAGAAGGCGACAAAAGCCCTTCTACGTTTCGTGATCGATACGAACTTACATGAACGCACAGTGCCTACAACGGGACTGGAGTGTGTGCCTTCCCGCTCCTATCTCTTCCTTTTAAACTGCCCTCTCTTTTATTCCCTGAACTCCACTCCCCCAGTGCAGGGTAGCAAACCGGGTGCTACACCTGGTTAACCTCCCGGCCTTTCCGGCCTTTTTCTCCTCCTCCTTCTCCGCCACCTCCTCCTCCTCCTTCACGAACACAAGCGCACACACGCGCTGGCACACACGTATGGGCTAACGTAGACGCAGACGCACACACGCACACACAGGCACACACGTACACGCACGCACGCTCACACGTACACGCACGCACGCTCACACGTACACGTACGCAAACATGCACATGCATGCACACACACACACACACACACACACACACACACACACACACACACACACACACACACACACACGGCACGCACGCATACATGACTCACGCATACGCGCACACATACACGCATGCACACGCGTGCACACGCGAACACGTGCACACCCACACCCGCACACATGCTCACACGCACACGTACGCGAACATGTATATACATGCACGCACACATACACGCACGTACGCGCACATACATGCGCGCGCACACACACACGCACCCACACACACAGAAAAACACGCACACAAACACACCCACGGCACGCACGCATACAAGCACTCAGGCATACGCACGCACACCCCATCGTGCCTATTCTATACCGTTGAGCACCCCACATGGTGTGCAGTATAGGCTGCACAACCTAGGAATTTGCAAACCAAGTCCGAGCATCGCAGGATGTTTCGTATCTCAATACACCACCTCAATGCATGAATCAAGAAAGTGGCCGAAATGCGGAGAAAAAAAGCGCGGAAATTCCTACATAGAATCCTAAGTTGTCGTGTACGAGAGCCCACTAACCTGCGGAAAGGCCTCCGTAGTATCCGCTCTTTCCAGCCCCTACAGGTGGCGCTGCAAAAAACGGCAATGGCGGACGAGACGGTGATCGGGCCCCGTAGCAACATGCGCGCCAGCATCAGTAGCGGCCTGAAAGCCCATTGCTCCGCTTGAAACAACTATACTTTCTTGAAAAATAAATACATGCATACGTTGCTGATCGCGAGACAACATTCGATTCGTTTCAGGGTGTCTGCTGCGGTGTAACAAAAGCGGTGCGGGCGAGGCAATCGTCGGTGCATGGCTCAGGCCGCACGGAAGTGGTTTGAGAACAACCCCGCTTTATTGGGCAAACAACCTGTTACAGAATGTGCAACGCTAAGTTTTGGGACAATATTGCAGTGCACGTCACTCAGTGTACATTTTACTTTAGGCGTGGTCGTTTCCGTGCGTACACACTAAGCAGAAGCCCGTGCGCACCATGCGCGGGCGATATGTGCGTATTGCGGTGTTTTGCTTGCGTGTAGTAAAACCTAGTCACGACATTGAGTAGTCAAACGGCAAAAAAGAGGCTCCCACTACGTCGTATCCAGTGGTGTACAAACGAACGTGTTAGCATTATATATATAAAAAAAATTGCCCACGTATTTACGCGTGCGCATGTAGCATACACTGGCGTGTGATATTGAAGGGTACACTGTTAAACTACAGGCAGTACTTTACAGGTGTGCTTATGGCTTGTGATAACCAATTTACGTTAAAAACTAATTCACGGCTGAAATTACGTTATGTTGATTTGGCTGCGGGTAAGATTTTTAAGTGCGTCGATCCTTATTACCAAAACGAAAATGGGGGCTACCAAATGCATTCAAGAGCTCGCATTTGAACTACCAGACCCAGTAACAGTATTGTCATTTCTAAAACATCTCGCTTAGACACACTTATTTCGGTATTCAATTATTAATCAATAAACACATCCCCACATTTGCTTCTAGCTTTCGAGTGCAAAAAGTTTTAAGTTGTTCCGTTATTGGAATAAAAGCAAGCGGATTGGACAGCCTCCGCTGCTTATATGTTTGGAAGCAGTGGAATTGAGCCAATTCAACAACAGATACGCGAAGATCGGTTGACATATTATGCGGCAGTGAATGTAAATAGTACCCGAAAAAGTCGATCACAAGGTTATACAAAAAGCCTACAAAATCAGCGTCCTCACCGCAATTAACTATTAAATGTGGCAGCCGTAATTCAGTAAAGAATAATTAAGGCCCCACGTACGCCCGCGTCGGTCCGAAAAACTTCCATTTTTCTCCGCAGCAGACACCGATGAGTCCCAAAACTCTTTCGTTTACATGTTTAAGAAAGTTGAGAGAATATGAACGCTCGTTCAGTCTATATTTTCCGATTATATATACGGCATTGTCGAGTAATATATATGCAATTACAATTTTCCTGTCGCTTCTGCGAGCCCGCACGGATGCCGCCGGCCGCCTCCGCCGGAGCGACCGGTCCGCCGATCACCATCTCCCGGCTTCGGACAAATTCCGCGCGGCGTCACTAGCGTCGCTGGAAAGAGCGAATAGACTGAGCGGTATCAGTGAGGGCGGACTCCGCACTCCTCCGAACCCATTGCTCTACCAACACTATCAACACTCTGCGTAAAAGTGGGTCCCGAACGTCACGCTAGACTGATCGAGGAAGAGAGCGAAACAACATTTATTTGTCCAACATGGTTCTAAAGGAAGAGACACGGAGCCTCTTCACCTCCCTCAGACGCCAGCCAGAAGACTCTTCGGCTCCGGCGCCTCTATTCGGCCACTTGGACAACCCATATCTGAACGTCAGGGTCGGAGCGGCGCAGAGCGCTCTCCAACTGCTCCGCGACCTTAATTAATAAAGAAGCACCTAAGAAATTCTTCCTCTGTGGACATTCCTATATAATAGGGCGTAGGTCTGCCCTACTTGTACATAGCTTACATTCGCTCGTATAGAGCCCGCGGCAACAGGGACTGTGCATAACCGGATTGGGGAATGTATTTGTGTGTAAGAGGTGATAGACTACAGACTGATTTGTTGAGAGTACAATGAGCGGGGGGGGATATTTAACCCGTTCCCATCTGTAATGATTAATTGTGTCCCTGTACGAGACCGTGCTGTCCCTTCCCATCCCTGCATGCGAGAAGTGCTCCGATGTTTCCTCGACGTGATCGGCTCGGTTAGCCAAACCTCGAGCCGCGTCGTGAGCGTTCTCGTTACCGGGAAGAGAAGAGTGTGCCGGCGTCCTTAAGATTTGGACCTTTCTCCGGTCTTTGAAGCCTACCAGAATTCTTAGCACTTCGGACGAGATCCGTCCCTGTACAGAATTCCGAATTGCAGTTTTTGAGTCGCTGACAATAAATTTAGTATTGCGGAAGCCAACGCCCTCGCAATGGCCACCTCTTCTGCCTCTTCCGGCGACGACATGAGTGTCTTGTCATTCAGCATAATCGCAGCAACACAAAATTTATCTCGCAGTTTGGCTCACACGTTAAACAGTCAGTTGGACCTGCAGTTGGACAGTTGGACTTGGATTAACGGACGACCCCTTGTTCTCGAGGAGACGGAGAGAACCAGGCGTGTCCAAGCCTTTATCATTGGTCGCAGAACGTATTCTTTCCTACCTTCGTGGTTCATCAGAAAAACCTACAAACCTGCACTACCAATTCCTCTGAGCGCATCCACTGCCAGACTTGAGCACCTCGGGGCTCATACTACTGCCCAGAAACTGGTCGAGATACATCATGCCAATCAGTTCCGTCACCTCTCAACTATGTCCACTGGACAACATATACTGGCCCGCCTTGGTATAAGGGCCTTAGTCTGTTCGGAACCGGCTATCCGCATCCCGTGGCCTATCCGCCACTGCCTCCGCGTCCGCCCTCTTCCGAGGGACATGCACCCCACCTACTACAGAGGTATAAGGGAATAATGGGCGCGAGCGCTCACCAAGAAATTCCGTATCAAACTTGACATTCTGTACGTGATGCAGCCGAATACCTCCATCCCGACACCTTTGCCCTCACAGTCATTAATAGCCCGAGTGATCCCCCTGTGAAATCTCTAACCGTCCGCACCAGCACCCGTGCAGCGGAAGAGGAGCCGACAATAGCGCTCGTCCTAACTCGGCCGTCACCTGCGATCATGATCACCGACTCTAAAACGGCCATTCAAAACTTCGCCCGCGGGTACATATCGTGTGTGGCGTCCGAAATTCTCCTTCAAAATACCCCGACCTTCCTTGTAGACATCGTCTGGACCCCGGCACACACTGGATTGGGGGAGGGGGGGGGGGGGGGGGCGCAATGAGGCAGCGCACAACGCAGCCTGAGGATTCACTGTCCGTGCCAGTGCCAGCCTCGTCCCCTACCACGCGCCAGGTCACCCAGGGATCAGTTAATCACGTACCATGATATCACTACCCATTACCGCCTCACTTGCCGTCGATACCGTCCTGCCCACCGTGAGATGACCGACCATCAGGAGCGCTTATGGCGACTCCTGCTGACACTTTGGCCCGGAGAGCACTTTTGACCTGCATTCACCCCTCGCAGTTCCCCTCGCCAATTTGTTCACTCTGTGGGGACCTAGCCACAGTGGTTCACCCCATGTGTGCCTGTCCTCAAAATCCGTTTACTTCCATAGTTAATGAAGAGCAGTGGAAGGGAGCGCTGAGCAGCTCGGACCCAGAGGTCCAGATACTTCTGGTCACTAGCGCTGGCAACGTTGCCGCTGGCATCAAACCGACGGCCACCCGCTCCCATAAACCCGCTTAAGGCTCAATAAAGTGATCTCTCCATCTCTCCATTGTGCCGCTAGTTACACGATGATGGAGGAAGCTTTCCACTGAAAACGAAGAAAGAAGTGTGTATTAGCCATAGGTGTTGGTACAACCTCTCGTATACGCTGGTTTGTTTTCTTCAACCTTTTGCATAAAGTGATTTTCTTCATTTTACTGTACCTTGGTTCTAAGGAATTTTATTGAGTAGGACTGCGAATGTGGCTGTATATGTGTTGCACGGCCGAAACAAACCTCGCCGAAAGTTAGCGGTCATTCCTTGGCTACTCTCATGCTATGCTGGTGTAATATTTCAGCCTTGCGTTTGCTTCCTCTTTTCATCTTGTTGCATTTTTCTGAGGTTACAAAGACGTTGTGGTGCTAGGCTCTCGCTAAACAGTGAAATAAATAATTTCTTGGTTTCTGTTTTCCGATAGCAGACCTTTGAAAAAGCAGGCCACATAAAGGCTGGCGGTGGTTTATGAGAAAATAGCTACAGCAATAGCAAGTAAAAATTAAAATAGATATCTTAAATAGCTCTATTAAATACTACAATAAAAAAGGCAATCGGCACTGCGCCTACAATAGGAAAGAAAAGAAAAGGCGCAACATTTTTCGTTTTCTTAAAAAGCGTGGTTTGCATAATAACAAGCAAATATGCAAGAAGTTTCTTGTTTTTGTTTTTCCACGTGATGCGCTCTCGTCTCCCGACAGTTGGTCGCAAACTACCATTAACGTACAGATATCTGGCACATAGAAACAGATAAGCATGATAAATGGCTGCAGACTTCTAACCCTGGGTAGTAGCCATAGTTTCACTGCCAATATTCGCGTATACCGGGGAGACAAATTATAAAACTTGCACTTTTCAACGTACTAATGGGCGCCAAATTTCTTCGTTATCCAGGTTTTTTTTAAACTCCCTACCATTGGATATGGCCCGTACTTGAGGGCCTTCGTGAATTAAGAAATACGTGAGTTAATCCGGAAATTATATCACGTACGCGAGCCCACTGACAGTAGCACCTAGAAGCGTTCGTCGTTCCGAATCCTACAGCAGCTCCTAATAGCTAATGGGGCCTTATCGCGTGACGCGGTGCCTCTGTGCATATACACTCCTCCCACAGCTGGCACTTTATCTGCCATTCTTGGAGCGCTGGACGGCACGGGCACTCGCGTGCGGGCGTCGCAAGTTCAATATTCGGTAGCGTTGGTGGAGGCGAAAACAAAACGCCCGGGTGCACGAGGTTTCCACGCACGTTAACGATGTTCAGGTGAGAGGGGAATGAACTCTGGCTCCCCTTTTCTTTTACTTTGAGTAGGAGTTTCAGTTTTTCTGCAGGCTATTAATGGCGGTAAGATGCATAAAGGGTGTGCAAACAGACGACACCGAGTACAATGCACATACTCCAGGTGGTCTAAATTAATCCCCAGCCCTCCACTACAGATCACATTGGAGACCGCCTCAAATCTTGCAACTTTTGTAACGAAAACTTATCGTAAATTCAGCGTTCGGTCCCGGGCAGTGATTAAAACGCTCAATAAGGGAGAAGGATCAACATTTGGGCGAGTTGGTACTGGTTATGTATCATCTTGACGAAACAGCGTAAAAAACGGGGACACTAGGAGAGAAAGACGACAGGACGACGCTGTACTCACAACTATTTTTTAATAGACTGCAACACGCATATATATACTATGTCCCCAAAACCCACGTGCGCTCACAACATGACGCACATCGAGATTATCACTACAAAGTAACACCAAACTCTAAGTCACGGACTTATCTAGAAATAAGAATTCTTTTTCATGTAATGCTATCGACGGCTCACTTATGCATAAGTGAGCATGAGGGGTGCCATGGTTGCGTTTACTCAAATGCAGCTCTCGCCGTTCTTGGTTACGTTGAAGGGACAACGAATTCCGTGCGTGTGGGTGCATCGCCTTTTGGGAGTATTCATCGGCTGTGGTCTGTCCTGGAGCGTGCGCGTTTAGTTCCTGAAGAAAAACGGCCTCCCGTCCTGCTAAAGTGGATGTCCAGCGAAGCTGCATGTTGTAAACCATTACACATGCTGAAGCCTGACGCATGTGCTCGGCGTCTTGGGCAAGAGCCGCTGGGACCTGCCTAGCTAGCCTCACCCATGCGCTCGGCGTCTTGGGCGAGAACTGCTGGGCTTTGCCTACGACGCTGTTGAGCAAAAATATTTTGCTTCCCTCGTCGCTCATTGTATTCGCGCTGTTCTTTTGGGAGTCTTTAGTTTACATGATCTACCGTGGCTGTCTTGCAATGATCTGAAATAAGTTGCTAATTGCACTTCACATGATGGCTTCCTATGACGTCAGCCCCCTTTTCGAGAGCAGCTGCAAACCTAGTATTTACCAGGAACACCCGGGTGGGCGGGGTTCAGAGGCTCCTTATCATCTGGAGACTCCCATGGGGTCGGCCGAGCCCTTGCAAGAAGGAAGACATAAGACTAGTCTTCTCATTTGGGCTACATAAACTATTTTTAATCTCTGTCTGTCTGTCTGTCTGCCTTTCTCGCTCGCTCACTCTCAGACGCAATTCGCTCGTCTGCCGTTATGCACGTGTTTCCCTCATTTCCGTATGTAGAAGTCGTACGTATGTCGTAGTTTATCAGATAAAGCCATCACTGCTCTCTTTTGTTCCAATTCCAGATGTAATAATCGGGATGCTCGTATGCAACAGCCGTATTTGGATTTGGTGGGTCGTACATACCCCAGTACGGGACGTCTTTGACATGGGAGCCATATGTAGTCTTCACATTCCAGGATAGAACACCCATGGGAGTGAGAAAGAAGCGCACGTTTAAAAAAAAGACCAGGTGAAATAAGTTAAAATATGGCACTCCAATACTGTGCGCCTTATAATTTGAACGTAGCTTCTACTAATAAAACATAACTTGTGAACTGTTGTAGCTAAGCTTATCTATCTGTCTGTTCACACAATTTCTATTAGTCGACCCATATTGTCATTTGGAAAGCGGGTAAAATAACGCAATGGGATGTCATTGCGTTGCAAAGTAAAAAAAAAAAGTATACAGCGAGAGCCAGATTACGGAATGCCTCAAGGACCCCGCCAAGGAGCGCTTCCATTCGCGGTACACATGAAAAGCACGTTAGTGCACTTCGAAACAACGGAGCAAAACAAATAAAAGAATAAGACATAGCAGAATTTTTTTGAAAACTGAGATGCATCTTGACGCATGGTCTATGTCAAAATTGGTCTCGCAAAAAAGGTACTTTACTAATATTTACAGTTTTAAGAAACTTTAAGAACATTTGCCGCCAAAAATAACCGCCTTCGACGCTAAGAGTGCATAATACAGGCGAATATCCCTTTTGCTTGAATGAAAACTTTAGTAACCAATCAACCTTTACTTAAGTTTTTCGGAGGAAAAAAAACTGAAGAAAGGAATTCACTGACACTGGCCCAAGTTCAAGCCTTAGCCATGCAATCACAGCAATAAGGTTTAATTAAGCACGCATAGTACCTACATTTAATTCTTAGACTTCAAATGACGTGATTTAGTGGCTCAATATTGTGCCGTCTATCGAAATACTGCATGCTGTAAAACACCAATTGTATTTTTGGTACCGCTGATATTTTGATCAATTACTTCCAAATTTGTGTCTTTTTCCTACACAACCCGCGCTCCTGAACAGAAGATTGCCCTAAATTACTGCTTTGCCATCGGTATAACTTAGAAAAAGATTACGCCGATGAAAACCAAAATAGGTATAAGACCGGATCCTACAGCCCTTCAGAGAAAGTCCCCCCACATAGCGCATTCGGCATCGACCTCTGACAGGAGAAACACTACGTGTAATAAAACCTGGTAATACCCGATAATAACGCATAAAAAGCCGAACATGTTGTGCAGAAATGAAGCACTGGGAAAACGTGTATCCTTAATGCGACGCAAGTCAATCCTATTACCGAGAGTGGGCTGTACCGTGTAAGTAAAGAATGAAAGTGCGTGGACATACGCGAGCGAAAAGTGCGCTCATACATTCGAGAAGAGTAGTACGCCGTGTACGGTTGCTACACCCTCTACTTTCTGTTTGCAGTCGGTCCACACGTAGACCGCAGGCATGTGGGCCGACTCTGCCGACACCGCCGCTACCGCCGCCACCGCAAGCAGCCCCGCCCCCCGATAGGTGGAGACGCCCCACCGCAGTCGAACCTCGAGCCTGCGGTCTCTCTGCTCCGGCAGCAGCAGGCTCGCAATTATTGTAATTAGTTTCGATATTTCCCCCCCGCGCTGTGACGCCGTGCCGCCTAGAGTCGCGTCGGCTTCGTCCGTCTCCCAGAACACCCTCCTCCTCTTTTTTTTTCTTGTTTCTTCCATTTCCCTTTGCTCGTGGGTTCTTGGGCAGAGGAAAGCTGCACTGGAGGCTACCCAAGGTATTTGTATGCAGCGTGCTGAAGGAACTGACAGACCTCCGTTCAGTATAGCAGGAACGAACGTTCAGGTATTGTATCCATCCGCTATTTCAGGTAGATATGTTTTAAAATTTTATGACTGTAAAAGTATCAGCAACGATATCAGTACACATGACGGAAACGATCCAGTTCGACAATCCTCAGAAAGCGCACATTATTTTTTAAGACGCCGCGTACACGCCGGACTACATTTTTGCGCGTATGAATGTCCGGGCCAATGCACTCCGCCGCTGAGCTCAACCGGACCGGCGCTGAATGTAAGCTGCGCAAGTTGAGCGAACGTATCCACGTGGTCGCTTGCCGGTCGCATTCGGTCTCGCAGACTGCCACTTTGGAGCGCTCTTATTTAGGTGCACCCTCCTCGCCCCTCTCCCGCAACTCCCCCTGCCTACTATTGAATGTTATTAGTGGCTGGCGTCACTGTCATTACGGGGTTCCTCACCGCCTCCTTCCGTACAGTCTCGACGGCGGCCCGAGTTAAGCACAGGCGGCGCCGTAGCACGCCTTCCAGGCGCCCCCCGATCGGCGCGTGTTTCCGTAGCCAGTGCAGCGGAGTAGCGAGAACCATTCGGTCGGAAACAATTTCCGAAGTCGCGTCTGTCTTTTGTTCGGGAGCGGGAAGAAGGAACGACAAAAAAGAAAAAAAAAACGGAAAGAAGAGTTTACGTGGAAAGGTAAAATCCGACAATCCCAAAGGAATGAATGGAGAGCTGGGGGGGGGGGGGGGGGGGGGGGGTAGGCGGTTTGTGGGAGGGAGGGGGACGCAAGACACCTGTCCTTACAACCGCGAGTGAAGTATAAAAAATCTAGGAGCGGTCGTTTCTAGACGAGGGAAGCCAACAAAATAACAAAACAACCTTTACCGAGCCACCTGTATAAGATCAAGCCTGTATGCAGCCGCGGCATATTGCCCAAGTAAGAAATTCGATAAGCTTTATGAGCTCATGGAACCCAAATAATACAACGACTTAAGTGGCATCACCATAATTTTGCACAAATCTCGAAAAGTTCGTCCGAAAGCAGTTATTCTCCTATAAGCAAGCTTTCCTTAGCAGAAAGAATTGTTTCGAGGAAGGATGGACAGTTGAGATACAGATCAACATTTTTATAGTTTACGTAGTAGTCTATGAACATATTGTTGCTGGTATAATCGTGATATGAACGCGCGCATATAGACCTGCTTATATTTCTGCACATTTGTGCAGTATGCCTGGTTCCAGCAAGAAATCGTAATGGTTCATGGTACAAAACGTTCGTTAATTTGGGGGAAACGTCGCAAATATTGGCTAATTCGAATGAGTGGCGAAATAGAAGGCGGTCCATGATGCGATAACCCGGTAGAGGTGGCCCATAAGCAAACCTCTGAACTTTCCTCTCAGGCCTCTGAGGAGACGCCGAGTCTTATACCCCTGCTACACTGGGGTCTAAATGTCATTTGAACCAAATGACATTTGGCTCAAATGCCAAGTTGTGCTGCTACACTAGGTTTTTAAATGCCATTTGGCTCAAATGACATTTGAGCCAAATGAGCACCGAGAGACATTTAAGATTTCAAATGCCATTTCCAGCACTCTCGGACGCAGCGTCTTCGATCGGCAATACAAAATATAATACTTCCGTACGTAAAACAAACAAAATATTGTTGTTTGTGAAACTTTGTTCACTGTTTATTTACTTAAAATATGAAATCAACATATTTAATTTTCATACTCTCAAAACCAGTGGGTCAGTTGCAAAAAACACAAACAAAAACAACGCAAGACAGCCATATTTAGAGTCAAAACTGGTGTCTCTTCTAATTTGATATCATTTTACTGCCTCGGACTGCTCCTAAGTTTGATTGTTGTATTAGTGTATGAAAACGGAACGGGGCAACATTGACAGCGCCACTACAGCACAGCGAACAGTTGTGAAAGCTTTCAAATGCCATCGAAATTGTAGTGTAGCACGGCGGATTCTGAATGGCATTTGAAGCAACCCATTTGAGTCAAATGACATTTGGTTCAAATGACATTTGGACCCCAGTGTAGCAGGGGTATTATTCCCCTGATCGCATTTCAAGATATGACTCAATGTTACTGCTCCTCAACACAGCATTTCCCACCTGCTCGGCCAAAGATTATTAAAAAAGAAGTTATACTCGGGAGACTTCCGACGAACATATTTACTCACACAGCTTGCCACGTTGTATGTACCGGACTCAGTACCCTGCCACACACAAAATTTTCTTTTATCCACGTACCCTAATCCATGTGATCTTGGGATGCGCATATAACATATACCTCCTGATGATGATGCTTGATGATTGCTATTGGTTTCCTCTTTGTAGCGGGTGATGACGTGTCATCGTACCAAAAAGGACTAATATGCCTATGTTTTATACTCTTGGTTTAATACTAGTTCTGCTTAGGGCAGGCACAAAAAACTTATTAGGCACAAAATACTTTTTTTCCTGTTACAGGTGGTAGCTGTCCCAGGCAATATTCCCCTCTCTCCTTTTCGTCCACCAGCATTCTAATCTTCTCTTCGTCGCCTCGACAACCTTGAAGTAACTTCCTCTGTGCTACCCTTAAATCATAGGGCTTCTGGAAGCCGAATATTTCACTCATGGGAATTTGGATGGATACCCTCGCATTCTAACTCTATGTGCCGCGTATTTTCTGTTTCTTTGCCGCAGACCACGCCTACCCAATCATTTTTGTGAATACTTTTCCCCAAAGCTCTTAGTTCGCAAGCAACCTGCTCTAGCCTTAAGAAGCGAAGCCCTGCCCTGGGAATTGTATAAATTTTTCTTTCTGATGTCCAATCTCTCAGCACTGTACAACTCGAACGACGTTTTAGCTTCCATATTTTCTCTTCATTTATTCGTTTCTATCTCCCTTGCCTCTTTTTCGGTTACCTTGGCTGTTTTGGGTTCTCCACTGTTCTTTCCGCATTTCATCGTTAGCCTTCGAGTCTTTCTTAACCACTGCGTGTCAACGCTTTTCAAGTATAGTTACCTAAACCCCTTAGCTGCCCACCTACGTTGATCCATTGCTCCTGCAGCCTCCTCTCAAAACATATCTTACTCTGCTCTTTTCGAACCTCCCACCTTGATCAAGCTGTAGGAGAACCTGGTGCCCAGCGGCGACATGGATGCCTACCAACTCCTGGTCTCCAGGACTGAGTCAGAATGGTTTTCACATGGTTTCCTGAAATGACTGAAAACCCCTATATCACCACGCTCAAACTATTACAGTTCTTTAACAACAACGCCAGGATCGAACGAGAATCGAACGACGAAGCACGCACAGCGATGACCATCAGTTGTTTTAAAGGTACCGAGAAAAGTTTTGTATAGGTGGGCATCAAATGCAGTAAGGTGGTAAAACGCATAACCGGAGATTTTTGAGCCATGTTTGAGCCCCATAAATTGTACGGATAATTTGTAAACAATTTTTGGAGATAGCCTTTCTCAGCCGATAAGCCCGACGCCACAGCGAGCCGACCGGTGCTGAAGCGACGGCGAGGCACCCCCTGATTCGCCAGAATCGCGGGTGACGTCGGCCGCCGCAATGTCACTGATAATGGCTTCCGGATGCTCTTCCTTCTTCCTGCGCGATTCAGAGTAGGCGTAGAGCATAGAGTTTCTTGCTATGTACACTATAGAGAGGAATCTGGCGCTAGCGTCTATGCGGCTCACATCAAGGCCGTCTGTGTCGTCACTGGGTCGCCATTACACCATGAGCTCGCCTTAGTTTCATCATTGGCTTGGATTGAAACGTTTTAGTAGCCATATATTTGAACACAGTTCCCCAAAAACGCAAATAATGGCGTGTTATTACATAAGTGGAAAGTAAAACTGGCTGTTTTAAAGCTAAGTAAAAAGGAAGTAAAGCGCATTTTTGCCGGAACGGTTGTGCCTGCAGGTCAAGTTGGTAGTTAACAACAGTGTTAATATTTTGGGAGAAACTCATTAGAGACTCTCATTTTATTAATTTTACCATAATTTCAAGCAATAAATTGTTTGAAAAGAGTGTAAATGTTTTTGAGCGTGCCTATGAAAACGTCGCTTTCGTTCACCGACGGTCAGCTACAGTTAAACAAAACTTGTTTCTGGGTGAGTGTGTTCATACTTGAAGAAAAAGGAAACGTGGCATTAAATTGTCGTGAGCGAAGACAAGATATCGACGGCCGCAGGCTCCCGTATCTGTCGTATCTGGTCTTCATCGACGTACATTTGGTTTCTTTTTTTTTTTCGTCGGCTACAACTTTCGCGGCGCCATATTACCCGCTCAATCATTCGTTCCTTTGACACCGGCGTGACCAACGTTAGGTACGATCACGCACTGCCCGATCTTTCACCAAGCACGCAGTTGCACCGGCTCACGGCTACCACAAAACAGGGAGCATTTCGGCTACCCCGTAGCTTGTAGACGGGTTAATGCATAGTAAAAGAAAGCCAATCCAAAAAGCCGCTGTAGAATCCAATTGTCATGCCAAGCCCAAGCCATAAGCGGGCGCCTTCCCATAACCCCCCACGACGGCATGGATTCCCAGGTGCAGTTTCCTCTCTAGTATACTCACTAAGAAACTCTGTGACCTAGAGTACCGGATTTCTGCAGCGAGCTTTCTAAACGAGTGCTCGGTGTCCAGTGGATAAAGATGAGTTATCCTTGCCACGTCGCTGGTTGCAAAGCCTGCGGGTGGAGTGGTGTCAAGATGAGGCATTTTCTGCCGAAAGGTACGCACTTGCGAGATGTTTGACTGGAGCGCATCGGCTTCTCCGAGTTGGTGGCGTCCAGAAGTGCTCGTGTTTGTGGCAGGCATTTCCCGCCCGAAGCATACATCTCCAACACTGAGTTTGTTGCTTCCCAAAACACGGGTAAGTATGTCTCGTTGGCCTCCGAACGAAGACCGGGCACTCAGGTTAACGGGAACTATGGAGGTAGAGATAGATAATAGCCCTCCCGTTGTATTGTAAAACAACCTCATTTTACGCTGAATTCGGAGAGCGGGGTGCAAAAGCTCGTTCATAAGATTTCTCTAAGTTAATTGATATATATCGTATCAGTTGTCTTTGCAGGAGACGTCTGTATGGCTGATTGCGGAAACGTGTCGCGTAAAGAAATCGTGCGAAATGTCTTTTTGAAACGGGAATGCTGCTCTCGCTCAGCTCGAAAAATGCTAAAGCGGCAGCGGAACACGAGTCACAAGTTGGTTGCAGTAGTTGGAGATTCCAAGCGTGCAAGCGTAACATGCAGCGTGCAAGCGTAACATGCAGCGTTACGCTTGCACGCTGTATTCATAATATGCACATCATAAATGTCTATGAGCTCCACCAGCGTCTTTCTATCATAACTGCGACATTCGAAGTCGTAGTACCGAAAACAGCTTATGGTATTGACCCAATAAAAAGCTGATAATTTCTTTTGAAAAGTGGGATACACAAGTCAAGGTCAGCATGGATTCTAAGATATATATTAAACCAAGCACAGTACTCTTTTTAAACCCCAAAAGTAACATGGAGCTAGTGCTGCGCTCCCAGAGAATAGTATTGCAGCTATCTGTGGTTGCAGCAACGCATATTGCAAACAGCAAGCCACCATTCCGATCACGATCGGTCTGTGCTCCGCCGTGTCACCTTGACAGTACAAGTTCGCCTGCTTGGTGCTATTACATCAATACCGGTGTCATTATAGTACAGCTTTTAGCAGAAAAAAATTATTCTGGTGGCCGTCAAGCTTCCAGGCAAGGCAGCAACATAACATTGATGAAAGATGTATACGTGATGGTGGTGGGCTTGGGATAATTTCCCTGAAAGCTCGTTCAAAAAGTGCACCATTGCAAGTGCACTTTACAGCACCAAAGTTTGAGCATTTACTTACGAAGGTGAGACCTACAACAGGACTAAGCCAGCGGGGACGATGTTGAGTTAATCCAAGCGGGTTTGTTGCTAATAAACCTCAGTTTACTTTTGCGACTGTTGCCATCCCTGTCTATTTTGCCTGTCTTACATTCAAGAATTTTTATTTTATTTTTCATTTTCTGGCCTTCAAAGTTTGAGTGGTTGGTTTAGAATCGGGGCCAGCCTAGAGAGTAAATACGACATGGTAAATATTAAGATCCCGAAATTGTAAAAATTATCTCCTGCTCACTGTTTATTCGCAGGATATGTGACCGAGCTGATGACGAATGGGGTGCAGCGATGCAAAACTCTGTCGTACAGGACCAGCCGCGAGAGCGCCAAGGCCCTTGCATCTGAACAAGAGGCTGGGGTCTGCAGTGGGTCACCATCCAAGCACGAAGCAGGGAGCGCCAGGCACAGCTCGTACAGAGCAGGCGATTTCGGTATACCCCCACTTGTCGAGGAGCTGAGCATGAGCTCGCCTCACTGGTGCGTGGCTTGGACAGTCGCACAGAAGCCAGGCGCCTGGTCCTCTCTCTCCTTCTGCCACACAATGCCTGGTGTCGAAACCTCCAGCCGTCCGGTCACACCGGCTCAAGCCATGGACTTGTTTTCGTACTACCGTCACGAAGCAGATGACAGCTTTCGACGTTCTTCTGCTGCCGCTGCTGCTGGTGCAGAACCTGCCAGCAACGATCCTTAACTTGATGTTGCCATCACCAGCTATCTAGACAAGCAGCTGGCCTTACGCGAGAAAACCTCAACGTTCGTGAAAAGAGTGGGATCACGAGACGGAGCCCAATTAGCTTGTTCTGTCAGCCCCGTAGGAAGCAGTGGTTTCGTTTCACAAAGGACTCGCCCGAAGTCCGAAGGCTGTGGGCACATTTTCCCTCTACATAGTTGTTTGGGAATCTGGCCAGATATTCCAGTGGTTGCGTCGGGAGAGTTCGGGCAGAATAGACATTTTTGGGTAGCGCGGTCGTATTCATCAGATAGTGGCCATTCACGTTTAGGAAAGCTGCAGTGCAGTTTTGGACGCTGCTAGCGGCAGTGATTTGCTACTCAAAGAAAAGCTCATGTCTGAATCTTTCTGATGGTTTGCTTCTGGTTCATCTAAAACGTTGATGCTACTGGGGTTGTCGCACTTTCTGTCAGTAATGTTCATTTAAAACGTTGATGCTACTGAGGTTGTCGCACTTTCTGTCAGTAATGTTCATCAATGACGTAGGGGACACCTCCGTGGCGCTCCAACTATTTCAGCCATAATCAATGAACGAAGTACTGTGTCTATTCACATCTAAGACAGAACTTTTTTTTTTTAAGTCGTTTACGAAATTCAAGGGTCGGCTTTCCTGTAACCACTAGACACTCAACGCCACCTCGCAGCCACAGGCTTGCAGGTTTCATTTTGCTTGTTCGAACGTTGTGAACGGAGCTTTTAGCGTTCCGTGCTTGATCACTAACGTCGCCGTGTGACCTCGAGAAATGCCCGTGTTCACGGCACAATGGCGCCACCAAGCGATGCCACTACACCGCGGCTTTTAAGCGGAAGGTAGGTTTGGAGGCGGAGAAACTTCAAACCTTCAAGCACAACAAGACTTTGGTATGGACGAGACGAACGTGCGCCAATGGCAGAAGCAGCGAAACAAACTTTTCAACTGTGCTCCCAAGCGAATGGGTTTCACAGGACCCAACAAAGCTGTACATCACGGGGGGGAGAAGGATGTCGCCGAGTTCGTCCGGAAGCAAAGGGAAGGTGGAATACCCGTCAAAACGGAGCTGATGCAGGTGAAAGAGACGGATATTCCAAATATTCGAGGCGTCGT
This sequence comes from Haemaphysalis longicornis, assembly GCF_048455015.1. Lineage (NCBI taxonomy): Eukaryota > Metazoa > Arthropoda > Arachnida > Ixodida > Ixodidae > Haemaphysalis > Haemaphysalis longicornis. The sequence continues at coordinate 207,931,115 of NW_027526295.1, forward strand.
GCTGGCTCAGTATGTACGGAGAATATACTCAGGCCCCGCGGGTATCGCAAGCGAGAGTTATAGGCACTCGGCTACGGGGAGGAAAAAAATTGCGACGATTGGTAAATGAAAGCTCCTCGCATATAATCCTATTAATTTCTTCACTGCTTCGCTTCATTTCTCCCGTGTTCACTGGCGTACTCAGATAGCCCACATGTTATGTGCAAAGGCACTTCCGTGGGGTAAAGCTCAACTGCCATTTTTATAGACCTGTAAATGTGTTCAGTAAATCCTTATTATTATAGACCGGAACTTAAGGCAAAACGCCTATTTTTTCCTTGAATCCACATCATGCCTATTTGACATATAAGCGTGAACGTAGGGAAATTGAACACTTTAAGCAATACTTCATTGCGCCTATAAGTGCCTATTGTGAGGTTCGTGCCTATATGGGCTTTTTGGCGACTAAAAATGCTCTTTTGGGGTTATATATTTCTTTTGGGTTTGTTCCCACTTCAGAAGCCCGCAACTGGGCGCTTGTCTCGCGCTGTTTGCGAGCAGAATTCGCGCCATGCCAAACACGCCAAGACGCGGAAGCCCATGCTCGAGCCACCGCCACCTCTTCCTGAGGTCACTCCGAGCCAATGTTTATAAAAAGTATCTATAAACACTGCCCCAAGCTACTAAACTAGGCCACCAGAGGCCCGAATGCGTCGACACCGCAGCCGAGCTTCACTCGTGTCCACAATGTGCGCAAAAAATAGACATTTTGAAGTGAAGTTAACAAAAAAACAACAGCAACAACAAAAACTCGTACGCCTTGACGGACTGGGAAGTTTAAACGACCCATTTATTTAAATTGTAAGAATGAACTAATGAAGATAAAATTATTGTCAGCGTCATGAGGTGCATTCTAATGTATCAATTTGAACGGACGCTCTTTTGTGGGCAGAATTTACACCTCCTTAAGCTGTGATGCTGTCAAATCAAAGCCAGATTTTGACTGATTGTCCTTTTCGTAGTTCGTCAAAAATACAAGAACTGAGGAAAACAGCCGAACGCGCGGGTGCTCGTAAAATTTCCGCCCCATTCGTTCGCGCAGAAAATTCCAGATCAATGCTTCGAAACTGCCGAATCCTTCATACTACACTGCTTGGCTTCCCTTATTCTTCGCCGTTTTCTTTTTTACTCCACAGCGGATATCCAATCTAACTTCCGGTTTGCATATCTAGCGAAATATAGGGAGATTTTAGATGTTATTTTTGCTTCTACTTCAGCAGCGAGGCCTGCAAGCATGTGTGCATGTCGTCTAATATCGATATTAAAGGCCTTCTTTTGCTTCATTCTCAGTTTGAAAACTCCGTAGTTGCATTGAATCTTGTCATACACCTTATCGCTTCGATGGCGTCAAGTGGCATGACGTCCGGTATCTTTTTTCAGTTGCTACGGATCAGATACTTCAGTCGGTTCGGTCTTACTGAGGGCAATGCTTTGCTGACAACGTGAGTCCTACCGTATCTACGCGCGCAAACAAATGCACCCTGCTTGCAATGAGCTCCTATGATTCATTAATATCAGCGTATTCTCTCTAATCCAGTCTAACAAATTGTACGAAAGTGATGGTCTTGCATACCAGCTTCCGTGTACAGCTCCCACAATACCAGTTTCACCATAATGTTCATCCATCGTCTCGCATCCGAGCTAAATCATACTTGCCAAGGAATAAAGATAGCTCGAGGAACACTCATCTCCTTCGCTCACAGTGGAACGCGATAAAAGCGGAAAGGATGATTAAAAGGGAGTTTGCGGTGACGCCCTCCCAGTGCATCCCATCCCATAACGCTTCGAGAGAGCGTCCGTATTCTCACAAAGCACCACGACGAGGTGTCAAAGCCGCTTCTGTGCGACGCAACCGTGCCGAGTGTTTTCTCCTTTCATGGGGCCGCGTAATCCGCATCCATCCTCCGCTCTCCCTTCGCGATTGTGGCTCTATAGCTATACAGTTCCCATACGGCCGCACAAAATGGTGCCTTGCGCCGAAAGTTCCTTTGTGCTCTGCTGCCAAGTCGTGACGACGGACGCCTTACGCGTGGGCAGCCTATACGGCGGTCTCCCTGTTATTACGTCCTGGAGGAGTCTTACAATATGGCGGCGGCCGAACGCATTGAAAAAGTTTTTAAACTTGGGAGCAAAATTTCCGGTGAGAAGGGGCGGAGGGGGGAGGAAGAGGGGAAGGGATTGGAGACACCGACCAAAGTCAGGCCTCGCGTCCTTCCGGAGAGGCGCACTATCAGGCATCCGCCCCCAAGCCAACACGTAATGCAGAAGCGGAGCTGAGCTTGATCTCGCCTGCCTCTATGGATGCTCTCCCAAAGACTCGGGCGTTCTCTGCCGGCATCACTACGTGCTAGAGCGCAGCATTCGCTCAATAACAAATATGCGAACGCTCCCGTCGCCCCTCAATAATTATAGGGGCAGCGTCGCATCCCCCGCAGCATGGTCGCACACGGAGGATGCTGCCGCCGTTGAGCCGCTGCAAACTTTTTCCCGAGTGCATCGCAGAAATCGCACTTTCTGTTGCGATAACGCGCCCTAAATACCCGCTGTACGGTCCTCATGCTCGTTCTTTACCATATCGCACTATGGCGGGAAAAGCAGCCATTTTTCATCAACCCTATACCGCTCGGACGCTCCCGGTATGTAGTTTGGCGGACAAAATCCTTGTTTCGAAATTGCCAGCTCGGTGCAGCAGCTCGGGGTCAGCGCGTGTAAAGCCGCCCGCGGAAAAGGGGGAAAATTATTGTCGCCTGCCGCGAGACCCCGTTTTATCCCGCGAGTTTCGTGGATTTATGGTATTCATCGACGTCGCCGCATGTGTGTTATTTGTTGTCGCGGGGAATTCGCGAGCATACTTCGCTCCCTGGAGCATTTGAATGCAGCGTTGTATACATGGCCTCAGAGACTCGGTTGATTGTCTTAATAAGGAGGCGCGGTTGCGCCCGGCTGAAAAATCTCTCGTCACAAATGCCCCTTTTATGGAAAGGGGATGAATAATGAAGGCGTGTGCCATGGCCAGACTTTGGTCGGGGTCTTTCTTTTTTTTCTTTCTGTAGACAAATGACTCATACGCGCTACCATTTGCGTTACGTTGTTCGTGAATTTAAACCCTCCTTCGAGCTAATAGAATGGCCAAGTAACTTACAGTGCCCAATTCAGTGGTCAGATTCTAGCTGTTACAGGGGCACAGAGAAACAGCAACTTGTAAAAACAGCTCAAAAGGTAGCCACCCGAAAAAGCAAAATATCGCACTTAACCCAACAAAAGAAAAATCCCCTAGCAATGATACTTATCGTAGTTTTCGTTTCTTCCTTTTTTTTTTGTTGTAACATGCATACGCTTGTTACGGGACTATAATATCCGTTTCCTTAGTCAATGCCCTTTTTCTTTCGAGAAAAAAAAAGAGTGCGCAACGGTTTTGTATTTGATTCGTTTATAATAGATGCAACGCATTTGTACATAACTGGGGACCCGGACCGGGAAATACGGAATGCAGAAATACAAATCATTTTGGTCCGCCATAGCTCAAATTCAACCGGCATCGAGGGCTGCTTGGACGACCTCAGCCGATAACAAACGTGTCTCGATCAACCTTACCTGAATCTCATCTGTGCCGTCGCCAGAAAGCTGTTCAGCGTGAGCCATGCCCCCACGTGCTGTGTTTTCCAGAGCAGATGTACTGGCGCACAAGCAGACACGCTTCATTAGTTGCACCAACAATATCACTACAACAGATGCAAGAACATTTCGCAAGTAATGGCGGCAATCGCGCAAATTGCTATATGTTTGTTATGACAACTCCCAGCGGACACGAATGGGAAAGAGGAAACAAGAGAACGAGCGATGAACTTCGACAAAACATTTTTTAGGGTGACGTGCCTCCCCGCTTCTTGGTTTGCACGTGTTTCCTCTCCATATTTTACGCAAATAGTACATGTATGGTGTTACTAAGTTCCTTTGTGTAATCGTGCGCCTGCATATTTCGTTATTGGGGCTTGTTTTGTGTTTTGTTTCCATGTAAGCAAGATAGGTGTGAACGCATGTGAGAGAATTCTGATTGACTACCCCAGACGTCTGTGCGTCTGCCTTTAACGCTCGGTGCAAAAAACGTGTGACATGGAAAGCCCACAGGGGGCTTATACAGTGAAATCTCGTTAATTTGACCTCGGTTAATTCGAACTTTGTATATTTCAATGGGAAAAATTACTCCCGCCTCCCCTCGCGGGAAACCCTGTGTAGATGCGACGCAAAGGGGGTTCCGTTGTTGTTTCCGTTAGGTTGATTCTCCCATCCCGTGAAACGTGCCGTGAACACCCTGCCGCGACTGCAACCCCCTGACGCAACTTTGCGCGGCTATGACGCAACACAATCCAACACAATCCACTTTAATCCAATCCAATCCAAATCCAATCCAATTCAAGCCAAGCCAAGCCAAGTCAATCCAATCGAATCCAATCCAATGCCCCTCGCGAGAGAGTGTTCGCTATCGGAGAGGAGAGGGGGTGAGCGGTGGAGAGCGCAGCTCGCGCGGCGAGGAGAATGGGGGAGGGGTGTGGACGGACAACGACAACACCGTATGGAGGGACCAGGCGAGTGAATGAGATGCCGTCGCATCTAAAAATCCCAATAATTCGAACGCGTCGGTATCCAGAATGGTTACCGTATTTACCCGATTCTAACGCGCACTTTTTTTCCGAAAAAATAGGCAGAAAAATGCAATTTTTTTTTAACGTCCAAGCGTTAGAATCGGATACAAAACCGAAACTGCCGAAACAGCGGAAATTTCGTCCCACCCATCGCCATCGCCATCTCAAGAAGGCGCCAAAGCTTTTAGCAACGATTTTTCGAACGCAGCAAGCCTAGGCGCCTAAGCTTTTCTATCGGCGTTCACACAAATCGTCAAATCGTTTAATTTGCGCGCTTGATAACAACAATGGCAGCAGCAGCTCCCAGGCGTTCAAAACAAGCGGTCGGCTGTAGCGTGCACCTCTGGAGAAGCTCTCGAGATGGGCGTGCGAGGCGTGGGCCACGATCCCATCTACCATGGTTGAACGCTCGTTCAGAAGTGTGGCATCGCGAACGCGCTTGAAGGCACCGAGGCCGAGATGTTGTGGTCAGCGGAGAGCGACGAGGAGCGAGATGAGTGAGGTTACTTCGGGAAATAAATCGCCCGTTTCTCTCGCGTTCGTTTGTATGGGTCACAAAGTCCCGTTCGCGTTACAATCGGAGGTGCAAGTTTTTTCGGTTTTTTTGCCAGGAAAATCGGGTGCGCGTTAGAATCGGGGGTGTGTTAGAATCGGGTAAATACGGTAATTCGAACTGGGACCCCCTGGTTTTCATCGCTCCTTGCACAAGAAGTCAGCCCAGAGTGATTACAATGTGTTGCAAATCCAAACCAAACCAAATTTACTAGAGATGCAAAACAACGAAACAGAATAACAACAGCGTGGCGCGCATGCTAGGCTCCCGCAACAGCTTATTTCAGCTCTACAGAGGGCGCCACGCCACCGGCGCCAGTGCTCCGGCGCATGCCATTATTATTTACGACACATTATTTTCGAAATCACCTGCCACAAACGTGTAGTAGCTACAAATTCGCGATAACGAGCCCAGAGGTGGCTTCCTTGTGTTCTGCCGGCGCAGTGTGGAGCGATTTCCGTTCATTGTAGCGCCCGCCCGCTAATTCGAACTCCGCTTAATTTGAACAATTTTACGTTCCTCTTCGAGTTTGAATTAATGGGCTTTTACTGTTTTAGTAAAATTTCTTTTGGTCATACGGCCTTCGCCCACCAGATCCGCTATACGCGTGGCACGGTGCGCTGTATAGGTACGCATTTGCCGTAGGGAGTATTAATGCGTTATTGCTCCCCCCCAATTCTGTCCGTCGATCTTTCCATAACTCCCGACATGAGGCGACCATAGTAGAAGGGTCATTTGGGCCGCACGAATGCCTGCTGTACCCATCGCACTACGCTACAGTATACACCCGGTCACGTGACAGCTGGATTTGCTCAGTTTGGGCAACTGTGTGGTGCTGTGCGGACGCACGAGTTATGCATCAGCGCACGGAGGAAGGGTGAAGCCTTTAAAGGGACACTGAAGTGATATGTAAACATTGCGGGATTACTTGCGCAAATTGTAGTCCGGGGTCCCCAGGCCATGTTACGACCACTCTGGGCGCGTTTACGCGCTTTTATTTAGTAGAAAACTTAATTCGAAAATGCTGTCCTCCTCTCTTTACGCTCGCCCATTTTCTGCGGCGTTTTCGTGTGACGTCGAGAGGAGCCGAGCTCGCAATTGGCTGAGCTATCTGCACGGCTCCCCGGCCTTCAGACAGAGTCAGTCGGCCCAGCGTTTCGTCCACCGGACGCCGACGGGTCGTCGCAATTCGTTCGCTCAGTTGAAACGAAGCCAGGACACGTTTGTGAATGGAAGAATGGGCCTTTCTTTACTTGGTTAGTTTGTACACTGTACAGGGTGTTGCGACGATAACTGGAACACTTTAAAAATTTTTCCTGAGCGATCCGCAGCTGTGTTCGCGCTCAAACTTCACACAAAGGTCGCATTTTGTGGTCTATTTTGTTTGACACCGGGAACAACAACGGTACTTAGCTGTTTATTCTGAAAATAAATAAAAACGATTTTCGCCTATGGGAAAATGGCCGCTGATTTGGACGTGCAAGCCAGCGCAAGTTGATGTTGGAACGACGGAACCACCTGCAGAGTGAAACGCATGTTTGGGATTCACGTACGGAGCCAAATGGTGCAGCAGACGATCAGAAAATGCACCTAGAAATGATCTAACAGACGATCAGAAAACCCGGTTTTCGGGCTCGCACGTCCAAATCGCCGCCATTTTCCCATAGGCGAAAATCGTTTTTATTTATTTTCAGAATGAACAGGTAACTACCGTTGTTGTTCCCGGTGTCAAACAAAATAGACCACAAAATGCGACCTTTGTGTGAAGTTTGAGCGTGAACAGAGCGGCGGATCGCTCAGGAAAAAATTTTAAAGTGTTCCAGTTATCGTCGCAACACACTGTATCTAGCTACAAGTCAAGGTCGCTTCACACAAGCGCGCGCTGCACAAGCGCACATGCGACGCTTCGCTGACTGGTACGCCAGTAGGAAAATATAAGGCCTCTTGAAGGCGGGAGAAGAGTCAGCGAAGTCAATATAGGTACTAAGGAAATAAAATCAACTGATATTTTTTACCGTACAGCGTAAAAATTGGGTGCGGGAAGCACTTTCTTGCGCTGGGCGAACAAGCACAGCGGTCAGCAGCACGACTACGCATCTGCGAACGCTTTTCCGTCTACGAAATGCAATTGCTAGGCGTGAGCTATTGCGGAAACTCGGGGGACGCTTACTGCACGTGCACAATACAACAAATAGTCACCTGAGCTGCTTGAAATGCCAAAACTAAATAAAAATGTAAACTTGTTGTACAATATATACCTTATATTACCATTGACGGGGCAGCCCGTCTCGTGGCCGAGTTGTCTAAGGCTGCAGGTATGTCGCCACTTAGTGTTTTGCAAGTCACGAGTTCGAGTCCCCGCGGGTACGTGCTTTTTTTTTTTAAGTTAACTTTTTTGTTTTCTGCCGATGTTTTCTACATTGAGTTCACCTTTGTTTGGACCGCAACGTTCATGGCTCCACGAACTAGTTCACAGAACGCGCGCAGGCTGGCACTGGCGCGCTAGCGAGTTCTCGTTGGCGTGCTGTCCATAAGCACCGACTGCTTGCGGGCAGTGGGCACAGGCCAGAATGAACAGACCCTTGGCCTGGTGGCCTGGTGCGAACACGCATTTTAAGGTACAGGCATGAGTTAGGCAAGCTCCAAATAGGGGGAAGGGGGGGGGGGGGGGAAGCGCATGACATTTGTGCGTCTGCGGGTACTCGGAGGGCGTCCATGCACTGCGTAGGCCTCGGCTAGTGAATGCTACGATTCCAAGCCGTCCTGGGAGGCTTATGTTTATGCATTTTTACAGCTGACAACATGGCAGAAGCGCGGTACGATGATTACTGAGTTATTGAGAATGCCCATCCAACAACGCCACAGGTTGTGTTTTACAGAACCGAAACCGAAACCGAAACTTGTTTGGTTGCTCACCTTGGGCATCGTCCAATCACGGTCCCGCTCCTCCCAACGTCACAGCTTTAGTTGGTGCGGCCGCCGCAAACCGCGCATGGTAGTTTTTCTTCTTTGGCACTTTGTAAAATAATTACCGATTTGTCAACCGGATAAACGATGAAAAGTGGGCTAATTTGAGCCAGTCTACGCAGTGCAAGCAAAAACGGGAGCTTGACAAATTCACTTCAGTGTCCCTTTAAGTGTATACGTCCAGAGATGAACCACCGGAGAGAATACTTCCGTATGCATGACAGTTCGTTGGCGGAAGTTCCTATGGCATTTTTCTCGCCTTCGATACAGCGTGAGTGCCCGTGGCCGTGGCCTCAAGAGAAAGAGAGGGGAACAGCTTTTATTTACAGAAAGGAAAATTTATTTACTGTACTTTCGTGTTATCGAGGTGAGCTGAGATTGCCTGCATATAAGAACAGCATTATAGAACACAATAAGGGAACAAAAGAAAAAGAACACTGGTCGCAGACATGTACGGCTTGCGGGCGGTTGACCTCCGGCATGATACCAGTGCTTGCGCCGTGACGTCATCACAGGCGGAAGGTCCGTTCGACACTGCGCTAAAGCGTAATTCTAAAAGGATTGCAGCTTAGTATGTCCCACGCGTTAGGTCACAACGTACTACAACCACGCCGCAGGTATTTCAACCGCATTGCGCGAGCGTGATTCTGCTCTCGCCCAACATAACACACCGTGTGGGAAAAGGCGAGAAGCAATGCACTCCAACGGACGCGTCCAAGTACATCTTGTACAAATTTCCGCAGCCTCTGACTACCGCCAACAACTCAAGGGCGTTACAAATATTAACCTGCGACGCTGAGTTTGCTTTTGCGCTTTTAGAAGATCGATATTTGTAACACTGGAAGCTGATAAGAGCAGTGTAAAAGGCTATAATTTAGAACACCGAAGAGTTGCATACCAACATTGCACGACGACGTCATGTTTCCTGTTCACAACAGATGCTGTCTGACATAAACAAAAGGACTTTCGCTTGTACTGGCAACGCAGCCCAGAATAGGCCGCCGATGCCATTCGTGTCTGCTTATAACTCACTTTCTCATGGCCCCACATCATTTTTCGCCTAAGTAGTAAGGCGAATTGTTAAGAATGTACATCGTCACCTGCCGCGTCGCATGCGGCCAGCGTAATTGACTGTGCGTGGGGCAACAATCACCCACCTCCTCTTCGCGCAAGACCTTCACCGCGGCACGCGTTGTAAAAAAAAAGCACCGCACACGACGAGGCACTCGAAGTGTCCCATCTTTTACTGATCACTGCAGAACACGCGATACCACACAGCCAGGCGACCGATGGCACCTTCGTGCTCACGCAGACATTCGGTTTGCTTCGGGAAGCGAAGTGGTTTTCTGCCTCGTAGCCTCTTCACGTGTAAGCCCGTCACTCTGCGGGACTTCTGCCCATCTTCAGCAACAAGTTTGTCCTTTGTGTCAGTATTTTTATCGGAGCTACCTTAAGTGGTGGCAGGTCGGCTGCGAGTCATTTTGAATGTCTCGCACGTAGATGCATCTGTTTTAGGAATCAATATATACTTAGATTCCCCAATTCGGTCCAGACTTTGAAAGTAAGTGCACCGCAGTAGGCCAATAGAACGAACCACACACGCTAAGCAGCAACAGCTTCTTATATAATTATCTAGCAGGCAGTTAATGGAATGATTAAAAGAATAATTTCAAGGCACGCTTGTGACCTCCAAAAACTCATCTTTAAAAAAAGCGAGGAAACTATTTGCGACGTGGGATTTTCTCTTTGGCAGGGTGCTTTTTTCTATTGTGTTTTGAAGAAAAACCCTCGATATCGGACATGTTTTGCGCGTCCGGCGACTTGAAATCAATGTAATGAGAACGACGAAGTTCGCATTTTTTTTTTTTTTTGCGGTTTGTCCGGTACAACGCGCTTTTATTCTGACGTTGTGATGGCCGCGAGATGACCTTCGAATCTCGTTTCGCGCTGCAACGGAGCGCGGACGTGTTGCTTACCTTGCTTAACAAATTCGGGCGCATACTTCTGCACCTGATACCGCTGACATACATCGAGAAGCGTAACAGCAACCGCCTTTTAACAGCGAAGCTGTTCTTGATCGAGGCTATCATGGGACGAAATGTGGAGGGGGCATAGCCTAGCGAGGAGCAAGGAGAGCAAGCCCCAAGCACGCGTAAAACAAGTTAAAAGAATGCTTATATATAAAAGAACGCTTATAAAAGAACGCTTATATAGCCAAGGCTTTTCTAAACTACTAGTACTGGTGGCAATGGTTGTTCTTGTCCATATTGTTGACCAGAAAGAACACGTTAAGCATATTTGATGCAAGACATCCCTGCATACGTGATATTTGCATTGTTCTTTTGATTAAAATACATGGCTGCTTGGTTTTTGCGATAGCAAGTAAAGGTAGCACGACAATAGCACCGTGGAAAACAACCCCCCCCCCCCCTTCCTTCCATGGTGGTGCTCCAAGTTCAGAACTCGCAAAAAGTTCCAGTAGAGGGCGCGAATAGTGGAACACGGCAAAATGAATTGGCGCGATCGGGAATCGATCGCTGGCTTGGAGAAGTTCTGTGAAGCTTAGCCTTGCGATTAGGAAACGCCAGGCAGCTTCGCTGTTAGCACCGGCGTACGCGGCGTTAATCAAGTGAAGCTGGGCTAATTTTCTATTTAGTTAGGAGCATGCGACTAAGTATGACAACAATCATCATCGCCGTCATCATCATCATCCCACTGTGTCCCCCGCAGTACGAAGGCTTCTCTCATCATTAAAGGGGCCATGCAGACGAAACTCAAGTAAGGTTCATTCGAAAGATTGCGTCGTTAGAATTATATTGACACCACTTTAAACGTAAACTTCGCTCAAATAAGCTTAATAATTAGGAAAAAAGGGAATGGCCATGCGACCCACTAGCTCATTTCCCGCAAGAGAACATATGCTGTCATATGCCCATCTGTGCGATTGGCCGAGGCCGGCAGAAGCAAACGGACATTAGGCAGGGCTTATAAGCTTGCCGAACGAGCTGTTTGCGCTTAAATTTAGGGCACATTCTTTTTATAGCCGTAAGAATGGTGGGGTAAACAGTGTAAGTTACTAAAGTACACATAAACGTAGAAGTACCGATGCGTACAACTGTTGGTACTGCGCCCACTATGCTTGTTTTAGCTTTGGGGTTGTCTCAAACGACACTGGCCGGTTGGCGTAAGCGACGGTGTCTTACGTGACCATATTTGTCGAGCGAATACCATGTTTCATGAAGCGATTAATTTCTACTTTAGCTAAAACAAGCCAGATGCAAATACGGTCACAAACAAAGCAAAGGCAGAAAACGGCCGGCGCAGTATGGTGGCGCCATCTAGGAGGACTGGCGGTAAACAAGGCTCCGCAGTCGGCTGCAAAGCCTAATGGGGCACTAGGTTTCATTTGAAGACCTGTTCCTGTGACGTCATAGCAGACGTCACGAAAATACACGATTTGGAGGCGGGCGAATTAGAATTGTAACTTCGATTGATTTATCAGGGAATAAAGCATCATCAGCTTCCGGACAAGCGCAGGGGCACTATAAAACACAAAATCTTTCGAATAAAACAAACTTGTAATTTTGTCTGCATGGCCCCTTTAAGAAGCTTCCGCCAGGTAAAGTAGATCCTGTTCTGGACGCGGAGGAGTGTCTGTGTAGCAGCAGGAAAACTACCTGGTATGCAGCACCTGTGGTTTAGCCTCACTGGCATCATCCGAACGTGACAGCATTAAATGACCCATTGAGCGAAAAACTCCAAAGCCATTTTTGCCTGCGAGTATGTATAGCCAAAGAAACTGTAAAGTCATCGGCACTTAGCAACGATGGTCACAACACCTTTGTTGCTATGATGCACACTGATCGGCACCCGAGTCACAACTGCAGACCCATAAGAACTACGGAAACCTGAGCATAGTTGGACTGAACTCGTGGTTCACAGCGCGGAAAAACAAAACACCGCAAAGAACCATGCATGCACATTCTCTGATAACGTCAAATCGATGCACGTACTCTGCAAAGGGGGAGGGTCGGTTGAACCAAATTGATGTGTAATCACAAAAGACAGTGTTTCCAACACGAAACACGTAATTCAACCCATTGTCGGTCACGACACATCCAGATTAAAATAACTAACTACGAGGCCAAGGTGGGGGGAGGGGGTAGGGAAGGGGAGGAGACAAAAACACCCGAATTTTCTGAGCTCAGCAATCCCCTCTCTGTGCCCTCCACATTTTGACCATTTTTTCATCAGGTTGTTCACACTCCGAATCGGTATAATAATATGTAAAAACAAAATAACAAGATTAGATAAGAAAATGAAAAGGAAATAATGGTGGCGCGCCGGCTCTCTTTCCGTTTAGCATTTTCTTTTTGCCGGCACCGTATAACACCCCCCCCCCCGAAAAATATTTCCGGCTACGCCACTGGCAGGGGTGTTGTCATTGCATGCAATGATGCAGCTAAACCACGGTCGGAGGAATGTCGGAGGACTGTCCGAAAAAAGTCCACGGACACCTAACCCCTACTTACAGGTCCTGATTACGAAAGCAATAATGTCCACTTGAAAGACGCAGACCTTTTCCTTCCTCCCCCTATTCTCGAACGGCTCCGTCCTTTGGCCACTTCAACCCGATTTGTTTCGGGATCCGCGTCAGCCTTATTATGCTTTCGAATGGGCTATGGAACGCCTGGGCAAGCGCAGAGCCACTGCCGCCGTTCGGCACCTCGCGCTGGCCTCACCCAACGGCGAAGCAGTCATCAGTGAGCTGCAGGGCAGCAGATTTGTAATCAATATCGTCCAAATGATTCCCATCTGCAGCTAATATGCTAACATTGAAGCTCTAGTAAATAAACCACACCACTTTAATCCAAAACACTCAACGTTTTTACACCATTATAGACAAAAAAAGTGTAGTTAGGGGGAATAAAGGTGTTCGGAAGTCACTACACCGTTTTTCTTAGGTTTCTTAAGTTTTTCTTAGGTTCAAAGAACCCTTTTCTTTGGTTCTTAGGTTTTTAGGGTTTCGAATCTCTAGCTTTACATCCTTTTTGTGTGGCAAAAAGGGGGTTGACCGACTGCAACACTCTCAGTTTTTGGTTGGGTGTTGAAAGGGTGTGAAATAGGTATTCAGTTGCAGAAAACAAGAACAGCAGAGCTGGGGGTCCACCTAGCTTCTCCCGGTGTTGCTAAGTTTTGCTAGGTTTTGGTAGGCTTTGGTAAGTTTTGCCTGGTTTTTCGATGTTTTTGCTAGGCTAGCTTAAGTGGTGATGGGTGAGGTCAACTTAAGCCGGATTTTACAGGGCTATTCCAGTCTGTTTCCCGCCGCTGACAGCCAGGGCCGGATTAAGGTGGGGGCTACGGGGGCGGCAGCCCCGGGCCCCCAGCTGTCAGGGGCCCCGCTCGGCCATATAAAAAAATTTCTTGAGTGTGCTTGCTGCCCGCATCTAAAGTTGAAGGTAGGAGCTTCAACTTCACCATCACACCGAAACTAACTCAGGACAAATGGGGAGGAGTGGAGGGCTCCGCACGTTATGGGTGACAACCTTAATTCGAGTTCATTTCAATTCAGTTTAGTTATTCCTGCTCCTCCTCCTTGTTTTCCCGAGGTTTCTGAGGAGATGTCTTGGACCAAAAGTTGCGGGTTCACAGCCTGACGAGGCCCAAAAATCCACAAAAAAAAAAAAAAAAAAAGGCCCCGAGCTCGGCTCAGGTCATTTTCGACACAGGTCGGGTCGGTAGTCTTTTTGGTGCATGGTCCTCTAAGTACGCGGACGTTTCGGCGCGCGCACGTTTCGATATAAGAAAGGATGAGGCATGCGAATAATGAAATCATTTCTGACGGACATTGTAAACTGTTTAAACGTGAGGGAGGTTAAATGTAGTTACTGGCAACTTAAGCACTGCCCTACGGGCTCAGATATCTGCGTAGACCGTTGCTGCCAGAAATTTCAGTGGGTAGCGCTTGACACTTAAGTTCATCGCGGAAGTTCACTAGACATACACGTACGTTACCAGGTAGGCGGGGGCGCCCAAAGGAGGAGAAAAAAAAAAACCCGAAACAGAACAGAGAAAAGGAGCCTCATTCATTCTACACGTGTGCGCATTAATCTGCGATTCGCCAACCATATGTATACTTTTGTTTTGGACAAGGCCACGGAAGAAGTGCTGACACAGCCGTCGCCTTCTTCGTCAATGCGACACGCCTCGAAGATTTTTCGTTGGCGTTCGCTGCTTGATCGGCTCAAAACCTGTGAATTTTATATTGGAGTGCACGTGCACCTGCAGCAATGGCAAATGTATGGTTATTTAAATTTTCAAAGGTTATGTAGGCCACTTGGGAGGTCATTCGGCTTCAAACCGTGCCTCTGTGGTGTAGCCTCTGCAGGCTGTCGAGAAACAAGCGTTGCGGAAGCTACACGTCCGCGGGGCTCCATTCGCAGCGTAATCACGAGGCCCCACTCCGTGTGGACGCAGAGGCTGCCGGGCCAGCCCGTCCCTAGCGGCTCCCTTCGAGCTGGGGAATCAGCAGGCTTAGGCGTTGTGAAGATCTCGGGCGTGGATGCCAGACGAAGCAATTGAACAACGCCTTTTTCCTTTCGGGACGACGAAAGCAGCGTCCACTTAAAAACGCATTCTGCTTGCGGCCCCTTCGATGCCATCTTGGAAACGGACCGCCGCCACGACTCGGGGACGGTAAGCTAGCTGTTTGTCCACGTGGGCGCTTTTCGCTTTGGAAAGAGCCGGCGGAGGGCGCGGAACAAAGGGCGGCCCGCAGATCTGGTCCCGCTTGGGCACGGTGGCAGGAGGGGAGACACCCCCGAAGGAGCGCGGGGAAAACAGTGGACGCGGAAGACCTGTTGAGGACTCGAAAGCGAGAGGTGTATGCCCAGGCTCGCCTCCGTCGTAGATCTCGAATCCAGACCAGGGGCTCCAGCGTGTTTCCACTGGCACTGACGGCCGAACGACAACGCACTACTGACTGTAACTGTGGTGCGGCACCGACAGGAGCCCCGCCAACCTCCTTCACAGGTGGTGGGTGAACCGCCGCGTGCTTTCTCGTCTGCACGGCTAACGTACAGGATTTCGGCCCGTAAGCTACCTGCTTTGCAGATGTCTGTGAGTGACAGCTGCCTGCGCGGACTTTGAGCTCTTCCATATATGCAGGTAGAGAACTGGAGGGACATTTTTGAGACAACGAAATGCTAAGGTTTTGCCATAAAGAAGGGTATTGGCTGAGCATTCGAGCTAGACAGCTTCCCGTGAGGGTTGGCGTGGCGATTGTTGATGCTAAGCTTGGAATTTATAAGCCCCCTAAACGAGAGGCACAATGAGGATGGCATCGGAAGTTAGGGATACAGCTGTGTTACGGGCAATTTGATAGATCTTGCGGCGGGAAAAAAGTCCCGGCCGTTGCCGCTCTAGCAGTTTGTGTGCACTCGGGGCATACGAGAGAGGAGAGTTGGAGTTTGGGGCGCTCAAGGGGTCTTCGCGCACTTGGAGCTGGAGTCAGTCCAACTGCAGTTTTGAAGTTTTCTTTTATTGCTCATTTACTCAGCTGTATATAGTTGTATATAAATTTTTTACTTCCTTTCATCATATCAACCACATCTCGAGTTCGTCACTCCGGCCACAATCTCCGAAACTTTCAACACCATATCCATGCTGAGCCCCCTGCCAAATCAGCCAGAGCAGGGCGATTGGGTTCTGATCGACGCCGCAATGCCGGGAAAAAGCTTTACTGGTTACAACTCGCGACAATACATGCGTCCGGTTGAGTTTTATGCGCATAAAACTAAAATCCCAAAGCCTTAATAAATCGTGCTTCTGGTAAGAAAATACTCTTTTGTACAATGGCGTGTGCAGGGCGACGCGGCACTTCGATTAATTGTGAATTTGTGATGGAGCGGCAATCAAACGATAGTAACATTTACGCCTGATAAAATCCGTTATGTAATACTACGTATCAAGCCAAGAAATTATTTTCCGGATACTGTAAAATTACGTATAATTTATCACTGAACCGGGAGCATAATATGGGCTTCGCAAATTTAAGCACAATAAAGCAAAATCATAAAAACATCATTGTCATCATCATCATTAGGGCCCCAAGGACGCAGTAGCCCCGGGCCCTACAGTTTCCTTATCCGGCACTGCTGACAGCGGATCCAAGAAGCAAACAAGCTAGGTCGACCCCCAGCTCCGACGTTTCTCCATCCTTGCACCACTAGTGCAAGCTGCGCCATTTTTTTTTTTTTTTGCGTTCTGGTGGCGCAAAAAGACTTTCACCTTCAAAATGTTATAGTAAGAGGTACGCATACGCATGCGCTCCTTGTGCTTACACTCGAGCTGGCGCGAACGCCGGCTGCACTGTTATAATACCCTATCTGTGGTGGTGCACCCTTTACAGGCGGCGCAGTTTTTGGGGGGATATTTTTTTTTTTTTTTTGGGGGGGGGGGGGGGGGGGTTAAGGTGTCTGTATGTCATGCTGTGCGCTCAGCCGCTCCGCATCATTACACGTAGCTGCGCTGCCTACACCCATACTTTAAAGTGTTAAGCAACCTTACACCCTTAGTTTAGGGTGTTTACAAGCACATCCCTTTTTTCATCCTTACACCCTTTTTCACACCCTTTTCGGCCAAAAAAGTGTGCGAAAAAGTACAAATGTGAAAGCTTGAAAACCTCCTTCGCGCCACAAGACTCCTAGTATCACTCAGCGACGTTGATTAGGGCGTTATTGCTTGCAAACTCACAACTCGAGAGGACTTCTCAACGGTCCTCGGATTTTATTCACAAACGTTTATGCGAAAATCATTTTTAAAAAGCACACTGAGTGAGTTTCGTGTGCCAACTACAAGGTCAGCACGTACGGTCTCGTGCACTAATGCTCAAGAGGAAATGTCTCACTGGTGAAGACATGGTTAATATTGGTTTTGCTGTATTCTAGCGATAAAGAGAAAAAATAGAAATATATAATGCCAATATTTAACGTGCAACTAGTTTTAGGGAAAAACGTTGCGTGTGGTCATATCACGTAAAGGCTCCATGGCAATCATTAACGTGTACGCATTTACTGCTACCGTTCCGTTTTCTGTAATGACTCGGCTATAGATTAGGAGGTTCGCTTTACGCAAAGCGTTGCATCTTTTGAAATAACAGAAAAAAATGAACAAGCCACGCAGAGCAATCGTTCCTACTGACGCAGAATGGGTAAACCGAATATCACTAAATGCTCATATCAGTGCGCATAAACGTGCATAACTATTTCACGGCCGTTCGATGAAAGAGAGGTCCTTTTTATCGAGTGGCCGAGCATTGGGCACGCTTCAGTTAAGCTTAACGTAACTAAACTGAATCTTCGGTAACCTGATTAAGCAGGATTATTAAAGGGACACTGAAGTGAATTTGTCAAGCTCCCGTTTTTGCTTGCACTGCGTAGACTGGCTCAAATTGGCACACTTTTCATCGTTTATCCGGTTGACAAATCGGTAATTATTTTACAAAGCGCGAAAGAAGAAAAACTGCCATGCGCGGTTTGCGGCGGCCGCACCAACTAAAGCTGTGACGTTAGGAGGAGCGGCACCGTGATTGGACGATGCCCAAGGTGAGCAACCAAACAAGTTTCGGTTTCGGTTTCGGTTCTGTAAAATACAACCGGTGGTGTTGTTGGATGGGCATTCTCAATAACTCAGTAATCATCGTACCGCGCTTCCGCCATGTTGTCAGCTGTAAAAATGCATAAAGATAAGCCTCCCAGGACGGCTTGGAATCGTAGCATTCACTAGCCGAGACCTACGCAGTGCATGAACGCCCTCCGCGTACCCGCAGACGCCCAAATGTCATGCGCTTTTCCCCCATATTTGGAGCTTGCCTCCCTCATGCCTGTATCGCAAAAAGCGTGTTCGCACCAGGCCAAGGGTCTATTCATTCTGGCCTGTGCCCACTGCCTGCAAGCAGTCGGTGCTTATGGCAACAGCACGCCAACGAGAACTCGCTAGCGCGCCAGTGCCAGCAAGCGCGCGTTTTGTGAACTAGTTCGTGGAGCCATGAACGTTGCGGCCCAAAAAAAGGTGAACTCAATATAGAAAACATCGGCGAAAAACGAAAAAGTTAACTTGCAAAAAAAAAAGAAGCACGTACCCGCGGGGATTCGAACTCGTGACTTGCAAAACATTTGCGATGAACTACATGACGCCTCAGCCCACTCGGCCACGAAGCTTTTTTTTTTTTTTTTTCTTTATTGCCTGCTTTGGCCCATCTGATCCGCTGTCCTTGCTAATATAGGGTATATGTTGTACAACCAGTTTACACTTTTTATTTAGTTTTGGCATTTCAAGTAGCTTAGGTGACTATTTGTTGTATTGCGCTCGTGCAGTAAGCGTCTCCCGAGTTTCCACAATAGCTCACGTCTAGCAGTTGCATTTCGTATACGGAAAAGCGTTCGCAGATGCGTAGTCGTGCTGCTGACCGCTGTGCTTGTTCGCCCAGCGCAAAAAAGTGCTTCCCGCACCCTAGTTTTACGCTGTACGGTAAAAATATCAGTTGATTTTATTTCCTTAGTACCTATATTGACTTCGCTGACTCTTCTCCCGCCTTCAAGAAGCCTTATATTTTCCTACTGGCGTACCAGTCAGCGAAGCTAGCGTCGCATGTGCGCTTGTGCAGCGCTTGTGTGAAGCGACCTTGACTTGGAGCTAGAAGCAGTGTACAAACTAACCTAGTAAAGAAAGGCAGATTCTTGCATTCATAAACGTGTCCTGGCTTCGTTTCAACTGAGCGAACGAATTGCGACGACCCGTCGGCGGCCGGCGGACGAAACGCTGGGCCGACTGACTCTGCCTGAAGGCCGGGGAGCCGTGCAGTAGTGCAGCCAATTGCGAGCTCGGCTCCTCTCGACGTCACACGAAAACGCCACAGAAAATGGGCGAGCGTAAAGAGAGGAGGACAGCATTTTCGAATTAATTTTTATACTAAATAAAATCGCGTAAACGCGCCCAGACTGGTCGAAACATAGCCTGGGGCTCCGGACTACAATTTGCGCTAGTAATCCCGCAATGTTTACATATCACTTCAGTGCCCCTTTAAAGCATCATTTCTGTTTGAGTAGGAGACACGCAACGAGCCTTAAAGGCGTCCTTCGAGTTTTCGTTTTGACCACGAAAATGTTTCACTGAGCCGAGCTGTACTGCAGGGATCGGCACACTAAGAGAAGTCTAAATAGCTTGACCAAGGCAATAAGAATCACTTCGGTGTAGGTTCCCGTACGGGCTGACCGTGACGACGAGAATAAAGTAAGTTTCAAAAAAATTGCACTAAATTTGAACGTAGTAACAACAAAACTGGGGCTTCTCTGTGATGCTACTGCCTTAAATACTTGCTGCCAGTCGCGCCCAGCTTTAGCATATATTTTGCACATACCCGTCAAACTCAACTTTTCAAAGAGAAGTGGATGTTTCACGGCCCCTTTCGGGTTGTTCGCCTTAGCGGCGGTTCTGCACGGCACATTCAGGGTTGGAAACAGCCGCCTACCCGCAAACAAGCATCCAGAAGCTCGCATACTTGACCTTCGAAGAGACGAACGCGCAGGCGAGACGGTTCGTGAGACGAAAGCCGTCAACGCGGGTCGTTTCTTCTCCACGCCGCCTTTGTTTCGGCCCCGCAAAGCCCTTTGTTTTGGAACGGTTAAAGAACGCTGAGACGGCGAGGGCCGTCTCGGCTACTTTGATAGCAGCAGAGGTCGACTCCGGCGTCGCCTTCCAATAGCCTCTGCTCGCTTCCTTCTGTGCCGACCGAGAGCGAAAACCTTAGCTGGGGCAACGCACCGATTGTGCGCTCGGCCCGGTGTTTCCTTCCTTTCATGTGCCTTTTAAAGCGTGAGCTCTATTGTTACTTGGAGGTGCTCGAAGTGCGCAGCACGGCTACCGGTGTACACGCTGTGTATGGGCTTCCTTGGGGGCTTGAGGTGCATTGTGATGCACGCGTTATAACGCCTCATTGTCTGCGTTGCGACGAACAAATAGGTCTAGGGCCCAAAACGGCACATGCGCTCGCCGCTCCCGTTATGAAGCGGGTGCGGTTCACTCGCGTCGCGTTGTGAGCTGCATGGGCGGCAGTATATGGTGTGCAACAAAGCGGGTGCAAAACCCCTTGCGGGTGCCAGCGGTAAAAATGAAAGCTGGTACTGTTGCCACGGAGCTTGACAAGCGAGCCGCGATCTCAGCTCCGGTCCGCAATTCCGTGGCGACACTAATAATTTTATTTTTGTAGCATTGTTTTTGTTCCTTTAGGATGCACTTCTTTTTTCGTGCGACGAATGCCGCCAGAAGAGTTTCGATGGCGAAAAGAACGATTCAAAGACGCGCTGTTTGTCGCAAGTGACTTGTGAAACACTTTCTTTGATCTAGCCCGCGCGTACCAAGAGGCAAAGTCGATTGGCAGAAGGTGTTCCTATCCCCGATTGGCCGCTATGTTAGAGAGCTAATTGCCACCTTGTCTCTCAGGGTAACAAAAGGTTGATGTGGTGGGAATGATTATTATTAAAACCAGGATACTGCCGTTCTCATGTCTCATTTTTTTTTCGTATAGATTACCCTCATAATACAGTCTAAAACATGGGCTAGTTATTTGCATTCACTTTCATAGTCCCTGTCATTATTACGCCTTTTTTCTTCTTTTTGGGGGGAGGAGGAGTTAGGGCAGGGGGGGAGAGTTACTCTGTGGAAGCTGCAAGCTGCTTGAACCAAATTTCAGCGGCACTTTGTTCAAAAAGAAGCAACACAACCCGTTAAAAAAGATTGCGATAATTCTGCAATCGGGCATACAACTTCTCTTTCTTCCAGTTCCTGCATTTCAGAACAAACACGGATGCCGATTTTTGCCGCAACTCTGTAAAGAAAACAGGCAGCGTGATTGCGCGTGGCCCCGCAATCGCGCGTGCATGGTTCGGCGCCCATAACAGTCCGATGTATTACACTTTCTCTGTATAAGAAAATGCTGGTAATAAAATACCCTAGAGCCTGGAGAAGTTGATATAAGACCTCTTATATTGCACCTAGGTGATGTCTTCTCTCCAATGCATCTTGTGTAGTAGTGAGGCCGACTTTAATGGGGTCCGGTGAACAGCAGGCAAACATAGGTTCATATGAAGGTATTTAATAAAACGTGCTGTGGTAAACATACTTTGATACCGGACTGTTTACATTGTCACTGAAAACGATGACTTCCCAGCAATGTGTACAGCAGTGAAGGCGACTTTAGCGGCTCTGTGTTAGCAGAGCTGCTTACGTATTTATCCGGGAATTCCAGCTTAAGAGTTCTCTGCAAACGAGAATGGCGATCACTAACGGCAAGTGTCTTAACGCTATTGATTAGCTATACACTTCGGATCACGTGAGCGGCCCTCGAAAGGATCTCTTGTTGTTTTTTTTTTTTACTTGGAACCACGTATACATCGTAATCTATGAGAAAATGATAGGTAATTTTTCTAGCGTCTTGGTCAACAGCTCCGTTGTGGCCCGCATGTGCCGACACACATGCACCACGGTATACAGAGCTCGAAACGCGTTGTTTTGAAGTTACTGCGCAGATGAGCGGCTAACTGCAGCATTTTACGTGCATCCTCAGTATTTCCACCACCAGACAGACGCTTGCAACGTACTGACAGCAACCCTGTAACTGGTGTGACGTTAGCGGACACCGACACTTTGGAGTACGGAAGACTCTGTGGACAGAGCACACGAGGTTGTCTACGCGGCGCTTGCATCGGGCAACGCTAATTGAGCTTAACTCGTGCTTATTTGATTGATTGATTGTAGGGCTTAACGCGCCGACGCAACGCAGGCGACGAGGCGCGCCGTAGTGGAGGGCTCCGGATTAGTTTTGACCACCTGGGGATCTTTAACGTGCGCCGAAATCTCGTACACACAGGTGTTTTTGCTTTTCGCCTCCATCACGAAAGCGGCCGCCGCGGCCGGGAATCGAACCCGTGACCTCGTGCTCAGCAGCGCAACGCCTTAGCCACTGAGCCACCGCGGCGGGTGGCTCAGTCAAGCTGGCGTCAAGCTAACTACTGATGGAGCCCAAAGTCAGTAGGACACACCGGTTACGTTCTTAACCTTCATGGAAACGCCTAGAATATTTCTCTTGGTCGCGGGGAAATCCTTGCTGTCTCGTTATCTTTGAATCACCCGATGGTCTTCCAGCAGCTCGGGCACAAACCATCAGAACACGTGTCCCGGGGCAAATCATTCGCGAAAGCTGGCAGGCATGCACGTCGTTTCTGAGAACACTGGGTGCACCGGACTCCACCGCGTTCCCATGATAGCTGGCCTCCTCCTCCCCCTTGGTGCCCCCACCCCCTCCCCTCTTTGTCATTCTCGTTTCACGCGCAGCTGAGGCCGCCGCTGGGCCTCTTTGTTTCCCCGGAGCCGTGAGCGGCGCAGAAATTGTCCCAGCCGGTGCCGAGAGCCCGACGCGGATGTGAGGAGAGGCGACGCCAGAGGCCCGCTACGCAATCGCACAGCAGCCTGGTTTCTCTTTGTGTCCGAGGTGGCTGGCGTTTATTCTCTTATTATCCTTTTTCTTCTCCTCCTATTCGCCGGGGACCTTGATAGCGGACTCTATTTCTCCGGCGGCGTCCGTGGGCGTTTCGCTGCGGCCCCGCGAGAAGGAAGTCGGGGGAGGGCTCCAGTCGACAAGGGGGCCGGCGCTGGAAACCGCAGCCTCCACCGCTGTCCGCAGAGTGGTGGCGCGCCTTTAAGTGGTAAATAATAACAGTATTGGCGAGTCTCCGTCGAGTCACGACCGCTGGGACGCCTTTCGCCAGGTTTTCCTCTATACGGCGCTCGCGGGCCGATCCTCGCGTTGTTTCTTCTTTTCTTTCGGCCTTCCGGCCGTTCTGTCGTCGCCGCAGCGCCGTCTAGGCAGCCGCCGCCGTAGCATTGTTGACGTCCGTCTGCAATGGGCCGCGTCGTCTCCGACGGGCCTCAGTTTCGTCTGCTGCCTATTGCGGCGTTTCTGCGGCAGCGCCGCCGATCGAACCGTCTGCTCACGTCGGCCCCGCTTGTAGCAGCTACGCTGCCTTGCCTGCCAGTTGGTTGGTGGGTCTCTTTAGGCAAGCCGCGCGCAGCTGACGTCCGGGCCTTTCTTGTTGGAATGGCGCGCGGGAACCCCTCTATTTGGGCGAGAGCGCGCTGACCACCGGGCAGAGCCGCCCGCTGGCCCTCATTTTACGCCCCTTTCCAAATGGCATTGTCTGTCCCTTCCCGCCAGCGCGACCGCTTTCCCCCCGCGGCTATCGTCGAGCGGCCTCTCCTCTCCCCCCTGCTGAAGCTCGGTCGCGATTACGTTTCATCCGCCGCCGCGCTCTCCAACCTGGGCGCGCGTACTGTCATGCGAGCCCGGCGCCATCCTGTCATTAGGCACCAACTCGGGCCATCCCACTGCCGACGAGATTTCTTCAGCGCCACTCGACAAGTGCGCCGACGAGACGCTGCTGGCGCCGAAGACTTGTGCCGGCAGCACACACACCGCGCGCATGCGTGACAGCCGTCTCGCTCTGAATGTCTGTCTTCGTCTGAGTATGCGGCCCAAGGCGCATGCTCTCCGGGACTTCTTTGCATTCCGTCGAAGGTAGCAATGAAGGGAGCAAGGAAGAACATCTCCTTCCCAGGATCTCGGTGAAGTCTGTGGTTGAGTGGGGGAGGCATTTTCGAAAATTCTGTGGCGCCGTAGGGTGCTACGTCGAACGGCCAGTGCCTTGCTCTTTCCTCCTCGAATATGAAGAATAATTTTTGCGGCCAATTCAACGAAACACTAAATATTTTCGTTGCAACGGTTGGCCCACAGATGTCTCGTTTGATTCGATCCAAGCGAAGCGTCACTTCAATAAGCACCACCTTGTAATGATTGCTATCCCCGTTTTTTTTTTCTTCACTGTTTCGTCTAGTACACTGCATATCTTCTTAGTATCTGATGTTTCTCTGTGGGCATACTATTTTTCAATGACGCGAACATTCCTTATTGCAAAGAGTGTGATTCTTTGAGCTTAATTGCGTTGCTCTCCAGAATACAATTTTTCATGACGTCCGCAAAAATTCCTGGAAACGTCCGAAAAACGTCATGCATGACTTCAATTGGTTTTTACCAAGAATCGGATCTAGGAACATCTCGTCGTGCAAGATAACGGCGTAAAAGATTTAATTTCAAAGCTTAGTTACTTACTTCAAATGCGTCACACATAAAAGAACACGGATTTAGATATAAGCTATAGGAAACCAGATGACTAGGTTCTGCTAGCGCAGCTGGAATCACTTTAAAGAAGAAAAATCCCGCCATCTCCACGAAGTGAATGATGATGAGAGGGGCGAAGCTAAAATGCTTATTGGTAAAACCGTGAAACATTCGCCCACACATCATATAAAGACTCGACACGTCAAGCTTTCCACCGCTCCGTTGACAAGCCCGTCGACGACGTCGATGTGTGTGGTGATTATGTAGGGCTTGTTTGGAATGATCAGAATCTCTATGGGTAAGTTGGTGAATTCAGTGTGTGACATTTTAGCCATCTTGGTCGTCGCCTTGTGCAGAGCGTCTTGTGTCGCGTACCCCCGGTACGTGTCTTCAGCTCGCAGGCGACGAACGACAACCTCTTCTTCTTCCTCTCCTCCTTGTTGGGTAGCAACGAACGCGTTGGACGTTTTGACCTCTTCGGCCAATCTTTGGTTGGCCAATTCCTAGGGAGATCCTGCCACAATCATCATCATTCCGCCGTGTATGGCAGCAACGAGGGACGGGACAGGGCCCGAGCAAGAGTCTTGAGCTCACAGGCGATGAACGACAACCTCTTCTTCTTCCTCTCCTCTTCGTTGGGTAGCAACGAACGCGTTGAACGTTATGACCTCTTCGGCCAATCTTTGGTTGGCCAATCCCTAGGGGGATCCTGCCACAATCATCATCAATGTGCCGTGTACAATGTGCCGTGTACGGCCGGGACAGGGCCCGAGCAAGAGGAGCTTCGCCCCTAAAAAATACATGCTGTGGTTAGCGCGAGAAAGCTTGCTTCCTCTACAGCAGCGTCGTATCGACCTCATCTTAGTAGAAATAGCCATTCGGCGCAAACAGTGCCCAACAATTTATCCCTACGAGGCCTACCGTTTTCTCCTGCCTTATAGTACGACATCGCCGAAAAATGCGGGATCAGTTCTCTCCTTGGAGGGACCGCTAGATCTCCAGGCTTGATAGCATGCTATCACACCAACCGTTTTATTGCACCTTGCTGTACTGTACATGCAAAGGTTGACAACGTTGCTTGTTCCCCTCAAAAAGCACCCACTCACACTGACAATGACACTCACACACACACCCACACACACATACACACAGCTACGCACGCACTACAGACACTCATGTACGCATGCATGCAGACACACATGCGCACACACGCATGCTTTCAAACTCACACATGCACGCGGAGACACACGCACACCCTCACACACTCGCGCACGTATGCACACACACACACACACAAAAACACATACAACAATATCCATTCATCCAAACCCATTACTGGCTTAACTCAATTACTTTTCCTTTTCCTCTTTTCAACTGCGATTCACACTTAGCTCACTAACACAGGAGCGATTTTATCCGCAAAAATAAAATGTAGAAGACAGGATAAGACTAAACAGGAAATGCAGGGAAGTTAGCCAGACAATAGCCCGGTGGCTATAAAGTCGGATTTCCTACTATTTCCTACTAGCCTTATGCATTGCTCAGAAGGCATTTTTCCTGGTGCAATATAAGCAGTCGGGTACTAAGAAGGCCCAAGGACTTCTTCTTACCTCCATGAGACTTCTTGTATCCCTACGTACAACTATGTAGCCATGCCCTTGAAAGTCGGCTTCACTACTTTCCAGAAATGCATTGCTGAGAAAGTCATTTTCGGGGGGGAGACAGTTTAATGATATCACTACATGTATGCTTGCCGAGGAGCCTTGTATTAGATGCCTCCACATGACACCTTGTATCTCTTGGAGGCGCTGTACACCGACCCCGATTAAAAAAGGGGGGAGAAGGAGAAAAACGAACGGAAAGGCCGAGAGGTTATGCCGGCTTAGAGCCCGGATTGCTACTCGATACTGGGAAAGGGGTGTGCAGGGGATGAAAGAGAGGGCAGGCAAAAAAGAGGGGAAAGGAGCAAGGCCACGCAGTCACATTAGTCCCTTTGCGGGCACACGCTATAGTCTTTCAGCTAAGCCTGTGTCCTTTATGAAACGCAGAAGGGTGTTGCGTCCTGCGAAGTTGATTAAACATCCTCCCTATACATAAGGGGATCGCTGGTGGGGAAGTTTCCTAGAGGCGACATAGGGAGCTGATATCAAGAGATTAAGGCCCTATCACCTTTTAGAAACAGCATTTCGTACGCGATTGTGTGACACATCGAGCGTTACAGACGGAAGAACGGGTTTCCTCGTTGAGTTTACCCAGAAGTTGCTTAAACATTTAAAAACGTGCGGGCAATCCGCGCAGTACAGGTTGTTGGACGCGACTTCTTGCTTCTTGGTGAACGAGGGGTCGGCAGCAAGGTAGTTTAGTCTTTCACCTTTGCAGGGATCAAGCACGTCTCAGTAAGCCCAAAGATGATCTTTGGAGTTGTATGTGGAATGTGAAGCGGGTTTTGCGGCCTCTCGCTGGGTGAGATCTCGAGCAGCCACTTGGCCCGTTCGTTGCCTTCTAGTGCCGCAGGTGCGCGGGTCCATATCACGGTGGTTCTGGTGTTTTTGTTCGTCTCGCGTTGGCTAAGGACTTTTAGTGACACGCTGTAATTTCTTCCTCATGCAAAATGGCGGATCACTAGCTGGGAATCGCTAATGATTTTCTGAGCTTTTTGTGTGTGTGTGTGTTTCGAGGCGCTAAATGTGCCTTTGTGAAGACCCATTGTGCAAGTTGGTTTTCCTGCTGTGCGTTTGGGGTGTAACAATTTGAATTTTTAGTCTGGACTTGCAAGAAATTGGCTTTAGACCAGAGAAAGCTCCGCGTTCCGAACATCTTTCGCTTCACTCACGATCATCATCATCATCATCAGAAGAAGAAGAAGAAGAAGAAGAAGAAGAAGAAGAAGAAGAAGACGTTGGCTTTCCTGCAGTACGTTTTGGTGCGGACTGTCGCCATCGGTGAGGCAAAGACAGCTTCGATTTAAAATAAAGGCGGCACAAAGCGCTCATCTTTTAAGATGCCTTCCTTACCAACTAGCCTTCGAAGTAAGCTTTGATCAATACACGTCGGCGGGTACACCAAGCAACCTCCAACTTGCTGTATATCTAGCGGCGGGTATACTGGTTTAACAACATGATAAATCAAAGCCAAGATTAGGCGAAACGTTAGGCTTAACGACGTGCCGAGCAACGTCTAAATATTTTACGTCAAGCTGTGGGTATGCCTATGAACGTAGGATACCCGCAAGCCAAAAAGCTTGCGTTCATCAGTCCCAAGGTCTCCGAAGGGATGCCACGTGTGTTTAGGGATGCAAGGGTTCCGGCCAGTTTGTCGGTGGTGTCGTGTCGCCGTGCAGGTCGTACGTACGCTTGGTTGTGGTCACGTTACACGCACTCGCAGAACTGATGGCCGTACTCTCAGTCTTTCCTCCACTCCATGTGTTTCCTTGACTCGCCTTATGGGGGAATAACGCAAGGTCTTTACTTGATAAAATCGATTTAAAGGATCTCTTCTACTGGAGGCTGGAGTGAAGGAGGGATTCAAAACACCAGGGCTGGCCTCGATTCATGCTGAAGTGTTCTGAAATATCGCAAAGGTTTTCGTTAGCGCGGGCCGATCTCCCTCTGACTGAATTCGTGCAAAGTATTGCACTAGTTCTGCGCAACATTTTCAGTCTCCGATTGCAGTCATACAGAGCGATTTACTTTATTCTATACGTCATTTAGAACAGTTCTGACATTGTACGCGTTAAGTTATCGGGGCATATCATATTCGAAGAAAGGCACTACGAGCAGCTCACGCCGGTGTGGGCGACCGCCCTCCCCTCCCTTTCCGCCTGAATAAGAAGAAAGTTTTACTAGGAAGCTGGATATCACAATAAAAGCACGACTGCCGTAAGCAGCACCCGTATTTTTTCAGTCTGAGCGGCTCATCGACAAACTGCGAGAGGAGCGTTTGTCGGGAGCAGCACCGGTAGCGAGGAAAAAGTGCAGTTCCGAGCGTCTTCTTCACGGCGCAGAGAACCAGCAGCACGTGCTGGAGCGACAACGTCGTTTGATCCGACAACTGCCTCACGGCGCGTCCCACAAGTCGTCTCGCGGTCACGAAACTGATAGGCAACGACGCCTCGACGAGCACACAAAAAAATAATAATAAAGAGCGGGCGAAAAACGAGTGAGTAACGGGTGTCCAGTCGAGCCAAGGTGGGTAAGAAAAAGCGAATCGTCCTTGAAAAGAACGACTACAGAAACGACCGGGAAACTGAGCAGAGGAACACAAAGAACAATAAACGGCGCCGGCGAGGTAAACAAAAGAAACAACGAGGTAGGAGGAAAAAGAAAAAAACGCCGAAAGCCGGGATTCTCGTCAGACGCAAAATCGACTCTGTGCAAAAAGCCTTAGACAGCAGGAAAGCAGGGCAACACAAAGGAGGGGGACACACATAAAACGGACGAGATGGCGCGAGAAGAGAGAAAGGAGCCGAAAGAACAGAAGAAGAGCCAAGATGACGCTGCCGCTGGTAATTCCCGGTTTCCGACGGAGAAAACGTCCTTCCTCTCCTTTGTTATGCGCCGTGGCGCCACGGCGAACTCGTCCTAATGACGATGTCGACTGGTTCCTTTTTTTTTCTGCCTGTTTGTGTGTGTGCGTGGTTCCCTGCTTCGCGCATATGCGAGCTCAGCATCACAACTGCCGCTGCACGCCTGGGCACCATCCGCAGTTTCTCGGAGACATTGAAGGCAGCCACTGGCTCCTGCCACCAAGCATACGTTGACGCCATCCCGCTCCTGTGGTGTTACAAGGAGGCTGCTAAATTGAAGCAAGGAGCGTTGGAGGCGTATCGCAATAAATTTAGACGCATTTTGATTAGTTAGAAGGAATGGACCGATAACAACGGTCTGGGAATTTCGATATTGTCGGGTGATGGACGGGAATGAAGTACATCGGGTGATTCTATCAAGATCATAATTTAAAGCGAAAGCTTTATTAGTGGACCGTCAAGAAAGACTCCTGTCAAGAAACTGATGCATTTCCCCATAGACTAGTTGGCCGGCGGATAAGCGCTAATATAAAAATAAATAATGTCCTAGGGCCTTCATATCTTCATATAAAACGACTTATGTTGCTTCTAAAAATTGTCTTTTTAGCAATGCACTTGTGTATACAGGTGAAGCCACCTTTGAAAGTATCGTGTAAACTTTGTCTTTGTAAGCTGGCTCTCCCACATAGTATGCGGTGCAGTGAAGCGTAGCTCATTAGGAAGGGGGTGTGATTGCAGAAAACGGCTCTAACTCTTGTGTTATTAAAAGTATCCCGAAAAAAAATTCACGACAGTTTCCCGCAAAGACGACTTCACATGTCTGAAGCCGGGCTTTTGTCGTGTTAGAACGGTCAGTAGAAAATCTCAAACAAGGAACCATTTCGGATAAGACAGTACATGCATCCATCAAGAAGGAGTACAATTGTATACCCCTGTATCATAAATAACATATCAATATACATTTAGATTCTTCGTAGAGGCGCTTACTTAGTGCGCCAAAAATCGTCGGTTTCGCGCTTCTCCCAACTCTCTTTATAAGGAATGGTAGACGTTATGGTAGCTTGAGCTTTAGTATTTCTGCTTTCAGTAAATATAATAGAGGAATGCGAGAAAGCATTCCTCCATTGAAGTAAAATCAAGTATCTTTGAAATAAAATGAAGGGACTTAATAAAAATCAATAAAATCTTTGAATTAAAAATAATCAAATTTTTTAAGTAAAATCAACTAAAATCAAGGCACTTTGAAGTAAAATCAAGCATCACGAGAGGTTAGTGAGGGTTTTACTTCATTTTGTTTTCATTTCATTTTATGTTTACTGGAGGATATTGTTCATTACAAATATGCAACAAGATGGTGGGCCAGTAGCCGAAGCTATAGATAAAATATAGACAGCAGAGAAACCACGAACTTAGTTAACTAGTCAACAAAAACAAGTACAATAGTTAACGCACGCACAATGTGTAAATACATGGTGCAAAGGCACACATAAGCCGCGAGTAGACAAAATAAAAACCAATAGCAATCAATTCTAGTGAAAACAAAATATACACTTTTACACATTTGAGTCTTACACTCGTGATTGAGTGTTTTATCGAAAAGTAGTTTTACAGCACTATTTTTCCTCAAATGAGTCCATACAACGCCTATATACACACATAGATACACACGTACATGTGCAGACCTAAGAATGCACTAATCCGAGCACACAGCAACACACATTCGTCGCTGGGAATCAATAAGGAAGGAGTAGGAAATTGTGTCTAAGACAAGCGCCAATCTTAAGGTGAAACAAAAAAATTATGGGGGATGCTTAGAAATTTCTACGAATGGGAACTCGAAAGCCCACGCGGACCTTGTGTTGATGTGCTGGTAAACTTTCTGTTGAAGTCTGCGGCTGCCCCCGCCACCATTTGACCAGCCCCCCAGGACAGCACCCACCGAAGCTCGTTTCAGCCGCTCGTCATCGCCATGTTCCTTCTGTTCGCTCCCGTCGGTATCTTCCCCTCTCGGCTCGAATTGTAGGTGCAGCCACGACCTGCGTTCCTCCGACGCTGCTATTTCCCTTTCCCGGGGCGCTACCCAATTTTCTGTACCTCACGATTTCCTGTACCTGACGACGCGTTTCGTAAAACAGAGGTCTAAGGTTTTCGTCTTAAAGATTTGGAGGTCGCTTAAGCTTTGCTGTTAAGCGTGGAACGTGGTAGCGTTATCGAGACCTGTTCGCATCGCATGAAAACTTTCCGAACGGTGAAAACTTTCCGCTCCACATCGCACGCGATTTATTGGGGCGGCGACTTATGATCCGGGGGCTTCGAATGGGCGCCGCAATTATTTGTTGCTCACACCTATTCTTTGCTCATGGTCAACGTCGCTAACGACGTTTGATTTTCTCCGACACGGGGCCCTTAACGTTACAGTCAATATTCCAACTCTCTTTCTCACGCAGGAACGCGGGTAGCTGCACTAAGCGATGTTTTTCGCATGACTCGTACGCTTTTGAAAGCCAAATCTACTGGGCTTTCCCCGTCGTATTCTTCATTTACGTAACAAACTGCATAAGAGGGGCTTAACAAAGTGCTTCCACGCGATCACTTTCTGGGCGTAATACATGGGTATTTCGCAGTTTTGAATAGGCAATAAACCTACTCCGGAACGGATCCCTTTTCCCGCTGAAAGGTGGCCGACCTGTAATGCTCTAGACCTTGTGAAATGGCCTTCGATCATCACGGGAACCACGGTCTCTTAACGTAAAAGATGAGGGCAAGATGGGGTCGAAAAGTGGTTGTATAAAGTCTCTGCGTTCTCCTTTTTTTTCCACGTTTTTTTTTAGTAACGGTGGGGCAAAAGGGTGGTTAAAGATACCACATAAACCAATCACAAACCGGTCGCTGCCTTCAAACGGCTATTATTCCCATGCGAACGCATTCAAAAAAAAGAACAACGATGTCTGCAATGCTGACAAATAAAAATAGAAAAAAATAAATGCTAAAACATCGATTTGTTACAAGTATCCAGGTGTGAGTCCAGAATCTCCCTCCTAAATGACTGTCAAAGAAGAAATCCCATCCGGCGATATGCATCGCGTGAAATCAGTAACCATTTTTAATCAGATGTCTCAAAGATGTCACAACGGAAGTGCCGATAACGGACCGACAGTCACTCGTTTTGTGCGGTCATTTGACATCTGGGGACGCGGAGACTGGGGCCGTGGAGCAAAAATTTTACTTCGTTTCGTTTCCATTTCATTTTATGTTTACTGGAGGATATTGTTCATTACAAATATGCAACAAGATGTTGGGCCAGTAGCCGAAGCTAGAGATAAAATATAGACAGCAGAGAAACCACGAACTTAGTTAACTAGTCAACAAAAACAAGTACAATAGTTGATGCACGCACAATGTGTAAATACATGGTGCAAACGCACACATAAGCCGCGAGTAGAGAAAATAAAAACCAATAGCAATCAATTCTAGTGAAAACAAAAAATACACTTTTACACATTTGAGTCTTACGCTCGTGATTTAGTGTTTAATCGAAAAGTAGTTTTACAGCCCTATTTTTCTTCAAATAATTCCATCCCACGCCTACACACATAGATACACACGTACATGTACAGACCTAAGAATGCACTAATCCGAGCACACAGCAACACACATTTCGATGCATTTCGGCTGGAATGGACGCTCAACAGAAATGTAACCGTAAAAGTGAGAGTTAATCGACCGAAAACTTCTGAAAATATATTTTGACGAACCAACTCGATGCTTCTTTACGGTGCCCTTTCATTATGTCGTTCTTTCTTTCGCTCTAGCTTTGAGCGATAGAACATTTTAATATAAAAAATGAAATTATTCGCCATTTTTATCTCAATGGGCACATAATTCGAGATTTTGCCCCCAGAGTTTCGAATTAATCGTTGGCCATAGTATTACGAGTAATCTGCAGGTAAAAATTTACATTGTTGCTATGCTTACTATTGCTGTTTGGAATGATACATAAGTTTAAAGACAACGAATAATTATTATGCAAAATCTTATTAACTATAATTGCGATTTTCATTTCGGAAACAAGCTTTAGAGGCAAGATCTGAAGGTCACGAAACAATATTTCACTGGGAGCGGGGAATTGGGTAAAGGTGATGGTACGCAAGGCTCATTTCTGTAGCTTAAACATAGGATCAATGTAAGTTCCGAAAGTCAATGCCCAAGACTCGCAGCAATACGTCAAGTGGCAGTGAAATAGAGAACAATGAACAATTTTTAACGTGGAGAGATCAAAGTACGTTCTAGTTCTTTGCAATACATAACACACAGAAGCTATTTTTAGCACACGTGTTTTATGTGGGTTTTCCAGCTTAAATGACCATAAGCGTAACACTCAAGTATTTAATTGTATAAGCTTGTTCTAAGTTATCCCTAAAGAGTTTCAACGTATCTTCGCCTAAATTTTGGCTTCGTGAAATGAAAAGGATTATTTATATTTACTTTTGGCTTCCTTGATAGCCAGTTTATTTGCTGGGTACCAAGATGATATTCTGGATAATTCCTGATTAGCAATAGGTTCAACCTCGAAGATGGCTTTTCTTGCAAAAATTATGACAGTATCGTCAGCATAGAATACTGCCTTAGAGCGAGTAAGATATTTGCACAAACAACTGCACAATGCATTTCCTTCTTGTCTCAAAATTATGTTTGCGAATGTAACCTGTCTTTTTGTAGTTCAGGAGAATTAAGAGTTCATTGAGTGAAAAAGTCCGCGTCCGGTGTCCGGCTTCCGGCATCACGGCGACTCTGCAGCAGCGAAACGGCTCCTAAACCTGCCATTGGCTGCATGCGACGCGTACAACATACCCGGCGAGGTGTTTTGGCCAACGCTCTCCGATTTTCCTGACATTGCGCGTAGCGTTAAGCTGTGAGCGACCTTAACAAGTACCCGAATCTTGGCTTATAATGAATTTGATGTTGCTTGGCTCGTCGTCACAGTGAACGCTAGGGATACCTAGCGTTATAAGCCAAACAGGTGGGATAACAGGTGCATTGGCCAAAGCTACCTCCTGAACTTTCTTTCGTGCGAGTCCCAGTACGCCCACAGCGTTACATGCCCGCCGAACATCACATACCCGCCTCACCCAGTGGCTCAGTAGTCGCCAACGAGCCAGGCCGGTCTGCGCACCATACGTACCGGCAGTACGTACCATACACTGCTGTGGAGTGAGGTATCTACATCTCCTGCGGCTGCAGCCCTGTCAGTAGCACAAGGTGGAGATCAAAGCTAACACCAAGCATTGTTTAACGTGGCTGCGTATCTTTAGGGCTGCACAAAGAAGCTTTCACTGCTTCAAATCATAAATACCTAATGCGCGCATCAGGCCTAAGTAAATTGTACTATAAATTGTCAAATTTTGTATTGCGAGAATCGGAAACTAGAGACTCGGGAGGCTTAAATGAAAACGCAACCTCGCCGAGAAACTGTTGCCAAAAAGGGTGGTGATTAACGGGTGAGACACGGATGAAGAAGCGTTGTGCTTGCATGTGAGACAACGATGATAAGTTACGAGGTGAGAATGACCAGTTCACGAGCAATTCGTAAGTGCCGATGATGCTGGCGCTCACAGTATGAGTACGTCAGCGTGAGTGCGCG
Organism: Haemaphysalis longicornis; assembly: GCF_048455015.1. NCBI lineage: Eukaryota > Metazoa > Arthropoda > Arachnida > Ixodida > Ixodidae > Haemaphysalis > Haemaphysalis longicornis. The sequence goes on from NW_027526295.1 coordinate 207,965,714, forward strand.
TCAATGTCTATTGTTAACAAGATTACGTTCCCTTGTGGGTGCAAACCCAGCATTACCTGTGCGCACCCACTGCCTTCTACCGCTTCGCTTGGAACTGTCCTTCGATTCTCCTATGCATCTTCTAAAGAAGCTCCGTTGTTCTTCAGCAGCAGCCTAGGGGTAGAAACCTGGGTTTTGTAGCGAACGCCCTGGGTTGCAGCCCCAGCAATACCAGTATTTTTTTTTATTCTTGAGTTTTTTTTATTCGTTGTTGTTTTAAAATGTTCTCGTAGCTCCCTTCTTCGCATTATTTTTGTAAATAAAAGTGGTTTCGTAACTTTTAGGTCGGTTTAGAGGTAGCGCACGGCATATGTACAAATTTCATTTACCCTTTTACGTCGCACCGGATGTGCCGGCCTTGTAGCTATCTTGGAACGGAATGCCACCTATTGTTACCACACATCAAATCACGAAATCCAGCCGCCGACGTGTAGAAATGCAGTCGCATACAAAAGGGGTGCGCAGGTTTTGTTAAGAGCGCGAAACTTGCAGAATCGCAGCAGACCAGGACGCAAGCGTCCATCTCACCCTATTCATACGTCTAGGAGGTTTCAATAGCACGGGGACTCGCAAGTGGGGGACATACGAATTGGGTTCTGGCCAAACAGGATGCGGTCAAAATGGCCTCGCGGCCTTAAGCGAGTCACTCGTATGTCGCCGATTACGCTCTCCGAGAGAAACGAGTCGTGCTCGCGCGACGACCACAACACGGCAACGGAAGTGAGCGACTCGCGGATTCCTAGTCGCGTCCGCACTGCGTAATACGCAATCGCGTAAAAAGCAACAATAACCATGAAACGCGGAGCCTTTTCTTATACGCCATTAGCCTGTCCTTGTGAGTGGTCGCCTGTGCGAAACAGCAGTTGCTGTCATCAGACGAAGACGAGTACTTTTCCGTACATGTCGCATGCGATTTCGGTGATGGGTAAGCGTTGATCGCAGGATAATCGGCTGAAGTTCTTCCGCTACTATACGCCTTATTACGTATCACATGGTATGTAAGCGTACATACGACAGGAAACATTGCTGTGAGGAAGAAAACCATCAGCACATGATCGCATACATGCTGCGGATAGCTTGGCGTGACAAACTACTAGTAATAAAATGAAAACATGACATTGGTCAGGGGTGTTCTTTGGAAAGGCATGCAGCTCTAAAAAATACACAACAACTATGAGCCATAGCACAAAGAAGACAACAGTTAAATCCTCTCTGGAGTGAAGTTGAAAATTTAAAACCTTTATTTTATGTATGTGCGTTTTTACATCTTCACCCAGCGAACAATTTCTTTCCTCGTGATTATTTTTTCCGCATGCGTAATTTTTGCGCAACTCGTTACTTCTTTATCTGCATGGATTGTTTTTCCGAATTTATATTCTTTTGTAAGAAAAATATCCAGGAACCTATTTCTCGTTTTGCAAGGGGGCTTCGCCTTTATCTCAGAACAACGCGGTCGTAACGAAAGAAGAACATTGTTGTAACTAAGTTTGAAAATAAGTTAATGAAATTATCCGCAGAGAAGCTAAGAAATGTTAGAAAGCTCGTCGATATTGATCTGGGATAGGGGAAAGAATACGAAGCAGGAAATATCCGCAAATTTGAAACACAGAAATAAAAAAAAAATAGCGCAGCTTGCACTAGTGGTGCAAGGCTGGAGAGACAGCAGAGCTGGCGGCTCCTCTCCCTTCGTCGGAGACCCGGCTGTTGCACATCACTTGGGTTTCAAACTAGCCGCTGGAAGATCTCCATAACTGGCAGGCCCGAATCGTTTTGTCCGCATGCTTTCCAATCTCTCCCCCCCCTCCCCCCCCCAAAAAAAAAAACCGCGTTCGCACGCGCTAGCACCCGCGGCAACCAGTTTCGCGAACTTGGCGTCTGTGCTCCCCACTTCAGTCGCGGACGCACATGAACTGTTTCCTTGGTATTTTTTAGATGCGATGCTGAGAGCATCTCTTGTCGGTGGCCCTGTCCTTCCTGCGTGCGTCCGTCGTCGGCGTCCGCACTCTCCTCCGCTCACCCCCTCTCCTCTCCGATAGCGAACACTATCTCGCGAGGGGCATTGGATTGGATTCGATTGGATTGGCTTGGCTTGGCTTGGATTTGGATTGGATTGGATTAAAGTGGATTGTGTTGGATTGTGTTGCGTCATAGCCGCGGCAGACGCACTGGCGCCGGCGCGTGCCCAGGTGACAGCGAACACTCTCTCTCTCAACATCTGCGGGTGTGTGGCCCAGCACGCTCTGCGGCGCTGCGCGCGGTGCTGCGCATGTGCAGTACTCTCTCTCTCCGCGGTCTCCTCTCTTACGGGCGCGCTGCGCATATAACCAGTGTGCCGATCTCCGGCGGCTTTTCGGTCGACGGTTGCTCTCTGCTTGCGCTTGAACCCCCCTCAGCGTCGCATCACACCAGGGTTCCCGCGAGGGGAGGTGGGCGTAATTTTTTTGCGAGCTCCTCCCGTGGCGCAAGCCCACGTGCATGTCTGGACGACGCCGGACGCTCCTCACGAGTCGCACGCTCACGCGCGCTCGATATTTTTCTTGGTTTTTTTTTTTTTTTTTTGCGAACGCTTTTTGCGAACGCTACCGGACCAAGTTCAAGCTTAAACAGCTCTGCTGTTAGAACAATATTGTTACAGGCATCTCGCTAGCAAAAAGATACGCGTGGTTTTGAGCTCCCTCTTCCTCTTCGTTCGCTTGGGAATCGCCGTACATGTTGGAAATTCCGCTCATTGTTCTGAGTTGCACCAGCTTGGTGCATGACTTAGTTGCAGCCTCGGGCAGTATGTAAGCTGTAACAAAAATTTCCTCGAAGCAATACGTAAAAAAAAAAAAAACACACAGCTATGCTATCGACAACAAAAGTCGAGAAGCAAGAATTTAAATACACAAGAAGGTTTGAAGCTATAGATACCAGTAATTCAATGATTCCCTCAAGGAATAACTATCAATACCGGGTGATATTTAATTGTTAACTCTAGATAGGGTTCGTCGTTTTTGGATTAATAATTTTGTCAATTAAGAAAGGAGCAAAAATCGAATCTTGTTTTGAATTTCTCCAGCCGGGGAGGAATGTGCGTGTCGGTGCTGTTTTTTTTTTTAAGTCCCCATTATTTTTATATTTCGGTCAGAACGGAATAACGAACAATTGTGTCATCCGTTGATATACAAAAGAGTCTTCCCATCCACACTATAGTCTAAAACTTCGTCAATACTGAAATGTCACGGTGTAATCGTAGAGCCATGCTTTTCTATGGAAATCCCTTAAGCTTGAGTTTACAGATAACATCAGTGGTGCATATTTCATGTGACTGGTGTGTATCTAATAGAAATTAATGCCAGTGCGCAGGCATTTCCTGTAGGCCGTATGAACGCGCAAGTAGTGTTTTCTTTTATTTTTTACAGCGAAGCTGTTAGCCTCCAGTTGGTCGGGAAAATTCCTGTCGTACACAAAAAAACCCAGGCAGGCCCCAGCAATTCACACCTAAGGCGCCGAGCGCATGCGTTAAGATAATCAGACATACAGCATAGAGGTCTATATTTGTTTGGAAAAAAAACACAAAACGGGCATTGAAACCGCATTATGGATGATAATGCGCCTGTTAGGTATTCCAACAGTTCCATTTCGACGAGGCAAGAACCTCCCTCCCACAAAGTGGACCAGGTATTGCACAAAGTATTCTACGGCAGTTGTGGAGGACATTGAAGGGAGGCCTCAAGGTGTATCGCATGGAAAACATTTTTACTTCGCTTTCCTCTGGGGCAACTATAGGTGGAACGTGTTGTGCGACGGCCTTTGCTCGAACTGAAGTTCGCTGTTTCAACAAATGCGATAGCCGCTTACTAATAAGCGTGAGTGCGGCGATTCTTGAAATCCACTGTTGCCATTGGTAACTGAGTGCAGTGCATGACGGTTGAGAACCGACAAGCAAAACTTATAGTTCTTTTTGTCTTTCCCAGGACAATTCAATTTTTTGTCGTGACATCACGCTTCCACTTTTCGATCCCTCTTGTGATATGTCACGTCCATCTCTCCTCGCTCATCTTTAGACAGAAAACAAAGATCCTCGTCCCCAAGGCACCCGGCTGTCTCAGTCTGGGTACGCGCAAACTCCAACAGCTATCACAAAGCTACAGCACTGCAGTTTACTCTTCCCGCTTCTCCGGGAGCGCAGAGAACAAGAATTTCTTGTTTCGAAAGTGTCTCAACTTCTTTCCAGTTCAGTAACACAGACCATTACGGCAGAAAATGCTGGAAGCACGCCACCACATTCAGTACGGTTCTTATCGGCAGAGCAGGGGCTTTGAACGTCCTTTCCCAAAACCGGCCGCAAATAAGTCGCCTCGCACTTTCTTTCCATCAAGAGTTCGTAATCATCTCCAAGAGGCATATCGAGCAGCGCGTGCACATTCAGACCACACACATGCGCGCGTACGCCACTCGGCCCCTACGCTGTAGTACGCACTTACTGAATAGCTGCGCAAGCCGCCATGAACGAACGGCTGAGAGCAAACAAGGGGATAAAACGGGGAGGGGAACGAATGGAAGGGAGAGGCGCACCTGCGCGAATTTGCATCAACGACGGCAGAGCTCAGTGCGCGCATGCAGGCAGCGGCTGCTTACCGGACAAGCAACAAAGAGCTGAAGATAAAAAAAGCATTCGGTAGCGTATACTGGAGTCTACGTATTATTCGAATGCGTGTTCGTCACTGGAGATAAAAAAGGTACACACCGAGATAGGGGCGGGCGTGGCCTCTTTGCATAATGTGCGGTCGCTCGGAAACTGCCGAGCGTAACTTGGGGGCGTGCCTCTTTGTTTTTTGCCACTGCGCTGCGTATTGCGAGGACGTTTCGTGGACCACGTAGAAAGAAAAAGGGCATCTCGGTCCACAGCCGTCGTCTCGATTAATGGCCGCTTGTTTCTGTGTGCCTCGTCGAATCCGCGGCAAAACGTAAACCGCACGGGGAAATGGCGTTTAAGGAGGGGGGCTGTGAGTTTACACAGACGCTATGGAAATTCTGCGTAGCTGGTTCGAGTTGTGTATGAATAATGTACTAAGTTTGAGATGTGCTGGTTGCAATTAACATCCGCTTGCTCGTAATGCTGAGTCGTGTTTTCCTTGTGAGGTTCCCCTTATCGGTGTTATCATGTGGAAGAGGCCAGGCCTGAAAAGATCCGGAGTTTTGGGAATTTGTTGCATATCGCCTGCTCTGCCTCCGTCTTTTTTCTTCGTCATAGGAAAACATTCCACGATAATTATATAGCGAGAATATCCCGGCGTTCCAATTTGTGAACAAAAATATAAACGTATTTTCCTGGGACGTTTGAGACAAAATCCATTTTTATGTTTTTACGTGCATTATTTCGCAGCGAATACAACGAAATGCTAAAGATTCCCACTGCTATTCAGCTGCAAAATACTGGTGGAAAATTTCTTTAGAAGCGAGCATACTTTTATATTTTGGTAAAACTAGAGAATTTTTAAAATTTCGAATATGAACCACATAGTTCTTGCTATTCGACCTATTGATCGCTTGATTGTGGGATTTAACGCGCCGACGCAACGCAGGTGATGAGGCGTGCCGTAGTGGAGGGCTCCGTATTAATTTCGATCTCCTGATGTTCTTTAACGTGTGCCGAAATCTCGTACACATGGGCGCTTTTGCTTTTCGCCTCCATGAGAAAAGCGGCTGCCGCGGCCGGGAATCCAAACCACGTCCTCGTGCTCAGCAGCACAACGCCTTAGCCACTGAGCCACCGTGGCGGGAGTTATTCGGCCTATCTAGTGTATCCCAGAATTGGTTTTGATACCCTAAAAGGCTGGTATCGCAAGAATATTCACGCGATTACAATTACTCAGGCGTAAATCAGCTGCTTATAGCATGAACCATTTCTTTCGGATATTCTAATTTGACCCAATTCTAAAATTTACAATTTAATCAATCCTTCAGTTATGTATGCAACCTTTTTGTTGGAGTAACAAAAATAAGATAAACAAAATAATGCCCGGAGCCTGCAGCCTGAAATTAGAGAACGCAAGATAAATTCTGTAGACATATGCAGAAGCCCACGAACTCAAAAAAAAAGAGATCCAGTTATGCGCAGCTTAATGGCATTCAGTGTACGAGTGGTACATTTATTCTCTCCTGTACAGTACTTACTCGCACACACGCGCTAAATGCAGGGTAACACGTTGTAATTGCTAAATTAATGCTTAAGATATACACAGCATCAGATGCTCAGCGTGGCTTCGCTGCTCGCTTAAATATTTACTACGTAGGGGACATTAACTTCACACCAACTTTTTATATCTCAGGCACATTACTTCTATTGCCCAAAAGGTGGCAGAATAGGGGCTTCGTTGGTGGCTGCAGGAGTTCGTACTCCGAGTATCTCGTAGCTATACGTGTTAAGGGCTTGTGCAATAAGCGAACACAGGGACAACGGAGCACGAAGTAAATATGAATTGCCAGTCATGGTGGAGCACCAAGGAGATATACGAAGTCAGAACGTACAAATTAATTGCCCTGTACATTGAACACGAATCAGATGAATTGTCCGATTGTGCATATGCAACCTTTGCCCAGCAGTATATGAATGTATATTACTGTTCTAGCCAAGGCAGGATCTGCCGATGATTCGTCTTTGTGGGGCCTAAATTGTCCAGAGACATGTCTCGCAGACCGCGTAGAAGCTTGGATGTGGGACCTCGTACGGATCGAGAGCAGAAAAGAAGTTGTATGTAGGAGTTTATCTCGGGATGATCAGCGCCAACAAATAGACGAGGCCATTTTCGCAACAGTTTACGCAGCCACAAAGCTTTCGTTGAAACCTTGGAAGAACGGTTAGTGGCTTTTCAGATTGTTTGTCTGCCATAAATTATTGCACGACGGAAATTCCATATCAAGGCTCACCCGGGGGCCCACGAGTCAGGCCCATCCGGCAAAGTCCCGCACAGGTGCCCGCTACACGTCTCGTTCTGCGCGGCCCGTTGCTTCCAGAGCAGACCTTGCCTGTCAGGTGCGGTACTTTAGTCTTCCCAAAGCGGATATAATTTTTTTCGCTAAATATGAGTCGAGCCTTGGTTTTGCTTTTCAAGCGGTGGAGGGCGGAATAGCTAAAGGCTGTAAATGACAGATTTCACAAAAGCTGCAGTTGGTTTGAAAGGCAGCGCGTGGCAGGCAGCTTCACACCCCTGTAGCAATTTTTCCTTATTGGTAATTTTTCAGATAAGGTCTATTCAATGCACGTATTGCATTTTTACGGCTTCCTCCGCATGCATCAATGCTTTCTGGCGCCTTCCTCACGGTATACACATGGACAATTATAGTGTAAGCTGAAACTGTCAATGAACCTGCCACCCGTGTCCTCAATACTGCTGCATTGCTCCGGTATTGGACGGAGGTCTATTGTTCCTGCTCACATGAAATAAAACGTGCCTGTGCTTATGTCGATGCCTATAAAACATTTCTATGTCTATAGCTATGTCTATGATTATGCCTTTGTCTATGTCTGTCGCTATCTCTAAGTCTATGTCTATGTCTATGTCTATGTCTATGTCTATGTCTACCCCTATGTATGTGCCTATGTCTGGGTGTATGCCTATATCTATGTCTGTGCCTATGGCTGTGTCTATGTCTATGTCTATCTTCATCTTTATGTCTACGTCTATGTCTATGTGTCTATGTCTATGTCTACCTCTATGCCGATGTCTGTGTCTATGTCTGTCTCTGTCACTATCTCTATGTTTAGGTTTATGTCTATGGCAATGGCTATGGCTAGAATTTAAAGCGAGACTCAAAAACACGCTCAGCGTATCGTGCTACGTCCGCTCGTTGCAGATCGAGCAGCCGCGTGCCGTGAGAGCGACAGCGGAATGCTGCTTCCGTGCGCGTCTTCCTGCCGTGACTCTTCGGGGCGTTGACGCTCTTGACACCAGCGGGACGTTGCGCGCGGAAACGTCGCTGCGTGCCGTCGGCGTTTGGTCGTGCTTGAGGCTCCTACTTGTGGCCGCCTCGTTCCAGCCCACAGCGGGCACGCCTCACGCGAGCGGACTCCCGGACTCGCTGCCCGGCCGCCCGCGCTCTTCAATTAGCCGCCGGCTGCCTGTCTCCTCTGAACGGCTGTTTTTTGTCTCCGGGAGGAACACACCGGCGCAAGTTCGGCCGTTTTCAGCCCTTGTGTTTGCTCCCGTGGGCTAGAAGCGCATTACAGTCCAAGGGTCCGTCACGTAGGGCAAAGGCCGGGAGTGCTCCGACGACGTTTTGGAGTTACGATGAGGCCGGCATGAAGCTGAAGGAGAGGAAAGTGCGTCCCCTTATGGCCGGGTGAGAAAATTTATAATGTTGTTGGCCTTTGCCGCAGCTTCGGTGGGATGCGATAGCAAAGTGACGTCGGAAGGAAAGTGTTCGGGGTCCCCTATTGAGGGCTGACAGACAATTCGTAGTCATTGTTTTTCAATGTCACCCAACGCAGTCGTCTGCGCGCTTTTTCTTAGACTTCACAAGTTAAACCTGGTGCCCCGGCCACTGATGAGTGTGGACGCGCTTTCGTGTACTCCAAGACTTTCATAACACTAATAACGCTGGCCCCGAGGATTTCTACTCACACGTGGTGTGTTTTATATATCGCCGGTGTGTTTGATGTTGACGCGCTAGAGAGAAGAAAAAAAAGAATTGATAACCTTATATATTCTGTGTCGGAAACACATAAGCTTCTGATATTTCAATGCAGAATTAAAGAACTGGATTTAACACTTCGAAGTTTCCGCTGAGACGCGTGAAAACCCTCATTCAAAGTGGAGCTCAACAGACGGGGACGATAAATGTCATCTTTGCTGCAGCAGTAGGCTGAAAACGGGATAATCGCGCTAAAATGATGTATGCCGCGGTAGAATTAGTGGGCGAGATCCGCACGGTACTTCGAAAATGTTCCCAGAAAGTGATGAGAAAGCTAAATTTATCTGCTTGCGCTCCACGCAATGAGAGCTCATTTTAGCTTGGATAACTTCGGCCTGTGGCAGGGGCGGCCAACTGCCCGGGAATATTTGCCGTGCCCTGAACGCAATGTACGAGGGAACTTTTTATATTTCGTCTTCATGGATAAAAAGCACTTGCAGCCAAGAGCAGACCCACCTCGAAGAAGTAAATGAACGGTCAAAGCTCTGTGTTGACTTTTGAATTCGGGAGGGTAACAGCTTATCGTTTTATTTCCGCTGCTTGGACTCTGTCCGGCACTCCAAGGTGCGCTTCAATGTTCTACCTGAATTTTTCTCCGCCAGAACAAGTATATGCGCTCACTGAAGAGCGAGCAACTTGGTATCTGTTTGCGCGTTTTTACTGATACTGGCATGTTTCCTCGCACTAGACCTAAAAATCAAACTTCTGCGGTTAAAACTCGAACGAACATGAACGAAACATATTTTCATAATTTCGTAAAGCATAGCATTCACCTTGCTTCAGAAAGGGGAGATAAGTTGCATAGCCCTGCCGAGCTCATGAAATAGAAAGTGCTTGAAGCACGTTCTGCGCTTCGGCAATGCCTTGTAGTTGAACAAAACGAGGCTACGGGCGTCGTATGTAAGATTTTATACGGCATTGCAAACGAGCTACAATGCAAACTGCTTATAGTGCCGCTGCCTATGCCAGTTTATTTGTAGGTCCGAACTCACTTTGTTTCGTGTAGCCTGTTCATGGGAGGAAATCACACGATCGAATTTAACTGGCAACGGTGCAGTGCTAAAGTGCGAGAAATTCAACCAAAACTCACGCAGAAGCAATAATTGTTGCCCTGAGAAAAATGGATCCATCAACAGCGGCTCAAGAAATGAACACCAGTATTGCGGACTTAAAACTCATTTTATTGCAAAGTATACTCTCGACAGTTGTACCCCAAGCAAAGTGTTAACAAAGCGAACACGTAAAAATGATAACATGTTTTGCACGAGAGGTGTCACCAACATGCGCAACGTGATGGCACCGATGACAGACGTTTTGCAATTTTCAATGTCTCCTTATACAATGCTTCACTGTGCGTTATACTTTATAATTTAATTATTTTCGAGTCGGCTCTTTGCCACCTGTTTCTGACGCCCTGTTTGACAAGCTATCTCAAAACACAGAACCTGATATACTTTCGATAAGCGCTTTCACTCTTTCCTTCGCGTGTGGAACTACTGCGGAAGCTATAGTTATCGCCAGCACGGAGCGGCACTGCGGGATTTACTCGTCGCACCAAATACGCCTTCCATTTCTGCTTTGTTTTTGTGTTTTTTTTTTTTTGCTATCGAAAAGCGTTCATTGCTGCAACTGAAGGAAAATCGGCCAACAGCCGCTACATGGCCTCAGTGACGTAATTCGGGCCGTTGAATAACGTCAAGACCGGTAAAGAGAGAAAAATCTTTTCACCGAGTTTCTCAGTTATCTGATGAGCATAGAGCAGTAGTTTTTCGCTGAGGTACTTCGCGACCCCTTAATCTAAGTCCTGGATGTGTTGATTGGTTACGTTCTGCAAGCATTTAAGATTTCGAAAAAGTTGAAAAAAGTGTTGCAGTTACAACAGTTGCAGTTTCAACTTTTACAGTTGCAGTTAGAATTTTCGCAGTTGCAGTTACAACTGTTACAACAACTGTTGCAGTTTCAACAGCCCTTTAAAGGGCTGTTTGATATGAGACAGACGTCTGTATTTATCCCTTGCACGAAGAATTCGGTGCCACACAATGGGCTTCTTTGCTAACATGCCCCACGAAAAGCTGAGGCGGCGAACGTTCGAATAATAAAAAAAAAACGCTAATCTTAGCACGGGGCAAGGGGCTCCTGCCCAAAAAATAAACAGCGGTGCGTGCGACATTAGTACTGTTGCGGGATGCTTTGCAGTCGGTGCGGCGCAGGGCGGGATCGATTATGAGCGACATTTGCAAGGGCTGCGACAACACAGCGCCAGGATTGTTCGCTTCTGGCGGTACCCTGCACGCCCTTTGCCGCGGTCGATGGCGTTTCCATGGCGAAAAAAACGGCCGCCACTCACAACAAGGCACCCACTGCGACGATATCCGTCTCTCCCGGCTACATGCCATGCTCTGACGCCATGATGTGGAAGCCACCAATCAGCAAATCGGGCCGCCTTGCCATGCTGCCGCCAGCGCGGCCCACATTCGCTGCACGTGGCTCGTGTGCAGAGAGATAGGGGAACGGTGCACACCTTTCTTTTATAGCTGATGAATTTTTCACCGTAAACGTCACACGCTATGTAATTAAAGCTTTGCCTATGCTATGGGCCGCGGCGAATGAGGAGAGAATAGTACATCCGAGCAGGGTGTTCTTGCTGCTGTACTGCTTCGGTTTGCCGGTTTTTTGCTGAAACGCGAAAGTAACTTGGTAAGCGCGTGGCTCCTGTACGGCGAAATAGGGGACGGTAGACACCTTTCCTCTTTGGCTGATGAATTTTTCATTGTAATCGTCACACACTACGTAATTAAAGCTCTGTCTACGCTATGTACTGCTGCGAATGACATGAGGATGTAGAGCTTAGCGGGGTGTTTTTGCTGCTGTACTGCTTCGGTTTGCCGGTTTATCGCGTTTTTGCTGACACGCGAAAGTAACTTGGAAAGCGCGTGGCGGCTCCTGTACGGTGATATAGGGAACGGTAGACACCTTTCCTCTTTGGCTGATGAATTTTTCATAGTAACCATCACACACTGCATAATTAAAGCTCTGTCTACGCTATGTACTGCTGCGAATGACATGAGGATGTATAGCTTAGTGGGGTGTTGTTGCTGCGGCACCGCTTTAGTTTGCCGCTTAATTATGTCTCGCTGAATGTCTAGCTCGCGAAAGCAACTTGAAAATTCTGACAAATGCCACTCGCTGATGATGACGTGGCCTTTCGCTGGGGAGTAATGACGAAAGATGCAACCCCTTCTCTCACGCGCGTGTGGTGGCACTTACGGTGCGACTTAATAGCTCATAAGCACTGTGTCCGCTGGTACACATGATACCTCTTTCCGTGTCCTTGTTGCCTGCAGAACTTAATTGCGCAGCTGCAGTAATCGCGTGAGATTTGTCTCGCCGCAAATGCGTATCATTGCTTTATGCGCGGTGACCTGTGGTTCCATTGTCGTATTCGCAATAACGCCTTGGCCTAGTTGACGTCAGCGCTTTTTGCTTTGAATTTTTTGTTCATTAATTTAGTTTTGTAGGGTAGTTCAAGCGTAACTGACGCAGCAAGGGTGCGCAAGGCTTACTAAGCTATGGACCGTTCAGCCACAAGTGGTTTAAAGTGTCTGACCCTTTTGCTTGCACACTTTACAATACAGAACGCAAAAGACATCAAACGGTTTAAGGCAATGAACCTGCACCTGGGCTATAAGGCACGCTGTAGTCGAGGGCTCCGGGTTAATTTTGACCACTGGAGGCTCTTTTAATGTGTGTCAAAATATCGATGTACGAGCGTTTTCGTTTTTTCCCTTCCGCCGTAGCGGTTGGTATCAAACACTCATCCTTGGGCTCAGTAGCCCAACGCCTTAGCCACCGAGCCACCACGGCATGTACTACTACACAGAACGCAGATGGCTGCCGCAATGCATGGTCTTAAGGGTGTTCTACCCCTCGGCTGCCTAGTTCAATTCTCTATGAGGCCGTATTCACCATGGAGGTGAAAGGCCGGGAACTGACCCTTATCTACGTGCATTTTTTATACGCTGTCACCCGGTTTCTGAGAACCATGAAAACATAAATAAAATGCGATTCGGGACAGAGTAAACACTACTTTTACCGTTTCCGACGAAACTGGCAGTTGCAGCCTCATGCTAGCAACAGGCATTGCTTCGGCGCGTTACATTTTACATTTCCGTACCTTTCACTGACATCATTCTGGTATAAAAGTTTCTGTGATAAATCCTGAATTCGTCCTACGCAATTATTTATTTATTTATTGGAACACATTTATTTAGGAAATTCTGGCTCCGAGTTGAGCTCATTGAAGCTTCGAAATCACCATTTCCTAAAATTTGGCTTGTGCTCTTACGTCCAGCCTGCAGTTTTGTTCAAATCGGTTAATGAGTGGGTGAGAGCTATATTTCTTTTGGGCACTAAGGTTGAGATTCCCTTCATTCTGCTTCCGTTCTATTTTAATCCCGCTTCAGGAAATTGCCTTCAGTGCAAATAAATTCTCTCCAACTCCTAAAGAAATTGCAAAATTGGTTCCATTGAAACTCCGGGAATGGCTCGACCTGCCACATCTACGTATTCCTTTTCTTAACGCATAAAATGGCACAGACAGCGTAAAGCAGCGTCAAGAAGTGCTAACAAACAGCAAGTTGCGTTGTTTGGTTTACCAATGCTTATCGCAAAACCGCGCCTGCATACTGTTTTTCCCGCGGCATAATTCCAGCATTTAAAAAGCAACCTTCTGTTGAAGGTTCTATAAATATAGTATAACGAATACACTATCTGGGTCATCCCCCTAGAGGGAAAAAGGGCCTGTCCCCCATACAGCCAGGTCCTGCTTCGGCCTGGAAGATCTGGTGCTGAAATGACGTAGTTGCATTGTTGCACCGGGGAGGCGGGCGGCAGTCTTTATTGCTAGCAGCGTTTTGTTGTCCTATTTCTATCCTCTGAGTTGACCCTGCACGGAAATAACACATGCGATTTGTCCCTAGGCAGAAGGAAGGACAACCTTAGCACCCATATTTCTTCCGCTCTAATCTTTTGTGCCTCACTGAAAATGTCGTGACGGTCCTTGTTGCAACACCAGCATGTCGGTTGCTAAGACACGCCATCTTCATAAGGTGCAACGAAAGGAGTTTTAAAAGTTACTTTCACCATCTATATGCGTCCTCTGTAGTGCATGGATGCATCACTCAGAACATTGTCACTCATGAGGAAAATGGCATTAATTTAACTCACGCTGCATTCCTCAAAAAGTCGCCACCGTTCCAGTTTCATGGCATTCCGGCTCTCACGAAATTCAATAATCACTCCGGAATCATTCCGATTCCGGTATGACATCTAGGGGCACTCGGTCAAGAGACTAGGAGCGTATGTCTTGTGCACTATACTGGGGTACAACTTAAGAACGGCAACGATGATGATGATGATGATGATGATGATTGCTATTGGTCTCCCCTTTGAAGCGGGGCGATGACATGTCATCTTACCAAAAACGACTAATATAATCATGTTTTACACTTTTTATTTAATACTAGCGCTGCTTAGGGCAGGCACTAAAGCTTATTAGGCCCGAAATACTTTTTTTTTTCTTCCCTGTTACAGGTGGTAACTGTCCTAGGCAATATTCCCCTCTCTGCTTTTCGTCCACCAGCATTCTAATCTTCTTTTCGTCCCCTCGACAGCCTCGAAGTTAACTTCCTCTGTGATACCCTTAAATCCTAGGGCTTCTGGAAGCCCAATATTCCCTTCATGCAGATTTGGATGGATATCCTCACATTCTAACACTATGTGCCGCATAGTTTCTGTTTCTTTTCCGCATACCACGCATACACCATAATTTTGTGAATACTTCCCCACAAAACTCTTAGTTCGCAGGCAACCTGCTCTAGCCTCAAAAAGCAAAGCACTGCCCTGGGAATTATCGTAGAAATTTTGCTTTCTGATGTTCAATTTCTCAGCCCTGTACATCTCTAACGACGTTTTAGCTTCCATTTTTTCCCTCCATTTATTCGTTTCAATCTGCCTTGCCTCTTTTTTGGTTACCTTGGCTGTTTTGGATTCTCCACTGTTCTTTCCGTATTTCATCGTTAGCCTTCTAGTCTTTCTTAACCACTGCGTGTCCACGCTTTTCAAGTATAGGTACCTAAAAACCTTAGCTGCCCACCTTCGTTGGTCCATTGCCCTCAACCTCAACGGAAGTTGCCGCTGTGCCTCGTCACAACAGCGGGATGTTACTCCGCGCGGCACAAGTAGTGCGTTACTGGGAGTATTTTGGACGTGGCACGATCCGTTCTGATATTTTTTTTTTTAAGGGGGGGGGGGGGCTTTATATACTTATAAACTAGTGAAGCGACGACACACAAACTACGTGAGAATAAGAAGACGACATCACGCATTCATAGCAGTATCCCTTCAAAACGCGCGCCCGTTGACATCCGGGTCCGTCGCTGAGGCGGAGTGATAACGTACATGAGCTATTGCCGTTCTTCACTTGTTCCAGAGTATAGTAGTAAATATTAAAACTGGCCTTTCTTTGTTTTGTTTTTTTCACTTCGGATTCATTGCGAGCAACATAGTGTCTTGAGTGCCTTGCCAGACAATCGCTTTAAACACTCGGCTCAACCGGCCATTGTTGTGTCTATTCGCGCGCTTGCACAGGCTTTTTCATTAATTTTTTTCACGGGAAAAATATGGGGCAAACTATTGTGTCTCCCTCTCCCAAAAGTCCATTACTTAGCAAAATGAACCGGCCGCGCTCGGTTAGCCCAGCAGTACGTGAGGTGGCTTCCGTGCTATATGGCCTCGTACAAACACTGCACAGAGTGCGGGAAAAAAACGTCCCAGACACCCTAGTTTCAGCCGGTTGGGGCACTCCCACAGGCCACACAGGTCTCGTTCACAACTAAAGGGTGTGGCTTCTTTTAATGTCAAACTGATCAGCATCGCAACCATCGTCGAATACTTTCACCCGCGAAGTATTAAAACGTTCAGCCAACAAATTTAGTTTGTGAGCTCTCCTTGACCACCTATTTTTTATTCAGAAAGCACGCACTTAAAAACGACTGATTCCCTTGTATATTGTGCTCGCAGATACAGTGACGTCGGAAATGGTACATAGGATAACCTACCGGAGAGTTTTGACATATTCTGAGTACGCTTATATTATACACCCTGAGCTGCCGACAAACACATAGTTTGTGGTAACCAAGAAATACGGCGAACATTAAATTTTCGACGTCGAGACGTACCATCAAACCACATTAACCCTGCGACATCACGGGGAATAGTTTATTACTCGTCCACCTGGTGTTCTCACAACTATTGCAAAACTCGTTAGTTGTGTTTAGTAGCTTTTTCCGCAATTATAGGCTCTGCTACTTTACATGGTAAGCAGTTAAGAACGTATTTTCTTTGTTTCAAAAAGGAATAACCCGAGGTGAGAAGTTCTTGTGTGGCGCCGCTTTTCTTTTTATATTGTTCCGCGCCTCCAAATGGATCATTCGCATTCTCGCGGAAAGCGGCTCACGCACGGTTACCTATTTGGCGAACCCCTCTATATACCCCGCTCCGCAGAAGTCTTTGTTAACAAAGTTGTCGCTAATGCTGCCTTTACACCAGCCACACTGCATAAATGGCTCCACTCGGAATCTTCAGTCGCACCGTAATGCCCTCATTGTCACCAAAATGTTTTCGCACACTCCAAACAGCCAACATGGCACTGTGCAACTTTCGCATCTTCTCGTGATTCTTTGCTCCGTACTCTACCCCTAACTCGTCTCCTGGTGACCCCCTTACGAAGATCCTTATTTCCTGGATGCTTCAGGTGGTTTTTTTTTTAAATTTATAATAGCCTGGGCAAGGTAGTGTCTACATACTGCTGAATCGCGCTGATTGAGAAATGAAACAAAAAACAGGAAAGGAGCAACACACAGACAGGACGATGCGTATAACTAACAACTGATTTCATTATTCAAAACACACATTAATACAGTAAAAGCTCGGTAATTCGAACTCGGTTAATTCGAACTTCCGGTTAATTCGAACTCACGCCATGGTCTCGGCACAGCCCTGTATATTTCAATGGGGGGGGGGGGACTTTCGATAATTCCAACTCGTCGATATCCAGAACGGTTAATTTGAACTATGATCCCCTGGTTTTCATCGCTCCTCGCAGAAGTCTGCCCGAAGTGATTACAATGTGCTGCAAATCCAAACGAAACCAAATTTACTAGAGATGCAAAACAACGAAACAGAAAAACAACAGCGTGGCGCGCGCGCTACACTCCTGCATGCAGCAGCTTATTTCGCTCCTACACAGGGCGCCGCGCCACCGGCGCCAGTTCTCCGGCGCATGCCGTTATTATTTACGAAACATTATTTACGAAATCACCTGCCACAAACGTGTAGTAGCGCCTAATTACGATAACGACTCCATAGGTGGCTTGTTGTCTTCTGCCCGCGCAGTGTGGTGCGATTTCCAATCATTCTAGCGCCCGCTCGCTAATTCACACTCCGCTTAATTCGAACAGTTTTCTGGTACCCTTCGAGTTTGAATTAACGAGCTTATACTGTATACAGAAAACATTTGGGATGTGCTTGCACGTTTCTGTAATCCCATTCATATCATTGAGATATCCGCACCAGAGACGTTTTCTGTATGTTAGTGTGTATTGAAGAATTAAATCAATTGTTAGTTCGCGCATCATCCTGTCGGTGTGTAGCTTCTTTCCTGATTTTTTTTTAAAGTTCTCCATCAGTGCGATTCAGCAGCATGTACAACCAACTAGCCCCAGTTTTAGCCTTGCTGAAGGTTAGTGGGAGATGGGGTCTACACTCCCCCTACCAAGTCACCACGCATAATCTCGAACCATGGCTCTAATCATGACTGACTGATCTCCGCCTCCTCTCCCCTCTCTCCCCTCCCCCAGTTACGGCCATGCGGCCTCCCCATATCAAGAAATGTTATTGAATCCAATTCAATTTGGGCGGGAGCGTACACAACTCTGGTTTTACCTGCAGCCTTGTTTTTAGGGCGGACTCAAATGACTGTCGGGAGGCTTGTTTCATGCGAAAAGATGGTTTCTGGCATGGTGTCAGCGGAATATTTGTCACATAGGGGAGGGTTTACTCGCCAAGTTCTGACAAAAAAAGATGCAGGCAGCGCACTCCATTCAAACTCCGTTATACCACTGCATTTTTCGCTTTTCCAAGCACAAGAGCCAGCGATGCGCCGGCAGAACTTGCCCGTTTCTTGAACTTATAACTGCAGGGGGTTCGTCGTCCACGCACAAGGCAATTCCCCAAGATCCGCGAGCTGTTCTTAAAACTCAACGATTCCTTTCTCTCAAACGCTTCTGTGGCGGCACTGTTAAACGCGTCTTTAATTTTCTAATAATCACTGAAGCATTACTGATGAAAACTTTTGAAGTGCAGCCACTGCCTACAAGTAATGACTGCTTGAGTACAGAGCTCAAGACCTTCCAAAACGTCGCATGCGCAACTAGTTATCTAAGTTATAGTAATGCGTTCTTCTCGAGCCTCGGAAACGAGCAACGTATTTACGTTACTCTTTTGAGAACGGAATGAGTAATGCATTGGTGTTTGTTTTTTATTGTTGTTCTTGTTTTTGTGGCTGCCCGTACGGTTTCGGAGTCACGAGGGGAGTCTTTAGCGTACAGTGGGTCAAAAAGCCCGCCTTCTTGTTCAATTCCCGAGGATATTTAGCATTGGGGAAAAAAAGAACCTCAAAGTACAGCTCGTCGACACTGGTAACTGTCATATGCCGCGGACATGATAGTTGAATGTGTTGCCTTTTTTGTCCATCTGTATACAACTCAGCTATTGCTCAATTATGACATACGAAGAAGAAGAGA
Source organism: Haemaphysalis longicornis (assembly GCF_048455015.1). Lineage (NCBI taxonomy): Eukaryota > Metazoa > Arthropoda > Arachnida > Ixodida > Ixodidae > Haemaphysalis > Haemaphysalis longicornis. Next base: position 207,984,292 of record NW_027526295.1, read on the forward strand.
CAAGGGCGCATTGTGGTCAGGAGCTTGGTCATTCAAGATGAGCAAGGCAAGATCTTCTGAGGTATAATTGTTACTTAGCGCACAAAAGCACAGGACGGAAGGAGAAAGCAGGACAAGCGCTATCTCTGTATTCTTTTTTTGCCCTGTTCTCTCATGGACTACGTTGTAATGTTTCACAACCGCAACCAACTAGCCCACATCGAAGGACTGGTTAGATGTATGCCCTGCAGTGGGCCGAGATGGATACCATCTGTGATTTACTTCGAAGGAACGTTACTCCAATAAGCTTGCTTCGAAGGGTATCCTACTTCCGGGACAAAAAAGAAGGCGGCTGGGGTGCGGATTCCCATCACTTTTCATAGACAAGCAGAGTAGTATACTTTGTCTATAAATGCATCCCCATTTCCATTTCACCCTACGAGTACAGCCATTATGGTTACAATAACAAAACGCTATCGAATCCCGCCGCATCCACTCTCGCCAACAACGCTAATCCCACAGCAACTTCCCATCGAAGGAAGTCAAAGACATACCCGAATCGTTTGTCTAAGTAAACGTTGGTTGAGCTCGAAGGAACTAAGGTGGCAACTTTTACCCAGAACGAGTTAAATCTTGTGGAAGCATCACTCAGTATTTTATTGCTTACAAAAAAATGTATGAATGTATTCACCTAAAGTACTAATTACGAGTTTGATTGAGCGAAATAGGTCGTTCACTCCGTCGGTGTAGTCGATTTAGGGTTCAAAGAAGCCATGGCAGTTCAAAGACAGACGGAGGAGAAAGATGGAACTCGTGGCCCGTATAGAACTCTTTGTGGTATTTGAACGGCATAGTACGCTTGCCACGTCAGCACGATAAATCATTCTGATTTTATGAATATATAGATCATAGAAGTCACCCCCGCGAAGCATAGCAGAATTATTGTCTGCTGAATTTGTGCACCAATTCCGCTCGGCATGCACTCATGTTATTGCGAAGCTTAACCATCGTGTGAGCTTATTTCTTCGTTATAGTAAATCATACTCGGCCATGTATTTTTGCGAAAGACACAAGCAAATTCAAATATGCGCAACAAAATTTTGATTCCAGGAAACAAGGCCGCATAATTTCCGCAATTATTGGCCTCAGGCGCACACAAAACATAGGACGAAGAAAATTGGAAAGTTGAATTTATTTTATCTTCTCTTGTAGCAGATGGTCTGGGTCAGTATATTTGCAGAAATAAAACTTTAGTCATGTATCGCACTCATTCACTGCACATAGACACCAACATTTGGTGAAATGGCTTGCTGACGAGGATTTTAAAATGTTTGCTTAACCTTGGGCTTAAAGATATATTCATGGCCTTCGTCCGCCGGTGTGCTTTCGGTCCTTATTCATACATTTAAGTCTTAGCGTGGAGGAGAAAGGGGAAGTTCGACAGGGGAGGAACGATTCTTCATTACGATCGCAAGATACTCCGAGACACCGTGCAAGCGCTTGAGGCGTGTGCATTGCTTATGCCCTCTGGCGCCTGTAGTCGCCAGTCTTACAGTTTCCGTAAAATAGGGAATGTACAGCTGCTGCGTGCCGTCATCGCGGAATTGCATCCGTATCGTCAGCGTTTTTTGGTCCCTTGTCTTCTTTTTGGTCTAGTAAGCTTATCAAAGCTCAGAGCCCACTAATTAGCCCGCATTTTGTCATTAAGGGTTCAAAAGCTTCACTGCTTCTTTTGGCATTTAGCCAGAGCATTCCAATATGGCATTCTGCTTACGCAGCCACCTGCGCTGCTTTTAGAACATGCACGAGATAAAACAAGCTGACGAGCAAAAAAGGAAGTGACCAAGAATTCAAGCCAGCAAACAATAGCCACTTCTGGGCTCTCTGTTCCAAATATACCGGTTGTTGGCTAAGTTCACATGGACCTACCGGCGGCTCAGCTATTTACCGTCTCTATTCTTTAGTTGGAAAACCGTGTCAAGGCCCCATGCATTTATCTCGGATACCTGATCTGGGAGTCCGAGTAACTGTTGCAAACAAGGTTTTAGGGCGGATGGAACGACTTTCGGGTATAGACTTTGTTTAATTTAGTCGTCTTTGTATGCCCTGAAGGCATAGCTCCTAATTTAAGAATGAACGGGTGAAAATGAGCGTATACGAATGCATACCTCTGTGGGAGAGAAATAACAGTAATAGAGGAGTAAGGAGAGTGACAAACGCATGAGACACGCAAGAAAGAGCGTGCCTTTCCGTTAGGCTACTCGAGTCAACATTTTCCCTATCAACATTCGACTGTAGACCGGGGAATAACTCGGGCTGCAGGCCGTGGAATAAGTCGCAACGTCGAATAGAGTCCGCTCAAGGATCGCCGAGCTCAGTGGTGGATCCACACGTTCTCTGAATGCTACGTCTGCGCTCAACGCTCATCTCGAGTAGGGTACCGTACCAGCTACCCTTAATTTCTCCATTTTCTCCATCACTATGATCGCCAGAAAGCACTGTACTGAAAGGGGCTGACGACATCCCCGGGGCACTTCAGGCGGCACCAAATAACAAAGTCCTTTGGGAATCGCATTTTTCCTATCCCCCGTTTGAAGGCGTCACACAGGCCGCTTCTGCAAGCCTGTAGCTGCCCGACAAAGTCTGACGCCTGGAAAGCGTTGCTCAGATGTTTACGCTTAAAGGTGGGATCGCCCAGCCATGCGATGCTGAACACTCGGAACATTATTTCTACTCAATGCTGAATTGACAGCACGCTTCGTATACGAATGGCCCACTATGCCCTTACGTCGATTATGGGCGTGCATGCACGCTCAAAATGGCTTCAACTGTCGTTTATCTGAGCGGGGGATTATGAAAGAAAATATCTTAAACCTTTTTGATCTTATTCCATAAATAACAGTTCGTCTGAACTGGACCTCTGCGCAATAATTATATTCGATGCATTTTCTCTCTATATATCTAAGCTTGCTTTTGAAGCGGGCGCAAACTGGGTAAAAAAAATATATCCACCAAGCTCAGTAACGTTAGGAATAGCCGCCGGTTACGTCATTGTTTCTCGCTTTTGCTCCTAATATGACGCAGACTGAGCACTAAAATATATATCCGTCCTAATAAACTCAGCTTTCCCTTTCCCAGTTTGACTGCGAGCTCTGCACAAGTCTGCAAAAGTTCCCCTCATCCGCGCACTGAGCGTACGTATAGAGCAGCTGCACATTTATTACAGATTCGAATCTCCCCCAGCGCGTTTGCAGTCAGTCCACGGTATAAACGTCCTGCGCAGCTCTGTGACCCGGACTGCAGTGGCGCATAGGCCTGCGTTGAAATATCGAAGAGCAGGCAGCGGCTCGCTTGCATTGCGCCACCTAGAAAAATAAACCGAATGGCTGTGATCATTCTGGAGTTTTTTTTCTTTTGAAGGCTCGCCTCGTTGCCAGTCCCCATTGGACGCCCCGCTCCGCAATCATGTGACAGGCGGTTCCCTCTGCCCGTTAACTCGGCCTCGCCACCGCCCCCTAGTTTGCGATATAGATCAGCAGTGCGGCGTTTCTATGCCAACTGTCTGTCAACAGGAAAGCCGCCGTCCCCTGCCTATTTTACCACCCTGTCGTCTCGTGTGTGTGTTTGCCGTTAAGGCTCTCTCTCTAAACTCAGCGTGCGTCTGTTTTCTTTGTGGACTGAACATACCTAGAAGCTTTCTCTGAAAATCTACGTGTCGCATTGAAACAACCACCATTTTTATAATGTAGCATGTTTTCTGTCTGCCAAAAAAGATTTCAAAAATCCTAATTTCAAAAGAAGAGGCTATATTCCAAATGATATGATTGTGTTAAGGCGCCCATCTTTGAAATGGTTAGGCTCAAAATAATCTACAATAGTTGCTGTTATCAATATTCGCCTTAAATATATTGTCTACATCTTAATGCAAATATGAAGCGAAGAAATTGGCGCAGCTTGCAGTAGTGGTGCGAGGCTCGAGAAACAGCAGGGCTGGCGGCCGCTCTCTCTTTGTCGGAGATCGGCTGCTGTACCTCACATGGATTTCCGAACTTGCCGCTGGAAGTTCCCCATGACTGGCAGGCCCGGATCGTTTTGTCCGCATGCTTTCACGTCTCTCCCAAAATGGGCCGAGTTAGCACGCGCTAAACCTCGCGGCAAACAGCTCTGCAAACTCGGTGTCTGTGTTCCCCACTTCAGACGCGAACGCACTGAACTGGCGAGGAAAACAGCACACGAGAGACCATGCCTCTAACGCTGGGTAGAGTGTTCTCGAAGCTCGGGCCGGCCAACGCCGGACGCTCCTCAAGAGGCACACGCTCATGTGCACTTGGTATTTAGGGCGAAGCTCCTCTTGCTCGGGCCCTGTCCCGTCCCTCGTTGCTGCTGTACACGGCACGTCACATTAATGATGATTGTGGCAGGATCCCCCTAGGGATTGGCCAAACAAAGATTGGCCGAAGAGGACAACACGTTCGACGCGTTCGTTGCTACCCAACAAGGAGACGAGGAAGAAGAAGAGGTTTTCGTTCGTCGCCTGCGAGCTCAAGACACGTACCGGGGGTACACGACACAAGACGCTCTGCAGAAGGCGACGGCCAAGTTGGTAAAATGTCACACACCGACTTCGCCAACTTACCCACGGAGATTCTCATCGTCCAAAACAACCCCTACATAACCACCACAAACATCGACGTCGTCGACGGGCTTGTCAACGGAGCGGTGGAAAGCTTGGCGTGTCGAGTCTTTATATGATGTGCGGGCGAATGTTTCACGGTTTTACCGATAAGCATTTTCGCTTCGCCCCTCTCATCATCGCTCACTTCGTGGAGATGGCGGAATTTTTTGTACTTTTCGCGATCTCCTCACGTGGCGCAAGCGCCCGCGCTAGCCTGGACGACGCCGGGTGCACCTCACAAAGCGCACGCTCACGGGCGCTCGGCTGGGCTGAGAGCTCCACGGAGCAAATAAAAGCTTACAGCGGAAATTTTCGTTTGAGTATTTTGTTCAGAACGCAAAAAAAGGATTGGTGGACCAATCACCACATCCGGTCTGAGAGTGACAACCTATGGTACATCTGCTTCCCTGTCTATGTGCGAGAAAAATACGTAGTCGTCCGTTTAATTGGTCAACCTTGTGGCCTCGAGTGCAGCTTACTTCACAAACGCTAATCAAGGAATAGTCAGTCCAGCTGCTGGTAATTCTAAACTCGAAAAATTTCTAGGGATTCTCGATACCATGTAAGGACCAGAAAAGAGAGCCAATTCGGCGCTTTTACGTATATATGCGTCGTCAGTATAGTGTATGGTTAGCGCCCCCTAGTCTAAAATCACAACAGGAATACCGCAAGAACCTAACAGGAGTTCCTGTCGTACGACAAAAAACTTTGTTGGGACAACGGGAGTCCTGTTGTTACGACAAAGACATCTGTTGTTACGACACACATTTCTGTCGTAACGACAAAGTCAATTTTCTCAACAACAGACATTTCTGCAGTCACAACAGAACTGTCATTTACGCTACTCTTTACAATGGGCAATAACATTCAAACTATGTGCAAGTACTGATGGAACGTCAGGATCAGGACAAGACAGGAATTCGGCACGACGGAACATCAAAATCGTGTCAGGAATACGACACACGATAAAACATCAGTATCACGACACGACAAGAATACGGCAAGATGACAGTACGACAAGCGTAAATACGACAAACTACAAAAATTTTTCCTGACGTCTCACTGCCCGCACAATACCGATAGTGTGGGTCCAAATATCGCATACGAGGCCCCATTCACGACTTCATAAATTCGCCTTGAATTGGGAATTCGCCGAAAGCCTTGCCGGATTGGCGTTCAGCTTTGGTCACGTGCTTCCGGCGGACAAATCGGCTGTGTGATTTCGTCATTTTGACGTTTCATGACGTTTACTAACCCTAGTTCTAAAGTTATTTCTCTTATTTCTCTCAACCGAAAACGCATAATTCTTGGCCGTCAATGAAAAACTAAACGAAATGCAGCATACATGACAACGTAGGCCTGTCTTTGCTATTCTACAACAATACGACTTCTTTAGGTCACGCTTTATCTGTCATGGGGTAGAAAACGAGACGTAATATAAACACCTGGCGGAAATGTTTACGTCACACACTCGCAACTTCAGCCGGTGTAAAAGTGACGTGATGTTAGCGTGGCGGCGGTGACTTCCGGAAAGGTTATAACGCAACAAAACTTGCTTTGAAGCAGAGAGCTACCTGTTACTAAAAGCGATAGAAAGAAATAAATAAAAACGGCAAAACAGATCGGGTGATGTTATTTAGCTTAACACACGCCTTTAACTCGCTTTTGCAGCTTTTGGATCAACGTTACTTGATCGCTTTGTGGTGTTTACGCCAATTTTAGCCTTAATAAATGTGTTTCTCTTGCCAGCCTCAACTTCTGTCCTAATGTTTATCAGACATGCCAAGTGTTTTTATGTCCTTTATGCGCAATGTTTGATAGCTAGGGTGCGATATTTATAAGCTAAGTGTCAAACTACACTGCATGTCGTCATAGATATACGGGCACACGTCACTGATTGCTTATTAAGTTTTGCTTGCGCAAAAAACGTGGCAAATTCACCGGGAATTTATGAAGTGGAGACTAGGGCCCATGAATGGCTTTTAAAATTGTAGCTCTTCTTAGTTAACTCAGTGCAGTTTTGTCCGCTCATACCCCAAAAATATAAGGAAGATTATAAGGAAGGAACTCGTTCTGGGTAAGATAAGGAAGAAAACGAAAGAAGATTAACGGGAGCGACAGCGTATAGTTCGATGGCACGAGCGGGGGAGCGTGGACAAAAAGAGTGACGTCATAGTGACGTCACAATTACGGATGGAGAGAGTGACGTCAGAACAAAGAGCCTAGTCACCAACGCCGCTTGAAAGACATTGGGCCTCCTCGATTATCAGTCCCGGATCGTCCGCGGACTACCCGAGACGCGATCCGGCGCTCAATTTTCCCATGCATTCCTATGGGGTTTCCTTTCCGAGGGCAGTCCTCGGACTACCCGCGGACCTTCCTGGACCGGTAAATCGAGTATGCCCACCAGGTGCTCACAAATCAGATAATGTGGAATAGCTCAACGCGCAACGCGATCGTGACGCCAAGGGAGCGGGGCCACCAACGCCACTCGAAGGGCGCGGCAAAAAGCCGATGCGAAGGGATCGGCTGTTTATTATTAATTTGATCTCCACATTTTGTATGCGGAGCGCTCATTGTAGTAAAGATAAGATTGCATACGGCCAACTCTTTGAAAACACATTTCTGAGCGATGCTTGCTGCGTTTTTCCCCGTTTCCGTCTATAAGTGGTTTCGTTCTCTCGGCGATTTGGTCGGTAGTCGTCTGTGATCGGGTATGGCATTCTGGGCGAAGTTAACTTGAGCGCACAAATGAATATCGTCCTTACGCACACACTTAAATGCACCATACTGTGCCAGTTAAGAAGAGCTTAGCCCCAAAATTTGTCGGCGAGGACACTCACGGAGTACGACATAATGAATCCAAACAGAGGAATGCTATCCAGCTAATGGCGAGGGGATGTTATAGTTATGTGTGCTTTTAGTTCAAGTAAAAGTTCAAAGTGATGCCACAGATGTCGGCCCCATAGCTTAGATTATTTGTGATACGCGGCAAGTCGCCCAATTTTTTCCGCACATTGTGTTATTCTTGCCTCGAAAAGCCATTTTTCGTTGTGATGTAGCCAGAGTGGGGTATGTATAGGCTTTGGAAATAGTTCATGTATCTGTGCATGACCCCTACCCGGTTACCATTGCCTTTTCCACGAGCGGGTAGAAAAGGGGCACCAACTTGAAGCCGACTCACTTTTTTCTTCGTCTATGTGCAGGGTGCAGCAGCACGACCTCACGGTGCCACACTTACTTCGTTGGAAGACTGCGATCACACTCTGGGCTCTGCCAAGTTTGTCACGTCACCTGCCGCTACTTGCCGACGGATGCAACGAATAGTGGGCATCTTCGATTTACCAGTCCTGGACGATCCGCGGGCAGTCCGAGGACTGCGTTCGGACCGGAAGCCCCATATAGGAAACATGGGAAAAATCGAGCGTCGGATCGCGTCTCTGGCAGTCCGCGGACGATCCAGGACTGATAATCGAGGAGGCCCAGTGATGGTGGACGAGCGGTGCATGCGCCTCTTTGAACTTGGGCCGAAAAACCAAAATATAAAATTGGCTGAACTAGCAAAACGCTGGTAACTTGCATGAAACAATGATAGGTTCTTTTGGGCTTCCTTCGTCTGAATACCTCTTCACAATATCGAGAAAGACTAAACAGCTGGAAAACAGTGCGACGACAAAAAAAGTACTCATTTTCTTCACCACCGCTATCATGGTCTTCATTTCATTATTATACCAACCACCGTTTCAAAGGTCGTTCCCAACAAGCATAAAGTATAGTGGGTGAATTGCCACGTATACGTTACACGGACAAAGCTATAGTCTGTAGAGAACGACGTCTCCGCGGTCGCTCTTTTTCGCCCCGAGTATTACCTGGTTGTGCAAAAGCAGAGGGCCGAACTCCTGCGCCTGGTATTTTCGTCTTGGGTGAACTCGCTTGGGTGAAAAGCGCGTCGCCGGCTGCCGTGCATAACCAAGCGGTGCTCTGCCCCTCGAATTCACCTGAGAGAAACGACTTTGAACATTACGCGTGAGCGTATGTGCCCTAACCTTGAAGAATTGCATTATGGCTGTAGGAATCTGGGTGATAACGGTTCCCACATTGCCGAGAATCAGGTCAGCGACACAGAGACCACGGTACTATAATGTACGTAATTGGGCTGCCTTGTCGTGGGCAAGAAAGAAGAGAGGTACTGGAACAAACAGCAAGGTAAATAATTAGGAGTACAATTAGATAAACAATTACGGCAGAAATTAAAAAAGAAACGTGCGCGGAAGCGGAATACGGGTTCATTTCGTGGAACGACCCTTTAGTTTGTTCGGTTTTTTCTTGTTGTTCTGTGATAAATATGAGGTTGATCCACGTGATCAACGCCTGGCCGCCTATTCAGCAGCTGATGCCACATTGCGCGCACTTAGAGTATATAAATCCTAAAAAAATTGGTATGAAACGTGATGTATATAATATTAAGGCTTATTCATGCTCTTTGTAAAGCACACTGGTTTTAAGGGGGATAAAATCTTGGTCTTTTTTTCTTGCGCACAAGAAATCGGAGATGGCTCGCGCTGGCGTGGGGAGGAGGAGGGAGGGGGAGTGTGCCAGGTCGGGGCGGGACAGCATTGTCTCATAAAAACGAATAGGTTTACTTTCCGCTTAAAAATCTTTTGTAATAGCAGGTATTCTATAGAATACCTGCTATCACAAACGTCCTATAGATAAATGATGCGGCAGGGTTGTTTCTAGTGTTATATTTTTACAGCATTTCTGTACATTTCATGGTACTGCCAGCATTTTATATAGTTCTTTAGAACACCCGCCGCGGTGGCTCAGTGGCTAAGGCGTTGCGCTGCTGAGCACGAGGTCGCGGGTTCGATTCCCGGCCGCGGCGGCCGCTTTTCTGATGGAGGCGAAAAGCAAAAACGCCCGTGTGTACGAGATTTCGGCGCACGATAAAGATCCCCAGGTGGTCAAAATTAATCCGGAGCCCTCCACTACGGCGCGCCTCATCGCCTGCGTTGCGTCGGCGCGTTAAACCCCACAATCAATCAATCAATCAATCAAATTCTTTAGAACACAATTTCAGTACTTGCAGGCAGACGGGCTCTAGTTATGTTGTTATGGGAGAAAAAACGTCGATGTATTGGCGCTTAATTCGGATCGATATATAGGTTCCTGAATCATAACGGAAAATTGTTATTATTGAAATCCTTTATTTCAAAGGGAAGGCCATGCGGCCATAATAAGGGAAGAGGGGGAAAAGGTAGGGAGGAGTAGCCGAGTAGCACAAATGGTAGGTCCTTGAACGCCATAGAAGAGATCACTGACGTCAGCAGAGCCAGGCTAGGGTTATTGGGATCGTGTGAGTGCAGTCAAGTCAACTGTTACGACCGGGGTAGGCCCCGGTTTACGCTAATCTCGAGAGACCACTCTCTAGGCCGAACACCCCGAGGGCTGTAAGAAAATTAGCGTCTTCGAAAGGGGGGTCGTCTTGAGAGGAATCACATGGCAAAGCGTTGACAAGTATTTGGCGGTACAAGGAAAATGCGGCGCGTGCCAGATGAAGTGTTTGAGCGTGGCGAACACTGATGTTTCACAACAGGGGCAGTAAGGAGATGGAGATCTTGCCGGGTGAATCCATTTTCTCATGATGTGGGGTGTGAGGGCTGCCTTAGCAACAGTTTTGTTGATGAAGATTTCCGCAGAGCGAGGCATCGGAGGAGCCAGAGCCAGGTAGCCAGCGGGAGTAACGGACGCAAGGCGTACCTTCCGAGCATGGCGTGCGCGGTCAAGTTGAAGGCGAGGGTCAGAAGAGGGGAGCGACGCGTCGTCGTCCAGGGGAGGGGTACTAATGAGACACTCCCTTGCTGCATCGTGTGCAGCCTGGTTGCCCCCATCCGAGTCCGTGTGACCCGTCACCCATGCCAATCGGGCAGTGGTCCCATTGCGAGCCAGAATGGCGATCACGTGTTTAATTTCGTGCACAGTTCGGTGATCACTGAAGGGCTTGCGGAGTCTTGAAGTGCCTGATGGGAGTCCGTGAGGATCCGAAAACGTGGAGGGGGCGGCGTTGCAATACCGTAGGTCAGGTGATCCAATGCGCTGAGGATGCTCTGAAGTTCTGCTTCCAAGGGAGACGAGTGGTGCCCCAGCCGAATGACAGAGCCGTCAAGGTCCGGCCGAGCTGGGCAGCGCCAGGCCAGACCCATATGGGAAGGCGAAAGGCTGGCGTCCGTCTAAATGTCCACTTCATCTGGCAATTTTGTCGCAAGGACGCGCTGAAGGGCTTTCTCACGGGCAACTGGTCGGGTACGGGGGATACCAGTTCGCTGATGGGTCACTGCGAAAGGCGGGAGTGACCAAGGAGGTGGTGGTGGTAAGGCCGAGGGAAGCGTCGGAAGAATGCGGAAGTCCCAGGCGGACAGTGCAGCCCCCTGTGGTGTTAATGTCGCCTAAGGTCATGTTGTCCAAGAGTTTCCGCGAGGAGCTCTTCCATGGGAGGCATAGGAGCAGCCCGTTCAAGAGCATCGATGCGGGTATGCCTGGGAAGTCCAGTGATGGTGCGGAGCATGGCCCGATAAAGGACCGCTAAATGTTTCTTATGAGTCGTGGATATGCTGTAGGCCGGAGCGCCATAAGTGAGACGACCGACCGCTACCGCCCGACAGAGCGTGAGGCACGCCGATTGGTGAGCACCGCCAAATTTGTTTGAGAGGCGAGAGATTAAGTGGAGCATTGGCTTCCAATTTTTCCGCAGTTGACTTATTCACTGTCGAGCGCTATCGTGGCTGGCGAGGGGGATGCCGAGCAAGCGGATATGAACACAGTGGGAGGAAATTGGTGTGTCGCCGAAGTAAATAGTATGATGCATACTAGTGGCAGGGTGGTGCTGACCGTGGACCAGGAGAAATTCGGTCTTCTCGGGTGCTAACTGAAGCCGAGAGTTGGAAGAGTAGTGAAAAGGCTGTTCACCACCGCCTGCAATTCTGTTGCCATGTCCTCGGTGCAGTCGTACACTCTTAATCTGGATCCACATAAGATCCACTTAGTAACTGGAACTTTTTTGCAAAAAAGTTCCACTTATATATTTGGAACCGTGTTCCACATATCCTGAAAATGTAAGTGGAACAGTGCACCACATATTTTTGCAGCTATATTATCTGGATCGGCGTTCCAAATAAAAATATACGGATCACTGTTCCAAATAAACTGGTAGTGTAAGTTACTGGAACACTGATCCACGTAAAATGATTATGGATTTATCCGGTGCGCCGTTCCACGTACCTTCAGACCAGCTGTTTATATAAAACGGTGTTCCGATAGACGTTGAGGAGCTGTCTATGGGACTCCACTTTTCCAACATATCTGCTTTCCTGTTGGTATAAACTGAGGTCATTTGCCAGGCTGGCGGATGCATTGGTATCAGCAGGAAACCGCAAGCACCATTCTAACACAGCCTTGACATATGGCCCACAGTGATACCAACAATTGGAAAACAGAAACCGCCGCAGCAGTGTGGTCCCTGACAGTTCCCAACAGTTGGCTATCGGAGCACAGTTCTATATAAAAGTTGGTCTGAGATACCTGGAGCGGCACACAGAGACTTTGGCTTCATCCGCCGAATCCTGTTCTGGGTTTTGGCTGCATGTAAAAGAAACAAGACTCGCATTAAAATACACACCAAACCAACTATTAGCACTGATACAATGCTTTTAAAAACACTAAGGAAATTTTATTCGCTCGTATTATTGCGTACATTTGAGATACGGAGACATATCTGTTTCCACTTGGGCAGAAAATGACCAGCGTACAGGATCAAATACCAAAACGATATCAAGTGGCCAAAAACGATCTAAGTGGCATTTTCCTATTTTTGCTAATATTTACCATTCTTTTTTGCTAAAAACACGTGGGTAATAAAGATGGCTTTAAGCGCAACCGCGTCACAAACAGACTTGTACATCTACCCTCGCAGTAACTTAAAAAGCATTACACAACAGTGAGCATAAAATATGCTGTTTTATGACATGAAATCAGGTACCGCAAATGCGGAAGTACCCACAGCGCTTGCCATACCATGTTTACGTATCCCGGTTCCAAAAAATGCAGTTTGCTATTAAATTGTAGGGAAAAGCCAAAAATACAAGCCATACACGGTTGGATTATCACAAGACCTGCAAGAGTCTAGGAAAAGAACACCGGAGCCAATACTAACAATTTAACATTTGCACATAAAAAATTACCGGAAGCATGTGGCACTATTGCACAACTAAAACATACACCATATATCAATATCAAGCTAACTGTAATATCAAGCTATCTGTAGCCAAAACCGACTATATACGCGCCCTGAAAAAGCCTTTCACTGAAGCCGCGTTCTTTCCCCGACAATTTGTAGCTATTTAAAATAACTTATCCATAAAAAAACTCATTGCACTTAGTGTGAATCTTACAAAATTTTACAAACCAGATAGCTCGGAGCATGTTACGCATTTTAAAATTTATCAAGCAGCCTAACTCTAAAGACGTTATTAGTTCCCTCAAGAACAATTCAGACATCCCAAGTAACCAAGCCAGGTAGCGTTGAAACATACAGGTGACCAATTTTACCAAGAGAACTTGGAAGCATTTTTCCAGCCGAAACATTTATCTGAGGAAAAATTCAGTTGCGTGCTATACAAACCCTACTATCATGACGACAGTATGCTTGTGACCAAAGCACTGCCTCTAACAAGCGAGAAATGCAACTTCGTCCAAAGTAAACAACTTTTTCAAGCCAAATATGTATATTTCGCATTCTTCTAGGGCTTAGGTGTCAGCTAAGATACAGTACAAAAATTGATTAATAAAACCCCAAACCGTCTGTGTAAATAATTACTCTCACGTTTGCATCCATCAACAGCAGCACTGCCATGGAAAAAAATTTCGAGCTGCACTTGAATAATAAAAACGTTACAGTGCAGTGCCATTAGCTACATTAACAGAGTAACAGAGCAGCGGCAAAGGCAGCCTGCGCTTTGTGCCAATAATGAAAAATTGCAAAGGAAAGCACGACTTCACTTTTGCAGTTGACATGCCGCTTGCATCTACCAATCATTTGAACCACGACATATCTTTCCGAATAGGCTTAAACGTCTAACAATAATTTAAAACGCCAAGTAGAGTGACCACATCAAGTCTTTCAACAGAGCTTTAAACTTAAATGACACCAGGCCACTGTTAAATGGCCAAGAACTCTCTGCAAAAGTCCCAAGAACTCTCCAAAGTCGCATAAGTTTCAGGAGATTAAGATGAAATATACGGCGAGGAGGATGACCACATCTTGATGCGACAATGCAGGCGGAAAATCCATGACGTGTTTCTTGCAGACAATATTTACGCTGCCATTCTCTTCTCTCAAAATAACTGGACGTCGAAATAACTGGACCACGTCATCTACCTTTAAGGAAGGAACAAGAAAATTTTGTTAGACGATGGCTTTAAATGAGTGAGTTGCTTAGGATACCCCTTTTATAGCACAGTAATGGATTGAAATATCAGCGATTTCTTGGTTTCTTTTCTGGGAATGCTGCTAACAATGTACAAAAAATATTAGCACAGACTGTCAATGGCAGTTCTCTAATTTTGGAAAGCAACCGCATTGGGCGTGGCCGTGGCGCCGTATTATCACAGCAGCAACTCTCAATGTGAAAGCAAAATGTTTGCAAAACTTGAATGCAAAATAGTAGTCTTTTTGTCCACATGTTGCAGCATCCGAAACAGGCTGAATGTGAAGGTATTTCCCAATTTGGAGTTCACGATATATTCTTAACAGTAAGATTTTGCTACAAAGAAAACTACCACAAATTCAGTCCCGCAAAAATAAAATGCCAGCTTCAATAAACACTACCATAAATTGAGTGCCACAAAAATAAAATGCCAACTTACCAAACTAAAATTAAGATGCAGGCGTTCCTGGCAGGGCCTCCTCGGAGTGATTTTCCAGGAAAGTTTTGCCAACGTGTTCCCAAAAGCTCTTACTGTCGTTTTCACCTACAGGTCAAGTTGTCACTGAAATGGTGTTCCGAAGCCATTACGCATAATGCAACTACCTAAAAAGGGACCATCAAAGTTCCAGAACTGGACGTGCGTACTTACTTGTAGAATGCAATGATATCCCGTACAACGGCTTTCACGTGTTTCCTTTTTGTGAACACACGACTTCAAGAACGGTGAACACACGCCTTCAAGAACCAGGAAAATGGCAGTATGCATTCCTTGTTCCATTGTTTTAAGTCACGGTCCGCCCTATTTCCTAGAAATAAAAACAGTATAAAAATATCGAAGCATAAATTTACGCTTCCCTCTAAGAAGGGAGTACTACAAGATCTCGTACAAGGCCTGATTAGTTGTGCTAAAATTTATTTTGCATCAGGAGCCCTGGTAACGTTTTCAGGCGAAACAATTTTAAATATAAAAATAATTGAACATTTTTAGGCTCACCTGTCATTGCTCCACGCGGAGTGGTGAACGTCTGTATAATACGCAACACTCAAGAGGCACTCTTTCGTGGCTTTATGACTTCCACAATGCATTCACAATCTGTCACACTTGTCACGACGACGCCTCGGCGTGCCGAAGATGTCTTCAGCCACAGTGAATGCCAGAGCCATGATTTCACAGGTATATGTAAGGAATGGAAATAATTCATTTTAATTTCTGTTCTTCAGAGAAAGGAAAACAATTGTCGCAAACTACCAGTGTAGAGACAAATTTCTCCACAGTCAACCATAGTCTGCATCTGGACAGGTTACACAGATCGAATACAGAATGTAGCAATCTGCTTTCGCAGTATATTTTTTAAGTTCAAGGAAGCACAGAAATGGGTTAATGTTGGGTGCACATAGTGATGCAAGAACTTATCACCGGAGCGTTGTCGGAAATTATTTCGACTCTCGGGTTGCCACCGACATTGACGGCATAAAAATGCAAGAGTGGCTTATTTCTAACGCGGTTCGTGAAGTAGCAACCACTAATTATGGATATTGGATAATTATCCTGAAGTCTCAAGTTACCATTGACATTAACAGCATAGAAACGGCAGCACACTTTCTATATACCCGCTGCGTGTTTCCACATATTTCTTCCCCTCTACAAAAGAAACGTTTGTTACTGCGGTACTGCTAAGACAACCACTGTCCCTTCCATTTCTCTACACTTCAGGCAATGTAAAATAGATCATCTCAATTGGTTTAAAGGAATTGGAAGAAACATGGAACTGCATAACACACTGCACAGATAAACGTAAGCTGACGCCTTGAAAGCACATCAACACAACTCGAAATAGCGTCTACCTTGCGCGCAACGGGCAAGGTCGAAGACTCCCGGTCTGGTAAGCACAGTAAATGGCATTCTACTCATCAGACTAACACAACGCCGCAATTACCACGCAAGTTTTAAAAATACCAATAAATCTAAGGACGGACGCTCCGACAAACTTGCTTGGAAGTTGTACACTTGTGCACGCGCGATTTTCGCGAGCGACTAACCCGAGAAGATTCGCTACCGCAGACATACACAGCTACCGTCAATATACAACTAAGCAAAGCCACACAGTAAAGGAACATCCACTCATGAAACGCGCAAACCAGGAACTTTGACGTACGCAGTCAGAAATGTCCAGCCGACTCTGACCCACGAACACGGGAGTTTTGGTAAATCACGGCTGCAAACGTTTCTCCAGCACAAAATGTTACACGCCGCGACCACAAGCATGAACGACACACGAACAACGGGCATAGACGCGGTATGTTTATCGGGCGCAGTTAACAAGGATGTCACTGAACAACAACCGTTACCAGCACATAAATAAGCAGCACTGACCTTTTTTGCGCCTCCTGGCAAAACTCCACATCGTCGAGCAGGAAATACAGCCCAGGGATGTGAAAACATTCGCAGTTGCACGCCGCAATCAACCCAATTTAAACTGCTAACGGCGCTAACGGTTCTCGCCAGCGTGACCGAGAATTTCTTTAGTAAATATCAGGCGCATCGCGCGAGCAATTGAGAAACCCGCTTGGGAGTGCCACTGGTGGCGCTGCATGCGGAAGACCGTAAAATTAGCGGAGGGAATCCTGGAAGATGGGAGCGCTGCTGTCGTTTAAAGTGTTGACGCAGTCCCGATTTTAATCCGTCGTCATCGTACCCGTTGCAGCCCCACTGTACCGTGAATCAACGCAAAAACAGCTCTGCCGTGCTGCTGCTGACGCATGCGCATTGAATGCGCTACTGGAGTGGCGGTCTTTTCCTCATGGCTTCGGCGTACTTTCGTTCTCGCGGAGGCTTTGGCGATGCGCCCGCATAAGAACTCATACAAACTCGGCACACGTGATGGCTTTTATTGGATTCGGAAAACGGGCGTATGCGTCTAAGCGGACGTTTACGCCCGCTGAGGCCGAAACAAAGCTCAGATAATAGCCGCGTTAGCGCGTGAGTACTGGCTAAAGTTGTTTCTCGCGGAGGGCCGTGAGTGCGTGCGATATCCGAGCTTAACTTTGGATGACAATTTCTCCGTTACTGTTTACAATGAATGCAAAAGGGCGTGGCTTCATTTACTGCTTTTCTTGACAACAAGCCTTTCCGTAGTCAATAAAATATACTGCGACGCTCTTAGATACCCACGTTATATAAAGCTACTTACAGCTAATTAGTAAGTAATAATACATCGGCCCGTTTCCCAGCCCTTTTCCCTCCTGAACACCAATACTACAGGTAAACAGCAACTGGGGAAGCAGCTGGAGAAGGCGGGTCATTCAATGAACTTCAATTACTATGACAAGACACAACAACAGCAAGTTAACTCTGCGTATTTTTGCCGTTACTGCACAGCATAATTAGGAATTACAATGTCATTTCAGAATTAATACATACAAAATAATGCAGGTATCACATGGTATATCTAGGTTTAGTTCTGTTCACCCAGTCAATCGCTCTTTGCAAAGAGGCTCTTGTTTTTGCTTGTGGAAATTAAAAGGGACTCACATGTTAGCATTCCTATCGGACTTACTACGTCATGACCAACGGACTTAAAAACCATCGTGCACCAATACGAATAGTTTTACAAATACATACCGATATTCACAACGGCCTAGTTTGCTTATTTTAGATATATGTCGCTTCTCTACTGAAACAAAGAAATAAAACTCTCGCATGGTGAGACCGCTAGCACCTTCCAGTGAAGACTGGATAAACCAAAATGCGTTTCTTGTTTTTTTTTTATCTCTGCAAAGAAATGATATACAGCAGACTCCCGTTAAGACGAACACGAACGGACCGTAAAAATGTATGCGTATTATCCGAAATTCGTCTTAAGCGGAGGGGTATTGCATTGTGGACGTTACAAGAGAAAAATGTTGTGGTTCTTAATCAGTGTTCGTTTTAACCAAGTTCGTCTTAACGAGGGTCTACTGTATTTCTAGAAGAAGCAAACCAGGTCGTTAGTGTCATTTCTGTGAATTTGTAAAACTTCTTGTATCGGTACATGGTGCTTTTGAATTAGTAAGTCTCATGAATTTGCGTCATGAATTAGTGAGTCCCATATGAATTGGATCAGGTGAGTCACCCTTAATAGTATGCACGAGACGAAAAATGCTAACGAACATCCAAGCATATATAACTGCATTCGTGACATGCTGCGTGCAGTGTAAAATGCGGCACAGTCGGTTAACACTATGTATATACCGCATCAGGGCATAAATAAAGTGAACTAAGTACCTATTTTACAGCAGATTGTAGCCATTCATACGTTCCTGTAAAGCACTTAAAATTGTGCACGTACAACAACACAGCGAGCTGATGGCTGAGCATTGAGCAAAAAACAATGTTTCTGCGACGCTTTGTGAACCAAATGCAGAACTTGCAATAGTCTCAACAACTATATATATTTCTTTATGAGGTATCCACAAAAGCCCAATGAATTCTTCAGCACTACCACGGCTCTATCCCAAACGCAGAAGGAGAACCTGGGGACATCTGGTCCTTCTGAAATTCAAGTCATTGGTGATTTCAGACGTATCTGAGCGCCGCAGACAACCTGAAAGGGGTTCGTGAAATTTCTATTTTCGCTAAGATACCCTTTTCTCGCACCTTTCATGCTTTGTACGGTGTTGTTATAGCAGTGGACATATTGTTTTCTGTCAAATAACGTCACTAAAAATACGTTTTAGCCGTCTTATATAAGTAAACTGCTCTAAGACAGTTCCATAGATATCGACGAAGTTTATTAAATTTTATGTGGTGCGTGCGTGTGTGCGTGTGTGACTGCATGCATGTGTGTGTGTATGTGTGGGTGCGCGGGTGTGCGTTCGTGTCTGTATCTATGTCTGTGGGCGTGTGCGGGCAAGTGCTTGTGCGTGCGCTTGTGCGCCAAAGCGTGTCAAATATATATGTGGTTCATTGTTCCAGTTAATGCACGATTCAGTGCATACTTCACTGCAGCGCACAAGTTATGTGGAACAAGACACGAGCAAAAAATATACAAAAGCACTGTCCAAAATTTTTACTGGGACATAAGTGGAACAGTAACTGGAACGGCCGACAGCGCATCCCCTCATTTATTCGGTTCCACATAATAAACACAAACCTAAAGAAAACAAATGGACAGTTCCAGATAAGATCCACTAATATCTCTCGTTCCAGTTATTCTTCGTTTGGATCCAGATAAAAATATGTGGATCGCCCCGGTTAGTTGGAACTTACATGGAACCAGATTAAGAGTGTAGTCGGCGGCCTCAACCCATACTGTGAGGTCATCGGCATAGAAGGCAAAACGAGCTGCAGTGTCCCGTTCTAGGTTGCTGGCGACGCGTGCGATGGCCAAATTGAAAAGTACGGGTCCAAGGACAGAACCCTGTGGAACGCCCATATCTAGATAAAAGGTCCTGGGGCTCCATCCTGGGTGCATTCTGTGGAGCCGAATCGGTCGATTTTCTAAAAATTCCTTATCCAGTTTTGAGTCATTTGGCTTGGAAAGGCTATAGCGAGCTCTTCAAGGATCGCTGCCTGACTAACATTGTCAAAGGCTTTTCGTACGTCGAACGTGAGGACATAATCTGGATTACGAGCTCGTGACGTAGTAGTAGCCAAAGGCAATCGTAAGTACCGAGGTTAGGACGGAAGCCAGTCTGGGACGGATGGAACCACGGGCGTACATATTCCGAATAATACTGAAGGCGGTTGTTGATCAAGCGTTCAATAAGTTTACAGATGGTGGGTTGGGTGAGTTCGTCCGGAACGTCACCAGAGGCCCAGTAAGTGTTAATCATGTTTAGCAGTACGAAGTGTGCAGACTCATCCAAGTTACGGAGCTGCTGCCATGTCACGCCATCATTACCAGGAGCGGAGCGAGGTTTTCACTGGTGAAGAGCTGCCGTAAACTCGCCCATGGTGAACGGAACGTCGAGATCCTTATCCACGTCCGGAACCGTGATGACCGGCAGCGGAGGGTGGGGGCTGCTAGAGGCATGAGGGGAAAAGTCGTTATCAGTCGATGTTCCGCGTAAAAAAGAAATATTTCATTTTTTTTTTTTTGCATAAGCATTGTCCTTTATTACGCCACTGTCGTATTATCACTGAAACGCACCTTGAAAATAGATTTGACCTCGTTATTATGCGCAGAAATATATGCGTAAGCAAAGGTTTCAAGCACCCCTAACGAAATCTGAGAAGGAAGCTCCCTCATTCGTTGGCGCACGCATTTTTCATAACATTCAATGAAGTGCTGCTGCGGTCTCGCGACCGAATTTTCACGCAACGTAAATGCATGAACTAGTTACAACCATGCGGAAGCGTTCAAACACACTGGGCGGGAGAGTCGAAGCGTCTGATCGCAAAAAAAAATAATAAAAAAGAAAAGAAAAGAAAAAGACCTGCGTTCCTGTCGCGACCGACCGTTTTGAAGGGGCATAATGGGCAGGGTCCAAAACAAAGACTCGTGAAATGAATACGCTTCACAAGAATGAAGTGCTCTTTGTATACGTATGCCATAGAGCGATCTCGACGCTAATGCAGCTCACCATAGACCATGAATAGTGGGTGCCATGAATGGTCCCCGAGGGGAGACCACAAGAGGGAGCATAATGAAGAGCGGCTCATCCTTCTCCCAACCGCGTTCTCTTCGCCCAACCGAGCAGATGTTCCTCAATCAACGCAAAGCGAGCACTCTCCGGGGTGCCCACCGAACACCACCACTCGAATGCCCTCGTTGAACTGTGGGGATGCGCCGGTAATGCGCCTGTATGTCAACGCGCGGAGAGTGCATACGTAAGTGACAGTGATGTATGCACCTGAATCTGCGTTGCCTGCCGGACAACATGCGTCCGACCAGCGCGGAGAGACAACAGTATGCAAGGCGAGATTAAAGTCGGAGTCACCGACGTTAACAAAAGCGTCCACCATTCGGGATTTTGTGGTAGCGGTAGATAGGCAAGAAATCTTTCCGCTTTAATGGACTTCTGGGAGCCTTAACGCTAATACGGTGTGCGAAGTATACACGAAAATTTCGCTCCCGTCGAAACGAGGCTGCTAAAATAGCGCGATGAACCAACCGAGGATTTCAAGCTCAACGCGGACAAAATCATAAATCAGCGAATTGCGTGAGAGATCAAATTAAAATGGTAAAATCAGCAATGGAACAAGATAACATGTCATAATAAAGTGACACTTAAAAAAACGCGACATTTAACTGAATTGCGATTCAGCTGCACGTTTCTCAGTTAAATACTTAAATGCTAAAGCATTTGAGAAAATACTTTGTTTTGTTTCGATGACTTTATTTCGAGGGACTCGGCTCAAAGAAATCAGGGTTGAGGTATCGTCTCAGGCAGTTTTCTGCGTCTTTAATGTACTGAAGCCCCATATAATGTATAGGCCATATAAGGTATCATATAAGCCATGTAATGTATCAGAAACATGCTATTCGTTCCCCGTTTGTAGGCATTGGTTCTGATGTCCGCGTTGCTGTGTAACTATCCTGAAAAGGCGTAATTCAGACGTTTGCTTTATTGTTTCTTTAAAGCCACCATATATAAAATTTTGAGCGCCGTGTTTATACTGCGACTTTTTTTTAATAACATCAAAGCTTGCCCACCCTCCTATCCTACCCAAAAATTGTTCTCCCGGCCAGTGCAACACTCTATATCCAGAGGGCAGCGGGAAGAAGGCAACCTCTCGGGCGCATAGCATGGCGGTAAGACATGCGTGGTTCGACTGGCCAATGAGCGTAACGGATTGGATATATTACGCCACTTGTGGGCTCCCCTTTTCCCTTATGTATGCGTTCTAAGGCTGCAGGATGTGTACATGAGTATTTACCGGTTAGTCTTTACCGCTATTCCCGACGCCCACGCCGAATTTTACAGGCGTTATAACTGGTAAGACATACAATTTCTCAATTTATACCACGGCGGCCTCCTCCGCGCTATTCCTCCCCCCTCCAACCCACCACTTATATATTCTTTGAGGCGTCCACTCTTTACTAGATGATCTGGGAATGCTTCCGTACAACCACAACGCTTTGGATACCTTTCCCTACCAGTTAGCAGTGCACGGGAAAACATGCTGACCAATTCGGGCCTCGGCTGCCAGCTTCAGCTGCTCAGGAGGGCATCTTGGCGGCCGAGGCCTAAGCCTGTGGACTTAGAAGGCCTCCCTCCGCCATGCGGCTCAACTGACACGATTGGTATCAATAAAAGTTTATTCCTCCTCCTATTTGCATTCGAGCTGTTATTTACGCATTAAATATTACAGAGGTTTATAATTTATTAGGCCCATGCTTCTCCCCGAAAGTTTTACACCATCCGATTCCGGCGCACGCTGAAGAACACCAGGTCAAAATTAATCCGGAGCCCTCCGCTACGGCATGCCTCATAGCCCAGGGGCGGTTTTCTCGAGCTTGTCCGTTTTGAAAACGTTCGTTTCTCATCCGTTCTTTGTGACGTACTTACATCCCGTTGTACGCTGGCATTGGGTTGACTTTTAAGCAATTGTTTTTGCAAGCACATTTTAAATAACTAAACGTATTTTAAAAGATCATTTATGTGTTTATTCGAACGTATTTTAGAAATCTAAGCATGATAACATTTTTATATGACGAAGTTTAAATTTTTTCCCACAAGGGGACCAATGTAGAAACATGGCAGCTGCCGCCAGCTGTTTCCTGTGACAGTAAAGCGAAAAAATGCTACGGCTGCTAAGTTTTTTCGCGCTTCGACCACGATTTTTATGCCCATAAGAAAGACCGTGTATCAAGATAATGGTCCTTTGTTACGTATTTCGTCATTGACTCACATGCGGCACGCTGACGCTAGCTTTTCGTAGGCATTTCTGTGGTGCTCTACGAATGAAAACCTGTGTGAGGGGTCAGGATTTTCGTTGCTCAATTAAGTGTCTGCTTCTCGTCAAGCCTACAAACGTTAAGCTGGTACGTGTTTTCGTCAAGTACCGATAAAAGTTTATAAATTACATGCCGACTTCTTGTGAAATTTTGGTCGTCTGCTCGGCAGCTATCAAGCACCCAGACGATCGTTTATTTCACTGTGTGATGGAGACGGCGTAGATGCACCGGCTCACGAAGGAGTGCGACAGCGATATCGTTTCTTTGTTAGCGACCGCAGGCGGAAAGTCATGTGTAGCGAAGAAATGAAGGGCGCATATCCCTTCGTCCTGGACACTGAGCCCATGCTGCGGCCAGCCAAGTTCGTCTCGCAGATCGTCGAATTGCCACCGCCAAGTCCTCTTCGAGAGGCGGAACGCTTCCACGGGCATTTCGAGCCAGTCAACCTTACTTTTTGCCCTCCGGTTCCGCCGGCGAGCCAACAACAAGGAGACCACCGGTGCATTCATATCCCAACTGCCAAAATCGTCTGCTCAAAATCGCCTGCTCTGCGAAGCCGCGGCTCAACACAGCAGCTCCGCCGTGCTTGCGTTGCGTCACATCCGGCTTTTCGCTTTTAGCCGATCAGGGCTCGCTCAGAACGGACACTTTTGAAACACACACAAAACGGACAAAACTTCAGAATACCGCCCCAGGTCTATCTTCGGCGAGCTAAACCCTCATCATTTTTAATTTAAACTATCGGCTGAATCAATGCCCGCGTAAACATCTTGCGTACATTTGATAGGATATAACACACTCTAAACCTGTCTACTTACATGAAACCTACCGAGAGATGCACAAAGCATAAATGTTTGAAAAGACGTGACAATCTGCTGTCATGACGGCGCCGCGGTGGAGGCAGGGTCTATTTGGCCTCTGTAAAAACGACGCAGCAGTGCTGCCGACTTCTTCCTTTGCTTGTATTCGACGGCATACAATGGCGAGTTCCATAGGAGAAAAGAAAGGGCGTGTACACTTCTAAATACTCCGAAAAGAACGAAGAATTTGGAGTTCCGCACACTTAAAACTCAAACAAGCCTCTTTCTTTAATGTTCATTAGAGAGATATACAGACGTGAAACTTTATACGAGCCTCACTTTTATTTATCGTTTAAGTGGGGAATAGCCCTCTTCTTCATCCGCTGTTTTTCGGCTACCAGTGCATTCCCACTCATTTTTACGGCTGTGCTGAAGCCCTGGTGAGCCTAACGCTGAGCACCACACGGAATGGGCCCGGTGCGACTCAGTGGCGCCGCTGCTTGGGCACCGGGCCGCTCACGAAGGAGCGCCTGAAGCGGCGCGTTTCATTCCCGTCACGCAGTGGTGGTCGTCGGTGGCTGGGCAGCGGACGCGGCGGCGTGCGGGGTGGGGCCTGAATGCGCGAAGGACGCGCTCCAGTGCGCTCCGCTGGGCCAAGATGGCCCGGCCACTTTGATAGTGGCATTGTTTAGTAGGCCCCCGGCGGGCCTCATTGGCGGAAGCAGCGGGGCCCGTCGCGGCGTGACCGCCAATCAAAACGCGAGACATCCTCGTCCCTTTTATTGTGCGTAACGTTTTCATTTCTTCCCCTCCGCACATGCGCCAACCACCCACCGGCGCCACTCTACACCCTGAGCGGCCTCGCTCTAATGACTCCGTTCCGCTGCGGCGAGCGACGCTAGGCCGCCGCGCATGCGGCGCGTACACAGCAACGGCGGCACCACGGTGGCGCGCGAGACCGCGCATGGCTTGACGCCGGACTCCAAGCAATGTCACACCTGCAATAAAAATGCCTGAATACTGGCATCCACTCCTTCATCTTCTTGTTCTTGGTCTTCTTTTTTGCGCTCAACTATTGTCTCAACGCTGTACTCTACGCTGATCTTTCCATAGTTTTTATTTGTTTTAGTTTTAGTTTTGCCTGACCGTGGTGATGAAACCGAGGGTTAGTAGTTATGGCAGTCTGAGAATATGTTCTTCGGGCTTTATGTTTTTTGGAGAGTGAGGCGTTACGGCAAGCAGTAAATATCTTCACAATAGCCGAGCTGTTTTGGCTTGTTGGTACATCACTTCAGGGCAAATTGTGCAAAAAAAAAAAAGGGAAGAAAGACAGGGGATTGTAAGACGGGACGCGTGCTTGTACGTTTCGCGGAACTGTTCCTTGTCTTTTCGTGTCTTGTTCCGTGTCTTTTGTTGCGCTATTTTGTGTTGAGGCTAATAGCTATATCCCTCGCCGCGTGATTTCCCCGCTGTTTTCAGTCGGTGGGAGCGGTCTTCGTTGCGCACCAAACTTTACACCTCGCTGTACGAGCAATGCGTGCCGGGTGCATGTCGTAATAGTATACGACAACGTTGACGTGGACCACAAGAGGTCGCCGACGATGACTTCTTGAGGAGAACCACCGGCCGCCTTTCACTGCCTCGCCACAGTTTTGGATACGTGATCGGTCATGGTCCAGTTTCTCCACGGATGGTTATGTGGGATCTTGCTGTTTGGAATGTAGTGGGATTGCATAATGCGTCATATCGCGTTGCTTATCCTCACTCGGAGACTTGCGCGTCGTCTGGGCATCGAGTGCTGTTCTTATTTCAACTTACAAAATGCCAATGACGCCCGAAACTGTGTATATGTATTGAGAGACCAAAGTTCACTCTAGAGGCCGGTATTCAGAGCGACCTTTTATTGGGGCGCTCAAGAGGAGAACCAGCTCATACGCACCTTGATCGTGAATATTTACTGAGATTGCGAAGTGATGACGCGTCAGCCGATGAGGATGATAATGTACAGATGAATAAAAAGCACTCAATCAGTCAAGAGTTCCCACACCAAGCGTTGTGTGGCAACTTCAGACTGCTGGGGTACCGTTGGATTGAGAACGGGTACGAGTATTGTTATTTAGAAGGGAACGTGTGCTCGCAGCCTTGAATTTAAAAGATGAAAAAAAAAAACGAGCTTTATTGTCTGTTCTTGTACCGTAATGCCCAAGTACCCGAGCTTATTAACCTGCAGCGCTTCTGATTCATTCATGCAAATAGGACTTTCACGACACTCCTAATGTTTCATCATCACATAACTGTCGCCTGATTACGAAACGTGCAACCATTAACTTTAAATTCCAAGACATGTTATAGTTGAACGAATCATTGCTCGTAAAGTGGATTGCGCGTGGCAAGCGGTTCGTGATTGGTGACAAGTGGAGGAGTACGAAGCAAACGGCGGCTAGGGTCTGTACGCTATTCTGTGTGGGCCCTTGCAATGAGGACGAATACGAAATATGAGGCCAACTTCCCACTTTCACTGACGACATCATCACACTCACAATCGTCACCATTGACGTCATCAAGTGATGCATCATTGATTAGCCCCCAAGCTGTAAAGGTCTTCCATATCGCGGCCGCAGTAGCTTTAGCGGTGGTGAGCGTGCAGAATGACTGGAATTCTTTGCATACGTCCGCTCTGTTATCCAGCAGCACATGCCGCTTTCGACACTCTCTCAGGGGAAAGGTGGGCTGCCGATTTGCATGTAGTTGCAGATGCACGTAAATCTGCTTATTGCCGCCACAGTCAGTGAAGGATATAATGAATTCCGACGGCCAGTTGTTAATACGATTGTATTTTTTTATGCGGCTTAGCGGCAGAGTATGTCTGTAAGTACGAAGACAAAAAGTTATTAGAAAAGCTTTTGGTAGTACTATTCCCAATGGTAGTGGTGTGAACAACCTTTTTGCGGGGCGTTTACTATATTATACAACGGTATTATAAAGGTATGCCAAAAGTTAAGCGACGCAATTTTTGCCGCTACACTAGTGCTAAAGGATATTTGTAGTCAAAATTTTGTTTTACAGCGACCACAACTATGAACAAGAGGCATTTTTATGCCATAATACGACAAATAGTCCGTGAGAAAATTGTACAGTTGGCGAGTTCTTTCTATAAAAAAAATACAAAACCTTGTTATGTATTGTGTGGTTCATTTTTTCGCAGCTTGTTTGTTGTCGTGAAGCAGCCTTTTTTTGCCATACATTTATAGAAATGCTCTTGCTCAGGGTATAATTCATGCAAAAACATTTGTCTCGGTGTTGCCACACTTCTAAGAGCAATACAAGGAATCCCTACATGCCTGTTCACAAACACTTTAGAAAATTCACCATTATCCGGTGTTCATGAAGAACCCTCGAAGGCATAGGGGAGAAGGAAGCATTGAGGGTGATCGCCCAACTCCCTCTAAAATGGTAAGAACCATAGTACCACTAATTTTACAGGGTGTGACCCCCTTTCTTGGCCATGCGTTAGCAGTCATCTTCCATCATTTCTTGTGGCTTGACCACGAACGTCGCCGCAGTTGCTTTCTGACGACGAAGCGCCACTAAGGCCGTCCTCGTATCTGGTAATCGCTGCACCGAACGAGGAGCGCTCTTAATCTGAGCAGTCATCGAACTCGTGCCCGACAGGGTGAACCAGCTTCCTGATGGCGGCCGTCTCAGCCACGAAGGCGTACGCGCCAGTGGATGCGGGGCATTCGAATGCTTGCCTCTATCAATTTGCCAATCTTAGCGACGAGGAAGCTATGGTCCTGGTCACCGGTCGCCTACCTGCAGTGAGGACAACGCATGCGTGCACCCGACGTCTTCTCGTCGTCCGCACACAACACAGAGTTGACGGGCCGCGGACACTGGACCGCCAATTAGACTGTCCACTGCGGCCGACCACACCGCCTCTTCCGTGAGCGCCGCTCGCATTGTTCTTCCTCGTCGGTCGGGAAGACGGGCGTGACGACACCGTCCCTCTGTTTATTCTCTCTGCGAATGCCACCGCTCACACACACAGCTTGAGCGAAGCACGCGCCAAGCAACGGATAATTGTGAAATAAAGTGAAACTTTTTGAATGAAGTGGCAAGTTGGGTCTGTTGATTTGCATTGTCTAAAATATTGTTACGTGTGGCTGGACAAACGACGCAAACCATGATTTAAGGTGAACGCGATACTGTGTACGTCGTCTTCTTCGTAGGCAGGCGGCATGGTGCTGTGTGCAACTCCCCAATCTCATCTTCTTGATTGATTGTAGGGTTTAACGCGCCGACGCAACGCAGGCGGTGAGGCGCGCCGTAGTGGAGGGCTCCGCATTAATTTTAACCACCTGGGGATCTTTAACGCGCGCCGAAATCTCGTGCACACGGGCGCTTCGGCTTTTCGCCTCCATCAGAAAAGCGGCCGCCGCGGCCGGGAATCGAACCCGCGACCTCGTGCTCAGCAGCGCAACGCCTTAGCCACTGAGCCATCGCGGCGGGTAACCTCATCTTCTTGACGTGGCAACACGTAAAACCACTGTAAAAAACACTGCACGCAGAGTGAGACACAAGGACAGCTACTGGGCTTACCACTGGACGGCCACGGGTACGGTGGCCGGCCTTGTGTCTCTTTCTGCACTTAGCGTTTTCTTTTAAAGCGAAAGCTTTCTCAGTGGGATCGATGGTGTTCTGTCAGAACAATAATGCATTTCCCCATAGACCGGCTGGTCGACCGAAAAGTTCTGATTAGATCTCTGGACACACGGCGCGTGCATGCAAAAGGACTTACGTTTTGTCAGAACGGTTACACGAGTTACATAAGACCGTACACGCATCGATCATGAAGAACGAGTGCAGAAATTTACTTTTATCTCACAAACTACGTATCGGAATACATTTAGATCGTTCGTAGGTGCGTTTACTTAGTGCGGGAAAAATCATCATATGGGTTCCTTCTTCGTTTGCCATTTGGGCCTTTGAAGGTTGGAAGATCGATTGGACGCACTTTTGGCGAGGGTTGGCCGCACTTTTAGCTTTCAAGCTTCTCTCAACTTTCTGTAGGGAGGGATGGTGATTTCTTTTCTTTCACTGGTTTCATAGATTCTAGGCAATGTGACTCTTTTTTGCGTTTCCGGAACGAGGTATACATTGCTTCAATAGGAGTATGGTGAGTAACACAGCCAATGTGAACAAAGGTGCACGAAGCAAAACACACGAATAAAGCCGCCCCTTCTTGTGCTTCACGTCGACTAGCAGCATAGCTCATTTATAACTTGAAATTCAACGCGTTCCGCTGGGTTGCTGTTTCAGCTTGCCACCAGTAGATTTCTTCTCTGAATCAGCGACTTAAAAATTATGTTTTCGTGCTTGTATCTTTCTGTTCGCATGTCAGTTGTTTACTGTCTGCGCGTCAACACAATCTTGGGGGCTCGTTTGCTGATCGCGATTTCTTTATTTGTAGGGAAGAATGCTAAGCACTAGAAAAAAAACGCCTTGAAAATGAGTTTTCATTCGCGCTCAACAAATCTAAGAATTCTAAGCTAACCTCTGGAGACATTGGGATGTTTCGGTTGTTGCTTAGATTTGACTTTGAACTTTCGTTGTTGAAGCCGATGGCTAAAATAATTTTAAACCTCACTTTTTTATTCGACATACTTGATTGTATTTCCTTATTGTGCTTTCGCAACTTTTTATTTCTCACTCGGAAACTCATCTGGATTACCGAGTACTCAGCGGAAATATCCTTCTCACTGCATCCATAGCCGCACTGGCCAGAAGTAGTTCGCTTCCACTTCCTCACTTCGCTGTGAAACTGAAATCTTATTCCCAGCCGTCCACCCGCAAGTTGCTAACGATGTAAATATATGAAAGTTGAAAACTAAGTATTTCTTTCTTATAAACAGCCACAGCGACTGCACCATACTGTTTCTGAGACACCTAGTTGCTGTGACAACAGTAATACACTCGTGTGGGCTAAGAGTTTGAATTCAACGGGTACGTCCTCGAAACTGGGCATGACGTCAGTTCTAAAATCAACGAGAAAGCCCCAAGCCTGAAGAAGAAAAAAACGAGGGGAAAAATTTTCAATTTTCCGCAGTCTATAAATGTGCAGTGGTCCACGATGGTGTGTCTGCTTCAATTCGGTGACTGCGCTCCAAAACCGCGATATCAAAACGAATGAGTCAGTTTCTCGATAGCAAGAAACAGAAAACCTACGTAAATAACTTGTCCACTGAAAAAACACAGTGCTATATGTCTAAACAATATCCCAGCTGGTGCAGTTTGTTCTCGGTTACGAAGCACCCCTATTGAAATTCTACACCAATCCTGGGATCCGAGAAAAGCCGCGGCCTTTTCCCCCAGCCAATTCATTTTGCCGCTCTGACGAAAACAAAAAGAAACCAAAAGAGAGGAGAAAATCCCGGACTGTTGTTTTGTGAGTCAAATCTCCTCCCCAACGATGACGTAAACAATCACTATCCGTATGCCTCCCACCAAAAGAAACAATACAACGTCAGGAGGGAGTGAATTTGGGGACTTTTTTTCCGTATGAAGAAATAACAAAAAAGGCAATCATCTGAGGGAAAGCAACACATTCAATCAAATGCTTTGAGGCGTTTCTTTTTTGGTTGATTCAAATGTGCCCTCAATCCAAATACATCCTTGCGGCCCTACTCCCGGTATTTCACGTACATTTCTGGCGGCAAAAACTCTAGCTTTCTGTCAAGCTGAAGTAAAGTATGTTGCGGTGCGAACAGTAAATGTTACGCGTTTTCTTATGAATACATTTATTTTGGTACGTTACCCCTACCGAAAATAGAATAGTAACGACATAGAGGAGACACCGGGATGAGGGCGTGTGAGAGAGTGAGGCGGAGGAAAAGGGGGAGGGCTTCATACCAAAGATGACGGCTTCAGCTTTGGTCCTTGCAAGGCAAACTACTTATGTTGGCTAAAATTAGCAACCTCGGGCTACAAACCTTTTCGCACGCATTTTATGGTTATAAATTTAAAACTGACGTAATTTAGTCCCCCGAAACATGACATTTTCTTCTCCAAGCTTTGGTTTATTGTTTTCTGTACTTGTTATTTCGAAACGGCCCATACCTGTTCTTACTTATCACCAGTGCCAAACGTACATTTCTTTCCTTTCCTTTTTGCAGGAACCAGATTCCGAAAAGCCTCGACACCAGCGCGGACACCAGGTGCACAGGGCTACCGAATGACGCATAATGTTTCCCAGAAAGGAGTATAAACTCCCATTTGTTCCACCATCGCCACAGAGTGTGCGGCGTCTCTTTGAACAGACGTACCTGGTACCAATAGTCAACAGGAGTATCGACGGTTAAGATCGACGATGGTTCAGACAACGATTGTCCGAAGCTTCTCCACATGGCTTTTTGTCATCGCTGAGGACTTCATCAAGACGAGAAGTCTTCCCTTACAAGGTGTATGTGGGCGCGGACTGCACACCGTTCATAATTTATAAATGGACAAGAAATCACCCTTCGTCGTTTAAATGTACCTTCTGTGGAGCAAATACCTCCCTCAATCTCTTTACCTTAATTTGGTCTTATTCAGCGTTCTGAAATGACAGGAAACAACTCCTGAGGTCTCAGAAAGCCCCACAGTCACTAATGGTGCCCTTAAAGCTTAGAAGCGGTCCATGAACCCCTCAAATGGTAGACAGCTTTGCTCTCCCCGACCTCCTGCCTCGATTATTGACAAAGTGGACATGAGCAGAGAAGTACGAACACGACTGAAAGTGCTCCCTCCACTTCGAAACATGGACCCCTACCTGCACAAAGAGAGAAGTATAGCACGAGTAGCCTTCCTACGGAAACAAATTGAAAACAAAAAGAAATGTCATCTACACCGATGCTGCATTCTACAGCGGGAAAATGCCTCCATCGTTATAATCGATCACGAAGGAGCCATCAAAGATTGCCTCACGCTAAAAGACACCACTGCCGACGAAGCCGAAACTGCTGCTCTCCTCTTGGCAATAAGGTATGGGCAGTACAGGAGCGAAAGCCTCCAAATAGTCACAGATTCCAAAAGGCTATGCAAAATATTATAAATGGAAGAATTCACAAGCGTCTTAAAAAATGAGCAGTGTCTTAGCTCGGCTATGCCAGTTTATACGTAGCGTGAGCTGAGGTAGAGGTACAGATGGTTATTCTTAGGTTTCCTGGTTGTGTAGGATTAGTTGATTATCATGCTTACTGCTGCTAAAACGATTTACAATCCAATCCGATCCAATCCAGTCCAGTCAGTCCAGTCACTGCTCCTCGCGCATGCGCAGCGCGGCTGTCCAGGAGCCACGCGAAGCGGCTATCAAGCGGCTCCCGCGCAGCGTCAGACTTGTCTACTGCGCAACCGAGACGCAGAGCTAGGCACGCGCCGGCGCCAGTGCGTCTGCCGCGGCTATGGCGTCACTCCTCTGGAATGCGCTGACCGGCGAATGTGCAGACGCAATTTCAATCCAACACAATCCAATTTAATCCAAGCCAAACCAATCCAATCCAAGCCAATCCAAGCCAAGCCAATCCAGTCCGATCCGATCCAAACCAATTCAATGCTCCTCGCGCTTGCGCAAAACGTCCCTTCACGGCACACGCGAAACTGCTCAACTTCGGCCAGTGTAGCTTACGCTACAAAAACTAGAGCCAAAAATGTCGCATCAGTTCCACCGCATTGTCTGGACTCCAGGACACGAGGAGCTGGAGGAAAACGAGAGGGCCGACCAGACTGCACGCGATCTTACAAACCGTGCTGCTAACAGTCCTAGCCTTCTGCAGCCCCTCCCAAGTGGTTTTGGCGGATGCCTCACTGTCCAAAGAGGTGAACGAGCCCTTTTCCCCAACCCGGACAAGAACCTTTCTGGTGCAGAAGCTCAAACGCTGAGGCAAATTCAGACACTTACCCTAACAAATCCCGGCTATCCAAAATGTTCTCTCAGACACCCACAGACGCATGCAATGAATGCGGAAACCCTTCCAACTTATTTCATGCAACATGGGCCTGCCCTATCATCTGGCCTTCAGGAAACAACACCCCAAATACGGTCGCGCTATGGGAGGCAGCTCTAGCCAGCTCCGACTTCGGGATTCAGCACTTAATTCTTAGAGCCCGGAGAGGAGCAGAAGAGTCTGGGGCCCTGGAAGGAGGGCACCACCCCTAAGACAATCGCAACACCTCCTTTTTTCTAATAAACGTTTATCTCTCTCTTTCTCTGCCTTTGTAATGTCTCGTGAATAGGAATGTACTCGTGGGAGCTTTCCAGAGGAGCTTCGCAAAGTATACGACCAGGGCTATGTGAACACCCAAACCGTGCTTCCAACTAACAGGGACAGAAACTCTAAACAATTACTATGACAACCTTTATTTGCAATATATGTTTACCCACCTCCTTTTCACTTTAACCCAAACCAGGGCCTCAGGCCTCCTGACTAAAAAAGGTCATTCATTCATTCATTCATTCATTCATTCATTCATTCATTCATTCATTCATTCATTCATTCATTCATTTAAACAACCCATTACTTGTTTTCCCAATGCGCAGCACGCACCTGTGACAAGATGCGACCAGCTATCTAAGCATAACCGCGAGCGTGGTGTTCAATGATTCCTTAGGCCTACTACACATACTAGCGCATTAAATCAATTTCGTACGTGGATTCTCGACGCGTTATTACGCGTTAATTCCTGTTGAAAAATTCCCGCAGAGAAGATTCCCCTCAACCCATCAAAACAAGCAATCGTTGCGATCAGCATTGTAAATTGTGCCAATTGCAAAGTCCAGCACCAACCTAAGCAAGGCGACTTTGTCGTTTTGCACTGTGCTTGGTCCCTGCACCAATGCCACTTTTAAAACCAAATCATACGTTGTGCCTCGTCATTCAGCAAGTTTTCTCCCTCCGTCGCGTTGATCGATTGTTCCAGAGCATTGTGTGCTTATGCATATTTTCGAAAGTGTACTTTTTTTTTTGCTACGCTGAACAAAGTGTATGAGCGTATGCATGCTTGCAACGTTCTTTCTTACAGCAGAAAATGTATATGCGAAGCGAAGTAAAAGTGCTCATTGGTTGCGCTGCTGAGCACGAGGTCGCGGGTTCGATTCCCGGCCGCGGCGGCTGCTTTTCTGATGGAGGCGAAAAGCAAAAACGCCCGTGTGTACGAGATTTCGGCGCAGGTTAAAGATCCCCAGGTGGTCAAAATTAATCCGGAGCCCTCCACTACGGCGCGCCTCATCGCCTGCGTTGCGTCGGCGCGTTAAACCCTACAATCAATCAAAAAGTGCTCATTGTGTTTCAATAAACAGTGACGAGAAAAAAGGACGCGCGTTCTCGAAACTTGGTTTCAGAAATTGTTTGCTCAAATCGCTGTTTACCGCGACACTCTGTAAAGCAATGTGCCCGTCCGTATTTGCGTAACAGTGCTTAGAGGCCAGCGCAGAGAGTTTCTTTGGCAAACTTTTTTTCACTTCGGAGGGACTTTTTTTCCCCGGGAAGCCAACTGTCTGGATAATGTTTTGTAGCTCCCAATCATATATATATATATATATATATATATATATATATATATATATATATATATATATATATATATATATATATATATATCAGTGTGTCGTACCGAAAAAGTACCGGTTCGCGAACTGGTTCGATGAGTTGAATTATCGCTGAAACTAGAAAAAAACATTTAGTAGTTTAAAAGGACAGTCAAATCAAAATACAAACAAAAAATCAGAATGCTGCGTTCCCCAAGGGCAGCGGCGCAATTCCAAAGCAAACCTTAAACAATTACGAGATTTTAGAAAAACAGATGAAGTGGCGCCGATTTACCGCCTACTTTCACGCCCAGACTTTATGTTGTCCTAGCGACTATTCATACAGCCACCGCCAAGAGATATACGAATACGAATAGCGTGCAGCCATAGCTTATATGCTATTCCAGCAATATCACAAAGCCACCGTGAAAAGGACAGTCACATGTTTGTCTACTAGAGAAAAGTAGCGTGCTACATTCTTAATGGAAACCAACCATATTTTGTTCCTGGCAATCCTTTGGAATGCGTCCTAGTAAATCGTTTTCAGTGTCGTGCACTCGTTTGGTTTCGCCGTCGAACCACGTTGACGCCTTGGATTGCGAGAATTCTCGTAGCAGCTAATTTCGGTGGGTTTTGGGGGTTTCAGCGCCGATTTTAAGTCATTGTTGTGGGGCGGCTGTCATTTTTACTACTGTTACAAACCACTAGCCTCATCTATATGTCCTGAATAACAGCGAGCTTAAAGACAAGGTGTATCTAGGCGACACCTTTTGAAACCACCATGAGCGGTGGCGCAGTTAATAGATGTCATCATTGCTTCGCATAAAAAAAACAGTTTCATTCAAATTTAAATAAAAATACTGGAGCCTGAACAATAGATGAGAGTACTTCGAATCAAAAATTTTCTCTGGTTGTTTTTTCTGAAAACTAACTAAAAATCCACATTGAAAAACGGCGTCGAAGAAAGGTGACAAAAAGGAACAACAAAAACAAAGAAGAGAAAATCGATTCTTCTCGCAACAAACACAAAACATGGCGAAATTTCACTTAACTGGCCCCAACAACTGCGTTTGGCTGCTTTAAATTACGCAGATCCGGTCAACCACGCTCGAAGCCTGACGGTGCCTGCTACGAAGACAGTTCAATTATGACGGCTACGCACTATATGACGATTCCCCAATGGGGCGTTAAGACCCAAAAGTTTGTATGTTTGCTTAGTGGCAAACCAACACGCCTCCCAAGTTAGTCTCTCTTTTTTTGCTTTTGTTTTTTACCTTACGGCGGCAAAGAATGAACTTGGGCAGCGCAGGACAGACGTGGGTGGAGGTGAAAGGGAGAGGCCCTAACCCCGCGGTAGACCTAATTATGCTGTTCATGATGATGACTGCTTCTTAATTGTGCGGCAACCTTGATGCGTACGCATGCGCTCTGTACCGGTGTGCATCGCTTGATCGGGCCACAGGTGTCGATGAACACAGTCATCTTGCTTCCTCTCCGACGAAATACGATGCCCCAATTGTCGTCAAAGTCACGAAGCTTCCCATGCCTCCTGTCCAGCCCTCCGCCAAGAGAGGACCATTTACAAGTATAAGAGTCTGAACAAGTAAGGCAGTCACTGACCAAGTCAAAAAAGTAAAAAGACGTTTCGGAACCCGTACGGGTTCCTTGTTCACAATGAGGAACCCGTACGGGTTCCGAAACGTCTTTTTACTTTTTTGACTTGGTCAGTGACTGCCTTACTGTTTCTTTAAACAATACCTGACCAGACGAACTTTCGTCGAACCCTTGACTACGACTAGCCTGAACAAGGTTGACTACCAGGCAGCAAGAGAAGCTGTCATTACTAGTGAAAGCTCCAAACACCATGGCCCCAAGACGGCCCAAGGGAAGAAACGGGATCAACAACCCAAGGTGGCTGCAGTCGATGATTTTGCCGACTTCCCACCGCTTCCGTCTCAGCGATTAGACCATAGTGGAGCCTCAAACGCCTCATCTGCTCCTTGCGTGGATTCTGCTCCGCAGACGTCAGCACCACTACGGCTGGCGTACAACGGTCCTCGTCGAACCCCAGCAAGCCGGCAGCAAGAGCAGCCCACTCACACCTCAAGCTCCTCATGGCAAGTGATGTTGAATGCTGTACGGTCTCTCTTGGCTCCTTTCACGTCTCCAGTGGTGCGTGCCATCTTAACATTACTTGATGTCGTTGCTCCTTTCATGCAGCAATGGCATTGAGCACTGGCACCACAATGCGGCTACAAAATATCCGGAATCAGGCTACATTATTTCAATGGAATGCCTGCGGACTAAATTCCCGACTGTCTGATCTCCGGCAATTTGTCAACGAGCAACATTTAAATAATTGCAATATCTGAATCCAACCTGCGCGTTCAGGTTCGGATTTCTGGCTATTCGCTCTTGGAATCCGTGACTGACAGGGGACGAAGCAGAGTCCTGTTGGCGATTCGAAATGATCTGACCTTTGTTGTTCACAAAGTGCCCTCACACTCTTCTAATGAGTACGTCGCGGCTACGGGGAAACACAATGATGTGAAATTTACAGTCATCGCAGGCTACATACCACCATGAGCGAACTTTGTCGCCAGGCGTCTGCACTCCATATTGATCAACACGCCATCACCGCATGTTCTTACGGGTGATTTCAATGCACATCATCCAGTTTGGGGCAGCAGAAAAACAACACCTCGGGGGATAGTGACGCCGGATAACACATCCTAAACACGGGCAGCGCCACATTCTTCCGTGGAAAAACATCAAGTGCTTTGGATGTGACAATGATTTCTGTCTCCCTGGTGACATCCGCGTCGTGGTTTGCTGATGTGGAAAGCTCCGGCAGTGACCATCTTCCAACTTACACAGTAATCAAGTGAATTGGTGGTGGTCCGCAAAAACTCACAGCGTGCAGCACGAATTGAGAGTTTAGAGGTACCCTGGAGGATGGCAGTGCGACTTTTACTACACATGAAAAGTTTGCTGACGCTATCATATATAACTCGAGGGCTGCGTCCGAGAGACGTTGTTTGCTTCCCAAAGAAGTATCAGCAATAGACAGTGAGTACGAGCGCCTTCGCGCCCTCCGCAGGAGAGCAGAGCGGCGAGCACGCAAGACGTCGTCTCCGGACGACATTCGAGCTGCTAGACGCGCGCAGAAACATGTCCAAAAGCAGATCCGCAAGCTCGCTAAACTGCGCTGGAGCGTGTTCTGCTCTTGGCTGGATCCACAAAAGCCACTAACACGTATATGGCAAATTTTTAGCACCTTAAGAACCCCGTCAAGTCTACTTCACCCGTTCTCGACGGTTGCTCTTCAGAAGGGCGTTAGTGAAGTGAGTGTCACAGAAGAATTTTGCATGAAGATCACCACTCCGCCCTGCAACGTTGTGATCTCGGAGGTGTCCGTGTTTTGTCACTCCACCACAAATGCGACGCTGATGGATGAACATTTCACCATTGAAGAGCTCACCAGGGCATTGAATAATCTCAATTTGTCTTCTTCCCCTGGCGCTGATGGCACCACGTATTTGGCTCTACGCCACTTGGGCCCAAAAGCTCTTCATCAGCTCCTCTCCGTGTACAACGAATCGTGGCAGAGAGGGCGCCTTGAGGCCAGATGTAAAGTCGCCCGTATCATAGCGGTCCTTAAACCAGGCAAGCCGGCAAACGATACAGATTCATACCGGCCAATTGCACTTTTAAGTTGAATTGACTAGGTGATGGAGAAGATGGTGTTAGAACGGCTTGCTTGGGACCTGGAAAATCCAGGCGTTTATCCATCGCAGATGTCTGGATTCAGGAGAGGACGAAGCAGCACGGGTAACATACTTTCCCTGGCGGCGGATATCTCGCGACAAAAAGCAGCTGGAAATATCACCATAGCTGTCTTTTTGGACGTCAAGGCAGCGTTTGACAGCGTGGCACACGAAGCTATCCGAAGAGAGATGACGTTCATAGGGCTGCGAGGACGTATGTTCCAGTGGCTCTGCGATTACCTACAACATCGGTACGTCTATATGGTCACCAGTGATGGCGCAACGACCGAGAATCCTGTCACACATGGAGTTCCTCAAGGCGGCGTCTTGAGTCCGACTCTTTTCAGCATATGCCTTATACGCCTGCCAACGGTTCTTCCCCAAGGCGTCAAGATTTCGCTGTACGCAGATGACATCTGCATCTGGGCCTCAGGCACAAACCGCCGAAACATTCGTGCCGTACTTCAGAGAGCAATCCAGGTGATGCGAAAGTACCTGAGATGCTGCGGGTTGATCTTTTCCCCTTAGAAGTGTGCAGCGATTGCGTTCACTCGGCGTGACGTCTCACGATATACGCTCAGTGTAGAAGGTACGCAGATACCCTATGTCAAATGCCACAAATTTCTCGGCGTCGTCTTTGACCGCTCAATGTCTTGGACTCCACATATTCGGCAGTTGAAAGAAAGGCTTTTGTCTTTTGTGCGCATTTTGCGCATGCTGAGTGGACAATCTTGGGGATGCTCCGTGTCCTGTCTTCTTGGACTCTATCAAGCACTCTTTCTGGGCCTTTTACGCTACAGCCTGCCGGCCCTGCATCAACTGTCTTCCACAAATTTGAAGGTCATATATTCAGTGCTGGCGAGAGCTCTACGCGTGTGCCTGGGTATTCCCAAATGAACGTCGACAATTGGAACACTGCGGGAAGCTCGGTGCCTCTCTGCGTCAGTGCTTCAACATCAAGAGTGCCTTCGAACGTCTCTACGCCACGTCACTTGGTGCCAAGCGCATCATCTGGCAGCCATCACTGCATCGCATGTAAAAGACTTGCTTCCAGCAAATTTCCAGCGACCTGTGAAGCCAGCATTGCCACCGTGGATACTCGCACCATGGAAATTAATAACGACAATTCCCGGAATAAGCAAAAAGTCGTCCATGCCCGCATGTGCACTGAAGTTTTTCACACTTGAGTATTTATTTACCGCGTACGCAAGCCACACCCACGTTTATGCGGACGGCTCAGTGACCGCAGAATCATCTGCCATTGGCGTGTGGATTCCGTCGGTCCAGTGCACAATCACGAAAAAACTGAGCCATAAAGCATCGTCCACCGCTACTGAGCTAGCGGCTGTAAGGGCTGCCCTTCATTTCATTGGTGCACATCAAGCTCGACGATGGGTGATCTTCTTAGACTCACGGGGTGCTTTGCAAGCTCTAAGAAGGCTGTCCAACCACTGCAGTCAGCTTGTGTGTGAAATCAGTGAAATCCACACAGCGGTAGTGCGCGCGGGCCATCACATCGTGCTTCAATGGCTTCCTGGTCATTCGGGAATAGGAAATATAATATCTGATGCAGCCGCCAGCGCTGGCCACTCTCTGTGTAACACGACACAGCTTCCTTTCTCTCGAGAGGATGGTTGTGCCCTTATCTATCGAACTG
The DNA here is from genome assembly GCF_048455015.1 of Haemaphysalis longicornis. NCBI lineage: Eukaryota > Metazoa > Arthropoda > Arachnida > Ixodida > Ixodidae > Haemaphysalis > Haemaphysalis longicornis. Next base: position 208,024,095 of record NW_027526295.1, read on the forward strand.
GTTGGAGAGAGCAAATGTTGAAGTGACAGCACCCTCGCAGCGGATATCCACCTCTACATGGAATTGACCCTTTCTGTAAATTCCGTGTTCCACCCGACCTAAGCAAAGCGTCTGAAGGTGTACTACATCGTTTGCGTCTCAAAGTGGCTTACACCCGAAGCTTCAAGTTTAAAATAGGGTGGGAGGATTCACCAGTGTGCCCCACGTGCGCTGTGCGCGAGACTACCGAGCACTTGTTGCGTATATGCCCGCGATTTTCCGCTGCGATAGTTACAGCGGCGAGCTGCCTGTCTCGTGTTCGACGTAGAGCAAGCCTTCAGTTGTGTCACTTCCTTGGACCCTGGGACAACAACAATGACTCATATTTAGGGAAAAAAATTCTTCTGCGTTTTTTGCGAGATTCACGACTAGACAAAACTCTGTAAATCTTCCATTGTGCGCATGGCTATGTCTGTACGCGTTTACGTCGTCATGTACGCTTTGACTCCTTTTTCTTGTTAGGCGTTCTGCGCTTCCTGGGCTCCATTCACTCAATTTTTTTCTTTTACTTAACTTTATTTTGAGTTTTTTCCTTGCACTTCATTGCGTGCCATTTTTATTTAACTTTTGTTTTCTCTCTATTGCTGCTTCCCCGATCTCTCACATTCATTGTAATCATCCCCATCTGGCATAGCAAGCACTGCTGCTAGCAGAGCTGACCTCTACAGCCCACATCTCTCTCTCTCTCTCTCTCTCTCTCTCTCTCTCTCTCTCTCTCTCTCTCTCTCTCTCTCTCTCTCTCTCTCTCTCTCTCTCTCTCTCTCTCTCTCTCAGGAAAGTTGGAAAAGGTTAGCGAATCGGAAATAACACAGTGTGCGACGCATGTTGAATCGAATTGAATTGAATACCAGGTTGCCAGAATTATTGCGGGCCGTCTACCATTTCCCAGGCACCGCGAAGCTGGCCAGAACTTTCATCTCTGACGTTCGTGAAATGTAAACTCCAGCCGTTTGGACAGACATAATAAAGCGCATTCTCTTTCTCGTTTTTGAGCTAAGGTTATATGGGGTGGGTTCCATGTATTTTTAACAGCGCAGCTGTTTAGGACGACATGAATCAATCCTACTCAAACAGAAAACTTACAGCGCACGGAAGTGCGTGCCTCGCGGTGACCGCTTGGCGTCCCCGGCGCAAGCCGCCGGGCACGAGCTTTCCGCAGTTGTTTTAGATGATACTTTGATGATTCCTACATCGCTAGGAATCATCAAGTGAATTTTGTTCCTTTTGTCGCAGTTTTAAAAACGAGAGAAAAACCACAACAAAACCACAGCTCTTACAATTTGTGCTTTACTTTCAGCACCCAACGTAAAAATAACCTGGTGATAGGTCACCTAGACATCTTAAATATTTAAACAAATTTTATAGGCCATACTCGAAATTCCGCGTGTTAGGTGCTTGGTAGATATCCTCACAGGCTCACACACGCAATGAAAGCCCATTTTGAGGGTCAGCTTTACTGCAGAGCTCACAGGCAGCGCGGTACAGTTTGTATAATTGCCAAGACGCCGCTACAACCCAACCCCACCCAGGTCTAGGTGGTGTTGTCCAAGCACATTAGGGTTCTTATATACACCCGACGTTCAAAATCCAAAGCTTCTCGGCGCACGCGAATCATTGGGTACTTCCTTGGTAATTACGCCCCATGCACAAATTCCAACCATGCATAAATTAAGTGGGTATTCTTCGCTTCAATGGCACCTCCTTTCTTGTACATAAACTGTTTCGCTCGGAGGCAAACATTCTTGTTCTACCCATCCAACTAACAGTACGGCTTCAAATGATTGGCAACATCTTGGATGCATACCTTGGGGAATCAAGTTCCATTAGTAGCAAATTGATCACATCTGCAAAAGTATCTATTTAAACTGTAAATGTGTTTCACACTCCCTTCATCTTTGATGCACACGAGGCGTGCATATCAACCAGAGGAAGAAGGTTTTTGCCAACCTAAGAAATAATATGAATGGGATTTCTTGGTGTGGTTGTCTAAGTATGGTGTAACAACAACAATTTTCGTCTAATCTGCTTCGTCGCAGAGGTAATAAAAGGCAGAAAATTAGCACAGGGGAGTCTTCCTTACAGTCTGGGCTTGGAAGCACAGTCTACTTTAGCTGAAGCTTAAGTCTACTTCACGCGGGGAGGCACTAGATTTGGCCTAACGTCGCGAATTAAGCGCCGACCTAAACAGCAGGAATCACATAAAAAGATAGAAAGATACCTTGCATTAGGAAGAATGAGAAAACACGCCATCTTCCAGATTAGAGAAAAGCTCCCGTTGCAGAGCTTCTGTAGAAATAACCGTGCGTTCAATCCTGTGTACTAATCAAGTTTTTTAAATAAATAAATAAATAAATAAATAAATAAAAAATCCCCTCTCGGGGCACCAGCTGACGCTGGTAACCCTTGTCCTAGCTGGGCAGCGCGGTCTCCCGCTGAAGAGGAGTTCGGTTGGAATTTGGGAAAGCTACCTGGATAATGGGGCGGGATTATGTTGCGTGATCGATGAATGCGGCTTCTTCTCATATTGAGCGTTTGCCAAAGCGCGTGCCTGTCAACTGCTGACAAAACGAGCAGAGCTCCGACCTTTAAAATTGATCGAACTTGATAATCGGCAAATATGAAAGGGGCCACTCGGAAGCGTGAATTTTATTGCAAAAATTGCACAAATTCCAAAAATTAGACACATTGCAAAAACTACTCTATAGATTACTAGAGAGTCTAACACGGAAGTTGTTATAATGACGTCCTGGAAATGTCGCCCAGGAAGGCTTTGTCAAGTCCTCATAGGCTGATAATTTTGCCCATCATCAAGCCTGCGCACTCTCCTCCCAGGCCCCAGAAGAACAAGCGGAGTCCACACCAGTGGTTACGTTTCAGGACATTACACAGTACTATCGACTCGACAGGCAACAGTTCCCTCAACCTCACTCCAAGCTGTCCAAATCAGAAGAAACGAACACCTTCGTCCATCCAATTCGCTTACACCACATGTTTCCCACTCAATTTCTCGCCCAATGCACTTTTTGCTCTAAGCCTGGCACACTCGTCCACATTTTATTAGAGTGTACGCATAACCCTGACCTCCCACCCTTTCCTTCCCCCCTTCCCTCTCCATGAGCTGTGGGAGAACCTGATCACCAGCGACCACCTGGACGTCCAGCAACTACTGGCATCTAGGGCGTCGGTCGCCCGGTCGTCACTTGGATTCCCGGATTAGGGAACCACTCCTACTTTATAAGGCTCATTAAAGTTTCATACTAGTACTACTACTACTGCTTGACAAGGTCGGGGAAATGATCTATTTTGCTCGATCTCCTTTGGCCGTGCATTAAGGATTGCGGGACTCATAAACGTCACTGTGTTTGAAGGTTACTGTCCGTAGGCGTCCACGTAACCTGAGGGAAAGCACTCTGCGCGGTCAAAACGCCCACGCTATCTCTCCCGAGTCCTTTCTGTTTCATTTTACTTGGGGATTTTAGCGGTGCAACTGTGAAAAAAGAGAAATGGTTTTTATTATCGATGGACGCGGACTGAGCTTAGATTTATTACCAAAATGCCTCTGTTTCCCAGTCACGAAGGCAGCAGAGATTCAAGACTATTTTTTTTCGAATTGAACCGCTAATATGGCTAAACAAAATCCATAACCCCCTTTAAATTTAGTTACATTTTGATTCATTTATCACCTGCCCAAAAGCAAGGAAGGTGAAAGCCGGCGTTGGCGGGAATTATTGCCTGGCGTGCGCAACGCACTCAATGGGCCGGTGTCGAGAGTGCGTGGCAAAAGACAGTGGACTGTGTTTCTGGTGAACATTCCTGGTGAACCAGAACGTGAACAATTATTTCCAATCTAGATAGAAGTAATTTGCTCTGCAGCGTCACTTGCTTTACATCTTCGCCCACCCCCTCACACACCAAAAAGATTCGAAAAGATAGGAAAACTGTCGCCTTTTATTTAATGCCACGTTGAAAACGATACTGCAAAAAAAAAATGGCGCAGCTTGCAGTGGTGGTGCAATGCTGGAGAAAAACCAGAGCTGGCGGCCCCTCTCCCTTCGTCGGAGGCCCAGTTATTGTACCTCACATGGATTTCCGAACGAACTTGCCACTGAAAGTTCTCCATGACTGGTAGGCCCGAATCGTTTTGGCCGCACGATTTCACATCTCTCGCAAAGTGGACCGCGTTAGCACGCGCTAGAACCCACGGCAACCAGCTTCGCGAACTGGGCGTCTCGGCTCACCACTTCAGGCGCATGAACTGGCGAGTAGAAAAGCACGCCAGATATCCAGATACGAACGCTGGGCAGAGTGTTCTCGAACAGCGAGCTGGCCGGCGGTGGGCGCTCCTCACGAGGCGCACGCTTACGTGCACTAAGTCTGTTTTCTTGATATTTTTTTTTTCTGGTTACGCTACACGCGGGGCTAAAAGCTTAAACAGCTCTGCTGTTAAACACGCAGGTGGCTGCACATCTTGCATCGGGTCGTAATCATTTCGGTGCGGAATGTGGGTGACGGGTCTGCTCATTCTTGAAGCATTTCTCATATATTTCGTTTAGGCTAATGGAATTGTATTATCGTTTGCGTCGTCGCAAGGGTGACGGCGAACCATTTCAGATGACCCCGTTTTCATTAAAGTGCAATCACTTCCGCTTCAGTGGCGGGCTCCTTGCGGCGCTTCGCAAAGGTTAGGGCCGGGCGCGTTCGCGTCGCTTTCTCTAGCTTGCGCCAGAGTACAAACACAAACCAACAGCGTGCGAAAGGCGTTCAGAAAGAATGGCAGGCGGAAGAGAGGGGGAGGCGCGGGACTCGCCGGGTGGCTTTAAAGAGAATTGCGTTCGCAACACGCCACGCGCAGGCAAAGTATCCTTTCGGCGCGGGGCGGCTTCGCCGCTTGACACCCTCACGCTGCTGCGAAGTCCCAGTCGGCCCGCTCATTTGCAACTGAATACCGTTCGCCTGAGCGGCGCGCACGCACGGCGAGCACGAAGACGCGCTCTTTGAAGTGCGCCGCCACCGGGCCCCCCTTCGGACACCAGCGAGCTTGCCGCCGCCGACGCCGGTATATACACGGCGCCGTGCGACAGCTAGACGCCGCCCGCACGCCACGCCGGCGGCCCGGCGTTATGGGGGGCAGCACGGAAGTCGGTGTCACCGGAGCCGCGTAACTGCTGGTGCACCGCATGCGACGGCAAAGCGTCGCTGGAGGGCTCGTCCGAAGAAATTTTTTTGTTATTCTGACCAGAGTCAAGGAAGGAACGTGGACAGCGGATACGCTGTGCCTATAGGGGCTGTGGCGCGAGGAACGTTAGCACGAAAAAACGGCATGACACGAGAATTTAACGGCAGTGTGTGTGTCTCAAGAATGTCGTCTCCCGACCTGAATTGTATTGGCAACCTTTGACCTCCCTGCTAGCTGAACGGAAAGGAGCTACACAGCGCTAAATGAATGTGCTTTTTTAGTCGCAAAAGGCGAACGCTTGTCGGGTACTGTACCAGAATCTATTATCTGAAAACAACTCCGGTGACATAAATCAGCTCAATTTTCTCCGTAAACGAAATTTCCGCAACCGCATGCTGGTGAAACACTCGCTTCCTTTCAAAAGAACGGAATTCTACTTTTTCCGGGTTTAAATTGATTGTGCAACGGTCAAAGTTTTCATCCTGTTTTTTTGTTTGTTTTCAATCCTTTCCTCCGAACATTCATCGGTTAATATAATCGCCAATTTAGCATTCTTTTTAAATTGGCATAGTTGGCACACATAACGTGAATCTAGCGTGGTTGGGCGCTTTATGCGTACTAGGGTCTTTGTGAGATTTCAGAATGCGGCAATCACTCCCTGTTCTCAAGCCCGAAAAGCCAGCTAAACAGTAGCACCGTAGAACTCATGCAAGGGTGTCGTGCATGGCATAGACAGCTGCATATTAACGCAAAAAGTTATGAATAACATGTTCCCACGGGGAGCCGATAATCTCAACCCCAGAAACATGGGAAAGTTCAATATTACCTTGGTAACCTTATGAAGATACGCTACTTCCTTTGACCCAGTATTAACAGGCCAAGTACCGATGCGAGCCGCACCACTGCAAGCCGATGCAGGCACGTGCACAGGCACAATGCGCGAGTGGTGCCATTCATTGTGGTTTTTAACGCGCCGCCGCTTGGCTATGAGGCGCGTAGTGGTGGAGGGCTACGTATTAATTTTGACCACCTGGGGATCTTTAATATGCTCCGAAATCTCGACACATGGGCGTCTTTGCCTTTCGTCTCCATCGAAAAAGCAGTAGGCGTGGCGGGCATCGGACCCGTGTTCTTGGAATCAGCAGCCCAACGCCTTAGCCACTGAGCCACCCCGGCCGGTCGCGTTCACAATTCCGCAACTCGTGTACAGTCCGCGACTTGGGTTAACATTTGTCCGCAGCGAGGCAAGTTTGGTTCATTCGAAAGATTGCTTCGTTAGAATCATACTGACACCACTTTTAACGCACACTTTGCTCAAATAAGCTATATAATTAGGAAAAAAGGGAATGGCCATGCGACCTACTAGCTGATTTTCCGCAACAACGCCCTATGATGTCCAGCTTCGCCATTCGCTGAGGCCGGTTAAAGCACACTCAAATTAGGCCGGGCTTATAAGCTTGCAGAACGAGCTATTTACGCTTAAATTTAGGGCACATTCTTTTTATAGCAGTAATAATGGTGGGGTGAACAATTAAAGTTACGAATGAATACGTAAACACGGAAGCAGTTAGCGCGTCACTTTGCCGGCTGACACTGCCTAACACAGCCTTAGCACGCGTTGTACTTGTCTGACCCAACATTGACCAACTGTCATAAGCGGCATGGTCACTTACATGACCATGTTTGTCGAGTCCTATCTGAGGTTTTAGGAAATGATTAGTATGTACCCTAATAAAACTACGGCTGGTATAAAAGTCCGGCCAGAAGCAAAGTGTGAACACGGGTACTTCAGTTAAGGCCCCTAAAACTTCAGTGGTATTGAAGCGCCATCCACGAAAGTGGGTGGTAAACAAGATAACCAAACGGCTGTCTTTGAGATGGTAGCAGCCCTGGTCAGCAGGCTGCCTTTAGTTTCAAGGCCCTGCTCTGGACACATCATTGTCAACGTCACCAAAACGCGATTTAGCGGGGGAATCGAAATTTTGGCTTAAAATGTTTATTTCTCAAGGAATAAACCATCGTTTGCTGCCGGACAAGCGCGGAGGGCACTATAAAACACTAAATCTTTCGAATAAAACAAACTTGTATTTTGTCCGTATGGCCCCTTTAAGAGAAAGATGGTTAAAAACGCTAAGCTTTTTCATATGCAACCTGATTAAAATCAAAGCACAAAATTCGCTCTCCCAAAGTCCGAAATACAAACTTCCAAAGCCAAGATCCACTTCAACTCAGCCAAAGCTTAAGTCAACGTCTAACCAAACACTAAGAAAATCCAAAGCCAAAACCCAGCCCTGCCTTGAGAATGTATTTCTTCATCATCATCGCTTTCCTGTAGTGGGTGTAAAGTTGACTTTCCTGCAGTGTGTTCAGAATGTATTTCAACATCATCATCTCCTGCCTACAGAGTGTTTTAAGTTGGACTGCATTTCATTACCATCACCACTTTCCTGCAGTGTGTTGAAAGTTGGCTTTCCGGCAGTGCATTTTACTCGGACGAACGGCGCCATCAATGCGACATAGACAGCTTCGCTTTAAAATGCAAAAATGCAAAATGCGTCGCTAAGCGCCAGGCACGCCTGGCCAAGAGCACTTTTGTGAACACTGGTGCACTAACCATGAAGGTGACGACGTCGTTGACTATCTGGACTACCCCGTGAAAAAAGAAAACAAAATACCATAGCTACCATGGCGGCCTACGAGAGGCATGTCAAGGGGCGTAGCGAGCAGCGATGGCGCATGGCCGAAAAGCGCGCGGGCAGTTACGGGGAGTTTGCCGTGGAAAAACAGCCCGCAAGCAGCACGAGGAGGTGGGCTGAGCCACCTAAGGTTCGCGTCTCAACGATTACATTGCCGGCCCTCCACCAATAATAGGCGGACAGCTGAACCAACCATACCAAACACTGCAAAAGCCGCACACCGAACGGTACCGATCAGTGCGTCCGAGGTTTCAGGTGGGTGCCACAACGTGAATCAGATGTCAAATTCTTCCCGTTTTCCAAATCTTCTATTTCCACACACATCGCAATAACATCGTTACAATGCTTCCTACAAGCGTGCTCGCCTTGGCACTCACACGTTCTAATCCTTGAGTCTCTTGCGGGCAACTAGGAGCTCGGGGACAGCGCCAATGGTGAAGGGAAGGAGCATTTCACCAGCATGAATCATTGTGTCAAAGAAGAAATCGTGCGACACTCAAACAGATGGGAGCAACGCTTGGTACGTCTTGATAATCTCGTACAAGCGCAGACAGAAGCCCACCGGGCTAGCGTGGCTAACTTTGATGAGCGCCTTTGCCACCTAGAAGGACTCGTGGAAAAAGGATTTGCCGGCCTAAACCCGAAACTCCAAGCTCACAAACAGCGACTCACTCGAGCTCGTTCTGGAAGGCGGGAGCCTACTGAGCGGCAAGGGTGTCACACGTCGGCCACCCACACGCCCCAAATTGCATATGCAGCTTGGTCCCACCCACGTAAATGTCAACACTTTAGGCTTCATCGGTGAAAACAATTACAAATAGATGTCAAAATGCACAAAAAGGTACAACTGCCTACCAACACCCATGACTTATGATGATGGGATGGTTGCGGTATCCATCACAGCAGCAACAACCTAGACAGGTCATGCGCGCGCAAAAACATAAACTTCTCATCACATAGTTACATGAAACATACATCAAAATCGTGCTACCCGGCTTGGAAGACACATCCAAGGAAGACATCGCGGTGCCAAGAATAGCCATATAATGCGCAAGGACCTTGTAATAATGGATATTAGTGGACGAACAAGATGGCTGCAGTGCGGTGGCGCTGCGCATGCGTTCTCTCGCCAAGCGAAGGTGGCAGACGGGGATAGCAGGTCCGCAAGGGAAACGTTTTATTTATCTCCAAGAATGAGTGCCCAATTGGCCTCCACATTCGCGTCGGTAACTTGCAAAGGCTCGAAGACGCCCATAGAGAGAAATTAAATCTGGCGCTACAGCAAGACAGATTACATGCCGAAAGCGTTTTAGCAGAGACCCTGTGAAGCACGTTGTGCGTGTCCCCCTCACCTGCTTGTTACTTCGTGTGGATGGGCTGATCCCGAATGGGGATTGGGACTTTAAACACTACCTGATGCCCCTTCGTCACCTATGTTTGCTTGGCGGATTGATCTTGTGGCCGCCCTCGCTGCAGGCGCTGAACACTCTTCTTGCGGTTCGCAGCCTGGCGCGTCTCGGTTTCCCTCCTCTGTGGCAGGCAGGGCTCTCTCAAGCGTTTAGGACATCACTTGGTCCCCGTGAGGCAGGGCCCGCAACTGGGTCAAATTTTTTTACCTTGCAGGTCTCCGGGCGTGGGGCCCAGGTTGCTGCAATGGTGGCGGACGTGAGCACTTGTATGTGGACAGAACGTGCTCCAGTGACCTGCTTCAGGACGAATAGGCTTTTTTTTTTTTTTTTTTACGGGAAGCATGACGTTCTGCCCCGATTTCTATGACGCAGTACGGGTGACTTTGGTCCTCGCAAACATGATCAAGACATTCGTGAATTGTTGGCCGAGGACGCCAAGCGTAGACTTCGAACTGTCATCTGTGTTCGTGGCTTCGGTTAATGGACATTTTGGGGGGATTACAGAAGAACACGCCCCTTTTTCTTCCACCTGCCGGCGCAGTTGAGGAAGCCGTCCCGGGCGCCACGAATGGTTTTTGTGGTAGAGAAATATTTCGATGGCAGCCGTAGCGCCTATCTGTCGGTCATTTTCAAGGTGCAGAAGACGGAGCACCATTTAGCTGGCTCGGCATTCGCAACTGGCTAATCCAATACGGTGTCGTTTTGTTTACATTTTGCCACCGAAGAATGGCGGATCGGTCGCTGGGAGCGAGAGCAGCGCATGCGCAGAGCGCTACTAAAAAAAGGTCCATTGCGCAGGTACACCCATCGTGTATCTCTAAGTTTTCCCTTAAGTATACCTAAGCGTTTCCTTAAGTCAAAGATATATGCCAATATATTTTTAGATCTCGAAGTTACTGCGCCTCCCAACTAGCAGGCTGTGGTCCCCTACAACTCTTCACCCCGCCTAGATGGGAACATTGATCTGCTTGTTCTCCATGTAGAGGCACTGATGACTAACTTCATGTCGTTTTTTTTTTTTTCATTTGTGTCATTATTCACCTGACGTAGCATGTCAAGCTATCTGCTGGACAGACCTCGTCAGCATCATTGAACTGCATTCTCTCTCTCTCTCTCTCTCTCTCTCTCTCTCTCTCTCTCTCTCTCTCTCTCTCTCTCTCTCTCTCTCTCTCTCTCTCTCTCTCTCTCTCTCTCTCTCTCTCTCTCTCTCGTGTATGGCTCTCTTGACCGAGCAGCCTGCCGCTAGTCCACAGGTTCAGCGTATGTGGTGTTTCCGATCTCAATTTGGGAGAATCGGTTTAGATCTTAGCCGCTAAATGGATGGCTTGCGTTTGCGGTGTCCTGCATTACATCAAAGCGCTTGGCGTAGCGCGGTGTTGATTGGATTGAACGGGACCAGTGAAAGCATTGATAGTTGTACTTCACCGAGCTTGAAGTCGGTGGGCCAGCTTCGAGGCCGGTGGGCCACCTTACAGCCCGGCTGGGTGCGACGAGGGGGGTGGTGGGTGCGCTTGTGAGCAGGTTCTGAACCGTGGTTCACAGACCTGGCGTTCTTTAGGCGTACTCCACCGTTCTTCTTGCGCTGTCATTGTTGCTGAACCTTGGATATGGCTTCGATTCACTCGGCGTTATCTTCTGGCGGCAATACTTAATATACAAGCAGCTCTTGAACTCTAGTTCTTGCTGACACCAGCCTCTACCCTACAGTATTCTGCAGTCCATGAATCCGCCTCCAACCTGTAACTTCTTCGCACTTTTTTATCTTTCTTCATACCTAATTTTCAAATCACGCCGGTAGCTTTACATTCTTTTGATACCCTGTCACAAAATGGCGCAGTAAAACTGCCCTCTTGACTTTTCAGAACTGTTGCATTCGGGCAGGCGTACCCGAACCGAGCTCCGTTGTCTCCTTCATGCGTGTGGTAGCGTGGTGAAGCGAGCGGCCAGCAAAAGTTGATGCTTTGCAGATGACAAGAAGCCGAAGGCAAACTTAACTGGTTTACTGCATAGCGAGAGATGAGCGGAAGAAGGACAAGAACAATGCCCTTCCGGGTGAGATTACAGTACAGGACTCGAGCGGAGTGACAGCATTGATACGCTGCTCCAACAGGAATGAACTTCAGCACTTGGGGGTCTTATTTAAACCTAAAGAGCTAACGATTAAACAAGCCTTGCCTCTGGTTTTTGCACACGACGCGACATGGTACAGACCCACTCAACGCTCTTTCCAGAGTTCGGGAGGGGTCTGTAGAAGTGGCACACGCTTAGTTCGAGAGATTGGAGAGAGGCAGTCTCCGAAACGGTGTCACCGTCCTTCGGGAATGTAGCCACACGTCGCGTTTGCCGCTGCCGAAGTTTGAATTACGCAGACAGCGAGGCGCCAGCTATCCGGCCTTCCCAGGCGCGTTGCGGCGTGTTGGGATCCGTTGGCTGTCGCTGCAAGCCTGAGCCGCCGACACAGCGTCGCAGAGGCGCCACTTGAACGGCGGACGTAGTGGAGGCTCCACCACAGAGCAGCAGAGCGCCGCACGACGCTTGAAGCACAGCGGCGCGCTGATTCGTAACACAACCCATTTCGGGGATCAAATAAAGCCTTCTCTCTCTCTCTCTCTCTCTCTCTCTCTCTCTCTCTCTCTCTCTCTCTCTCTCTCTCTCTCTCTCTCTCTCTCTCTCTCTCTCTCTCTCTCCTTACCTTAGGATGACTGTGGTCGATCGTCCCCGGCTAGACCCCTGGGCTGGTACATGCCCTTATGTGCTAGCAGGGTGCATTACGGCTACCATACTTTATACAGTATGTACCATCACGCGCCCACCTAACGGGCCACTCCGCTACGCTGTAACAAATACCACTTACCTAAAAATCTGTGCGTTTCCCACGTACGAGTCCTAATGCAGCCAACATCGGCGTGCTACGCGAGGGGAAAGTATGAAATATTTCAGTGTCAGCCATAGCCAATAAATTTCTCGTTAAGTCTCCTAAGCTGGGTATATACGTAGGCTTCCTGTAGGCATACCGGAGGCAGCTCGCGTTCTCAACTCCCTCTCCACTTCGATTGCGCAAGCACAACAGAGGAGCTTCATGTGCGAACTCCCCGTCTTTCTTGGTTCTTGGTACTTTCGTTTTTTTTTTACTTTTTTTTCCTGCGTGCGTGTGCTTGTGCAAATGCGACGAAAGCATGCTCTAACGTCACAGATAACTACGCGAGCGCTGCTGCGTAGTCTTCCGTATGTGCACGCACGCTGAACCGAGTCTAAACTCGCTTCCTAACTGCAGGCGCGCCGCTGTAGGCTTCCTAAGCACGCCGGGCCCGATTTCCAATTCATGGGCGCAGCCGTCCAAAGGATATTTCAAGTTCCAAGAATCACGAAAGTACGGAGGGGATAGAAGATAGAGGGGGGGGTTCACTTGCTAACTTATCCGAGAAAGATCGGGCGCACCGGCAGACACAATAAACCGCTATATTGTACTACGTAAAAAACTGCCCGGAAAGCTTTCGCAAGACTTGTTCGGGCCTCATATCCCGCCTTATATCAGCGTGAAACGGCACGCGTCGCCGTCGCTCCGGTTTCTCCGTGGTTCGGGTTTGTTTCCTTTTTGATGAAGTTCTTTGGAGTGTAAGGAGAGAATTAGCATATAATGAAGTGCGGCTTCCCCTTTGAACTTTCCTCGGATTTCCAGCGATCGCCCGCCACTCAGACGCGCACAAAAAAGATGGCGAGGGGGAAATGGTGGGGCCCTGTTTCTTTCCTCGTTTTTTTTTTTTCTTCTTTTTTGTACCTATTGATCTTGATTGTGAGGGGAGGAGGTTAGGGGCAAACTGGTTCAAAATAGAATTCCGAGCGGGATTCTGTGGTGTTGATCCCGATATTGAGCACGCCGAGCTGGAAAGAAAATCTATACGGCATGGAAGCCGGGAACACCGCCGTGAAATACTTTGCGCTCCGTGAGCACCGAATAAAGCTGTTTATCCGGAAAGTAGAAAGAAAAATCTGCACGAGCTTGGGCCACCCTTTTTATTTCTTCTCCGGAATTTCGGGTACAATATAAATGTTCGATCACTTCTATGTGCGCTCGATGTGACTACATCATTTGAATGGAAAAAGCCCCTTGTATTGTATTGGACCTGTCGTATCGACACTTTCGCCTGTTTGCACCAATATTTAAGGTTTAACACTCTCATAGATTCATCAGGCGTACCCCAAAGTTTAAACTTTTTTGCTGCCGTGCTTTTATTACGCAACGCTTTTGTTCGCGATTTTAGACTGATATATAGAATAAAATCTAAATGAAGTAACACAATTAAGAGGGCTGACAAGTCACTTCGTAACTTTATGAAACAAAATTATGACCCTTTTATGCAAGTGCACATTTTGACACCTCGATAGTGCCCGTTCGCCTTTCATAATTCGTGCGGGAATATAAAGGCCACAGTTTCTGAAATCTCGCTAGAGGAATAAGCGGAAATTTTACACATTTGGTTGTAGTACCTACGGGAGCATTGTCTACATATTGTGTCCTTGGAACGCTTGCAAGATGTGGATCTCTGAACCTGCAACGAGCCACCGAACCTAATTCTGAAAGCAGATTTAATACACCGTGATGTGTGCTGGTTGGAACCTTAGTAGCTTCTAAGATATTACAGCACTGCATGGTATATCTAGCATCACCTACCCGCATTGTTTGCCTTCCTGAGAGCAAAAAAAAAACTATGATATCGGGGCGTAAAAAGCAGCTAAAAATATGCCACACACACTTCTACCCAGTTATCTAACCTTTTTAAGTTATTTTAAAACAACAACGCTTGAAGAAACATCGGTTGTAGCAGACGCAATTACAGTGGAATCTTGTTAAACCGTACCCGCATAAGCCGTTGTAAATAGTTAAGCCAATTCCCCGACTACTCGGTTTCCCTTTAACGAAATGCATTCTGTTAAGCCGTAGTTCCGGTTAGTACGTACTTTCTTCGCGCCCTGTCAGGTGCGGTTTAACGAGGTTTCACAATACTTGAATTCCCGCCTGACCACCCTCTGACATAAGTAACAGACAGATTACACTTATCTCGATTTTTCAAACGCTTTTAGCCGTGTATCAATTCGCCATTGGCCTTCATGATGAAGGCCAGTCCAATGGCCGATGCTCACAAAAACATCAGTTATCAAAACAAAAATATAAAAGAAAGGCAAACGCAAATGCAATTTCGTAGGTTTCATTTGTAACAGCGAAGTACGTGACCCCGGGCTACAACTCGCTGTACATTTCAGATAGCTTTCAACGTTCCAAAAAGTAACAGCCACGCGCACTTGGCTGAGAGGAATTTATATCGACCGCATCTGCACTGGTTATGAGAAGTTTTTCGGAGATGAAGAGAACAGCGTCAAAGATTGACCACGTCGAAAATTTCTTTTCTAGAACCGTTAAGGGTACAACTGTTTCCTTCCCGGAGAAGATCAAATGCTATAGAGGTCCCATTTCCATCTGGCTAATCTCCCGTTGTTTTTGTAAAACTATAAAAACTATATTCAGCATAAACTGCCCCTAACGAGAGAGAGTTTACCAGATATAACCAGAGCGGGAACCAGACTTTTTTTAAAAAAAAACGGTTTCTAGTTCATCGCTACCCACGCCCGGAGTTTTTGGTTTCGTTTCTGAATGTCCTCAAGCTCTCTTTTTTTTTCTTCCGGATGTGCCAAAATATCGATTTTCAGTTCATATATATTCAACTTTCAGTAAACACCGTCGGTGAGTGCTTTTCGGTATTTGTCACTAATAAACGAAAATGTGCATATTTAATAATACGCCCCTGTTACACTACTTCCTCTTAATGTGTCGCTGGTATCAGAATGCTGTAGCAGTTGCGCTCTCAGACTGCTAGAATGATGTTCAGCGTCGGCTTTCTTTTTGATTAAGAGGAGAATAGGGGCTGTTCAAGGGTCGCTTGGGACGGGTTGCCACAAGAGGTGTCCTTCATAATGCACACCTTCCCACCACGCGAAGCACGAACGCAATTAAAAAATGACAAAAATAGGGTTACTATTGTTAGGGCGGAAGCATTATATGTATGTTTGAAGGTGGACCTGGATTGACTCCGGCATCGACATGAATGGTGCTGGAACCATAAAAAGGACAGAAGCGAACTTAAGTGAGAGAGCTGTGTATAGCAGATGAATAATGATTCCCAAAGTAACAGTTGTTGATTAGTAGGGTAGATTAAGATGAATTAGGGTTAATTAACATTGATATGAATTGGAATGGAATAAAGATTTATTTATGTTTTACAGCAATGAATAGGGAGGTCGAATTAAGATGAATGACGATGAATTAAGCTGGAATAAGGTGAGATGATGGTTAAGACGGACTGAAATTGAATAGGATGTATTAAGTGGATTAACACAAATTAAGAGGGCAATAAGGTGAATTAAAATGGATTTCGGGTAATTAAGGTGGATGTACCTTGTTATGATTGATTGGCCGTCATCGCCATCATCAGTGCAGTTTAAAGTTAAGTTGAATGGATGGTGGTAAAACAGCGTGGCTGCTGTGTCGATGTGTGCAGCTGTATATAAAATGTACCCGCCAGAGTAGTATGCCAGGCTTTTAAATCAAGCAAGCAGACTTAAGTGTCTCGAAGAGTAGAAATATTTTTATTCTCAGAGGGGCCCTGGGCATGAATTCCCTGGTGGGGAAGGAGATATGGAAGGAATAGTTCTCGCGACCGGTGGACGCTCCCGAGAAATATTTGATATACCATGCGGCAAAAAGCATCTTCCCTGACTGGTTCCTTCCCTAAAGATTTTTGGCGAAGTAAAACAGAAGCCACGTCGGCAATCTAACAATTTACTCTATTCGCGCAAATTATCTATAAAACCTCAATAAAAAAAAACAGGGTAGTTGAATGGCGGAAGAAGTTGAGAGAGGAAGCGGCGAAAGTGGCGTACCGTGACTCCGCCGCCGCTTCCAGTTACCACTCTAACTTTTCTGGTGCAAGTGATACGCGCTGGCTCAACGTATTCGCCGTGTGCACGCCGCATACTTTCGCCGCCGCCGCCGACCCTCATCTATTTCCCGCGTGCTTGTCGCACGTCGTCGCCCTTCTTGTTCGCGTCGCTCCAACGCCCCCACGTGGCTCCCAAACGCGACACGCGAGGCGGGACGAGACAACCGCGAGTGCTCAAAGACTTGCGGTGTTTCACATCGGCCGTCCTCGGCTCTGTACTCAGCTTCTTCGCTGGCTGCCGCTGATGCATAGAAAAAAAAACGTGCCGAGAAGACATCTATGCTTTTGGTGCCTGCGCTGTTGAAAGCCTAGCCTTTGTCCTGCCGGCTTTCTGACCCAGTTAGATGATCGGGGGTGTTGCAGGCATATGTATATAGTTAAAGAAATGAATCATTGTGGTGTCGAAAACTTTCCCCACGTCCTACGGTTCACAGGTTACTTCTGTTCACAGGTTACACAGGACCTCGTGATCAAATTACTTCTTTGATCGCGAGGTCCACGTTCACATATATTCTAGGATACCACCTTTTGCTGACGCAAGCAAGGGTGCGGGAAAGCTCTGAAACAGGTTTAATTTCAGGGTTGAAACAACTTTGCAACCTCCCGCCCTTTCCTCAATCTGCTGGTATTAGGGAGTTTTAGCATATCGTTACCGTGCTTGCGTTACCGTTTGCCGTGTTACCAGAGGCCGCAGTTTCCGTTTACCGCTGAAAACGGTGGGACAAGTTTATGTACACCGTTTGCGGTTTGCGTATTCCGGCCGCCGTTGTGCAAGTAGTGACACCTGATGAATTAGTCTCAAAGGAGATAACGCATAATTTTATTGCTCCCATCATGTTGCTTTCGTTTAAAGTAGCTCGAATGTTTCACTCTTCGGATGAAGTGTTCACAATAACATTAGTTGTTTTGAGAATGCTGTATACCCATCGCCTATAGAGCTTTAAAAAAGAAAACATGTTGGTGGTGCCGTGTACTAAGTAGAATTGAAATCAAGGTAAAGTAGAATTCACGCCCCCGCTAAATATTTCGGCAAGAAATGAGCAAAATATGTGGTAGTAACTACTCAATAACGTACACTCCCTTGCCCAGCACAATTTTGAAAGCATAAAATCACTCTGCGAGCCCAGAAGGTTATCCTAACTATTTGAGGCGGGCGAGGCTTACCCAAGTTCTGAGAATCTGAGAAAAATAGTCGTTTGTCGGGCTCCGGAGCATGATTTAACACAAAAAAAACATAATAAACAACATCGACTAAGATTTCTTTTACCGGCTGTACCAAGCATCAAGCGCCGAGTACACTGCATTTCCATTAACCAAGACGCGAGAGTACACTTCGTCTACTCAGGAAGCTCGCTGGCGATGGTGAAGCCTGTGCCCGTAAGTTACCGTTCGTGGTAACTCTCGCACATAGGCAGTCGACTCTCGAAAACACGGCAGACGGTAACGTAAACACGGTAACGCAATGCTAAAACTCTCTATTGAATTAGCTTTTGCTGTCTCATACGGTATTCTTGAAGCGAGCAGAAACTTAAACGACACCTAAACGACAAACCATATCTGTAGCACAACAAATTTTTCCTACAATGGTTACGTTGAGGTAGTACAATTTGCTTGTGCTTAAACTGAGGGCAATGCTATCTTCAAACTACTGAAAAAAGGAAAAATTACACCATCTTCCCGTAGGGGAACCCTGAGTAGTATGCGAAGCAGCCATGGGGTCGACTGAAGTTCCCATTAGTTTTCAATTCGTCGTTTCCGTTGACGTTCAGCTTCGCGTGCCTTCATTGTATCAGTAGCTTCTTGACGTAGTTTGAATGAGTGAAGGACATAAGGCCCGTTTGCCGCACATGCTCCCGTCTCGGTCTGTAGCGCAGTGGGAAGAGCGCCACGTACCTCCCGTTGCGGCCAGAGAGTCGTGGGATAAAAACCGGGCGCCGCCTAACTATTTCTTTTTATAGTGGACTGCGCTGACGTCATCCCAAGCGCTGACGGGGCTGAAGAGACGAGCGTGCGCAGTAGAGTGCGGACGGCGGACGACAAGGGAGGGAGGGACACAGCCCCGAGCATGAGATGCTCCGCATCTAAAAGGCGTATCGTAAGCTATGGGCGTAAGAGTGAGTGCGTCATGTAATTTGATTGACCTGGACGTCAGACGACGTCACTGCATAAAAAATGCCACACTTGCGACAATAGTCTCAACTCGGCGCAACTTGAGCGGCACGAATGTCATGAATTGGTCTTCTCATACCTTCTCGTGTATCATAAATAGCTTCAATATATACCGCCAGACGAGCGATCGTCCTAACCCCTAATGTTTCTAAAAGCGCAGCACGGTCTTAGTTTTTAAGTTTTATCTTACCCACTGGTGACAGTGGTACACCAAGCTGTTTGTCACGCGGGGGAAATGTATGCACATAAATCCTCGCGTCAACCTCGCGGTGCGGACCTCCTCCTTTTGTGCCTCGAGGCCCGAGTGACGGTGCTGAGTCTCTATTTAGAAAGCGAACCATTAATCCTCGCCGGGTGCACGGACGTCTCGCTTCCGTGGCGCCATTTCCGGCGGAAAAAGCAAAGCGAAATGTTAGCTGCATTCCAGAAACAACCTTGGGTCCTTTCATCCGGGCACCTAACGCCGCTCCCCGCTTATCCTCTGAAAATGACTGAAATGATTGAGACAAAGACTGCGTGGCCATTGTAAGACACTAACCTATAGAGAAAATGAAAAGCGCACCTGCCTAATCCTATGCTTCGCAGTTATTTGCACGCTTGATATTTATTTTGTTCGGTTAACCCTAATGCACAGAAATAGGCCTAAAAATGAGTGATCTTTGCTTCTGCGCTTACCTGTTAACAACCAGAAAATGCCGTTTCATATCAGCACTTTAGGCAATACACTATCGAATGTTAAATGTTCTTGCCGAAGCTGTGCCTGTAATACGCACTGGAATTTTTCTTAGAAAACCCAAATTAAAAATACGTACCAATAGGTTTGTTCTTCTTAACTTGTCATTCTTCTCCAACACGTAGGCATGGATGTATGGATGCATTGTTATCGTGAATCATTAGTTTCAATGTGGAGGGCCGAAATATCCGCGCTCTCCATCTCTCCGAAGCTAGATGTTTATGTTCTTCTTTGTATTATCCTTTGCACCTATTCGCAGATGAATCCAAGTCAAGGCCAGGCCAGGGAACGCAAATAAAAACGTTTGAATGAAAGAGAACGAGGAGGAATAGACTTTATTGAAGCCATAAAGGACTTCAGGTGATCAACCTGGGCTGGTCCCTACGTCCAGGGTCCCATTGGTCCTACAGGCCTCATCCGCTAAGGATATCAGCTGGCGCTGACCCTCCGCGTCCGAGGCCCTGATAGCCGTCTCCCAGGTGTTAGTTTCTTTTCAAGTTTAGTACCTTGATATTCACAAGGTATGCATACCTCTACTTGCAGCAGCAACACGCAAACCAGTGATAGAAGTTCAAAGTGGGCCACCCCGTGTGACTACATGGGGTGGCCTACAGAGCTACAACGGGGGAAGTGACGGGACATATCACAACACTATGGTGGCTGGCGAGCGGGTAAAATTTCATGGTAGAATTCAATAATAAAGACGGGGTTATATGAAACACTGGTTAGATACCATGGTTCATTTCTCAGTCCGTCGCTTTTCGTCAAATCGGAAAAAGGACAAATGGGACCACAAGGAAATCAGAACACATGCAATCTACCACCATCGTTCGAGCTTTGAATGACCACAATAGGGGTGGAAAAGTAATTATAAACAGTTTTATATCATATATAGGGCTCTTTCTGTTTTCTGTCACAAAATGTGGAAAGTAGTATTTGTGCGGGCTTCCGAGCCAATTGCCCTTCTCCACGCCATGTTTCCCTCGCAATACCCCGCTATATGTCAACAATGAGCGGAATTACCGTAAAGTTCCGAGCGAACGCCCACCCCCGAAACGTCGCCCACCCCTCTTTTGGGGTGGAATGTTCTATTTATTCTATAGATGCGCCACCCCCTAAAATCGATGGCTTTCGCGACGATGAGGGAACAAAATAAATGCGAATCATCTATTTATGCGTTGATATGCGGTCATTTATATGTCCTTTCGGCACTTGAACCGAAAGTTCGCTTATCTTGTATTTTTTTTATATATCTCCGCAGTTTTGGTTGGCGGTGCGGCCACTTTTTTCTAGTTTTTTCGCACCTGACGCGAAAGATCGCCCATCCCGCATTTCTCACTTGATATCTCTGTAATTTGGGTGGGCGTTCTTTAGGAACTTTACGAGAGGCACGCTCTTTGCATGTTCACACACACCTATACTTTCCCCCACTTCCTAACTTCACCCCACAGCACTGGGAGGAAATGCTTACCAGCTCGGCCATAGCGCCGTTCAGCGCATGCTGGTGGAAAGGGCCCATCTCACAAGAAAGCACCAAGGTATCCGGCCTGAAGACATCTCTCACCTACGAAGACCGCGCTGCTGCTGTATAAAGTTCGCTCACTCACTCACTCACTCACTCCCTCCCTCACTCACTCACTCACTCACTCACTCAATCACTCACTCACTCACTCACTCACTCACTCACTCACTCACTCACTCACTCACTCACTCACTCACTGTTCTGTCATGAACTCGCATGTTTCTTCGAGAGCGAAACATCCGTTATAAATATTATACACAGGTCATCGTATTGACCCGCCGTGATGGGTCAGGGCTAAGGCGTAGTCCCGAGCCCAAGGACGCGGGTTCGATACTGGCCACAGTGGCCATTTTTCTAATGCAGGCGAGAAACGAATACGCTCGGCGCCAATATTTCGGTGCGCGTTAAATATGCACATGTGGTCTGAATTATTCTGCATCCCTACATATTGTCTTGGCCCGGGTGTATACCTTCGGGGCAGGAACACCAAATGTCATAAATTTTATATTTGGTGACATATTACCATATTTCAAGCTGGTATTGTGACAGGTATTAACATTACTATTAAAACGCAGCTCTATATTGTTAGGATAAAACGACTTTTCATCTCCACCAAAAAAAAAACCGCTCTTGATACATTCCCAACTTGGGGAAACCACTTATTCGGCTAGAATATTTAAAAGCTGCGTGCAGATTGCTAGGAATTTTGTCCTGCTGTGGTAAGACCCCTCAAGAGAAAAGGCACGGGGCGTTCCATTTGAGCTATAAAAATGCTATTAAAATGTAGTTATGGCTCCTGAAGGCACTGATAGTCAGGCTAGTTGGTTTGAATTGATGGCGGTAACTTTGGCCCTCACTACTGTTACGAATCGGCCAGCGCCGCAGTACTTCCCCGCATCACTCCTCGGCTGTGCAGCGAAGCCACTCGTGCGCCTTCGAAAACAGGCGCAACCATGTCAGTAACAAGTTGCGACAAGCCGCCTCAGACGCTTCGCTCTCGGCGCATTTCAAAACTTCGGCGGTTGGCGGCGAGGCTCGTCTCCACGCTCTTCAAGGACACAGAGGCCCTGTCGATTGCAACGGAGTCCTCCTCTCTCCCCTCTCTCGGACTCAACGTGCCCGAGGATATGAACGGCTTACGAACTCTGGAAAGAGTGTTGTGTGTGTCTGTGACGTTCGTGGCGTGTTCCAGCTTGTTGCGTTTGACCGTTATCGCTTTTGGGTATAAATAGAGCTGCCCAAGCGTTGTAAACTATTCCTGTTAGAGCAGCGAATCGATGTTGTCGCTCTGATCGAGTCCTGTATTGTAACCTCGCCCGTCGGGGCATTGTTCTTTGGCTTCGGCTCACCTCTCGCTATGAAGTAAACAGTTACGTTAGCCTACGGCTTCTGGACTTCTTCACGGCTGCAACAGCGGCTGGTCGCTCGCATCATACACGCTACCACTCGTATGTCGGAGGCCACGGAGATCGGATCGGGTGCCCCCGCCCGGTCGCAACACTACACAGGGATGCAAACAAGATAGGATACGCGAAGACCAGCGCATAAATATGAGCTGGTCTTCGCGTGTTCTTTTTGTAGCCCTGTATTTCCAGTATGTATTTTGCCTACTGCATATATATTTTGTATATATTTGCACAGTAAATATATAGCATATATTTTGTATTTGTATTTTGCACTATGTTCAAATTTGTTACCGCCATGCCTACCGAAGAGCTGCGCGCTATGATGAGCGACGAAGGAAACAGCGCAGACGTCATCAATGCTATACTCTGTGAAAGGCGAGAACTTAGCTGCAGGTGTAGCCCACATCGGTGATTGTCCGCCAGCGGCAGCAGTGTGGGTGTCTCTAAACCAGACGATGAGAGATTCATTCAGTTCTTGCTCGAAGAGCTTGAACTAGCCTATCATGATTCACATCAGCCAACCACTGTACATAGGTCATGTATAGACTCAACTCATGCAAAGAATATCTGAAATATTAATATTGATGTCGCCAAACCAGACGAGGAGTGGTTCACCTGCAGTTCTTGCTAGACGAGTTTGGACACGAGCTGGGCGTCCGTTAAAAATTTAACCCGATTAATCAGCAGGCCTAAATCGGTTAATTAATCATTAATCGGTTGCGTTAGTTTAAGAAAAAAACGATAAAAAAGAATATTTTAGTAATTATTTTAATATGTAGTAGCGAAAGTAACAAGAAAATCCCGGGACATCATAACGTTAAACCTGGGGAGGGGCGTAGAAAGGCGTTTTCTCCAACGGAGTTGAAACCGTTGGGAGGTTCAGGTATACAGCTTTGCTGTAAATGTCGCTTGTCTTTGAAGCATGAAGCTCTCTAGCGCGAGGCGTAAACGATCGTCCCGGTGTTTCTTTAGTACGCGTTACGTTTTACCGCGAGGCGTAAACGAGTTTCCCGGTGTTTTAAGTACCGGAACTACATGAGATGACGATTACGACGACGACAGGAGACGCCAACAGCCCCAGCCTCTGAGGGGCTTCGCGCATAATATGCTTCTCGGCCCGTTCACCGACTTTCCAGATGAGGTAAGCAGCCATTATCATAATTGCGCTGATGCTGGCGGGGCGTTTATCAGCGTAGTAGTTTGGGCGGGTTGGTTCATGTTTGTCGATATTTAAAAGCGCTTCACGAGAGGAGGGACGAAAACATAAAGCAGACACACATAAAGTTGGAACTCAACGCTCTGTGCGGGTGTTTTCTTTTTTCGCCTCCATCCGAAAAGCAGCCACCGTGCCCGGGAGAGAACCCGCGCCCGGGGGCTCAGCAGCATAATCCGAGCATACTTGCATGATTTCGGTTGTGACGTACGGCGGGTTATTTGAACACAGATGTTATCCTTGACAAGCTTGCTTTGCGCACAATTTCAATATAACACTCTAGTTTCATTTTGCTAACATGTCTTTAGCCGATCAACCGGTTAAAAATGTTAATCGCGACTGAATGGGAGGCTTAGCGCAAAAAAGACACGGACGGTGGCAGACGAGACAGGCGCTACTAACAGTTGAAGTTATTTCGAAAAGTGCAAGCATATATATGACAGGCATGCACTGAAAAAAAGAAAAGAAGGAAAAAAGATACACCACGGGCATCTGGCAGAGCGCGAACATCAGAAAATGAAAGAAAGGGGCCCATGTGCGTGAGTGTACCGTCGCTTTCTATCTATGATCAGGAAAGTGCATTTCTACAAACTTTTTTTCTGGCGTTCGCGCTGTTCCAGATGCCCGTGGTGTATCTTTTTAATAAAGTTTACTCTCTATCTCTCTCCCCTTCACTTGTTTTCAACGCTCTGCATCCTGCCATACGACGGTGACGTTTAAAAACAAGACCTTTCCTTTTTTCAGTGCATGCCTGGCATATAAATGCTTGTACATTTCGAAATAAACTAAATTGTCAGTAGCGCCTGTCTCGTCTGCCACCGTACTCGTCTTTTTTCCGCTTAGCCTCCCATTCAGTATGTACCAGCTAGCCCAACGGCACATTTTATTTAATCGTGACTAAAGTATTAATCGCTGAATCGGTAAGTTAACCGATCGATTACCCACCCCTGGTTTGGACTGCAGTACTGTAAGCATTTACATCAGCCAGCCAATGTACTTACGTCATGTGTAGACTGAACTTTCCTCAAAAGCAACGCACCCTTGACTTTCAAGAGGACTTTGACACCATGTGCAGAGGTGTTTCTACCGAACCAACGAAAGACGGAATTGGGTTGTGCACTGGGTATAAACCTGCATGCACGAATATAGAAGTGTGATAAAGTCGGGACCACACTTTGCATGGTTATCCGGGAATGACACTACCCCTGTGATCACTGTTGAAGACTTCAATGCGGAGGTTTCAAAACAAGACGAGAAATAGATTGCTCAGTTTGCACTAGAATAGCAATTGGTTTTAAGTGCCACACCGATCCTACCACTCCACAACCAAACAACGGTCGTGCACAGATTTTACTTCAGCAAGGAATCGAACAAAACGGTGTATATCACAGTAATCCCAACAATACTGTCACTACCATTACCAAGTGATGAAATAAATACGTGCACCCTTGTCTGACCCTGTGTGGCATGCTACAGATTCACTGGTCACCCATTTTTACTAAGAATGGCTCGCAATTTTTATTCCTATTATAATTGTTGCAGTATTGTTGTTAATGAATATTATTGTTAGCCTTTCTTGCTGCTAAAGCTTGTCTGTCACCCTGGGCATCAATTTCCAACCATCACCACTACCGGCTTGCGGCCATCACTTCTCCATTCCTTGTACAGGTGCCCCAGGAAGTAAACGGTGGTTTTACTGGCTTATTGATTGGAGAGGTTGGAAGTGAATGTGCGCCCGGCTACTACATTTCACCAATAAAGGGTCATAGATCCGGCTATACAAATCAACTGCTCACGACAATTTTCCTAAGTTTTAATAATTGTTTATAAAATGTCCTCCTGGGCTGGTGTTCATGAATTCTGGGGAAAAAGCTAATACGTCGCCTAATATTTTGTCGCTATCCCTGTCGAGGTAAAAACACATTCAAGGCACGAACAACCTTATTCTGAAGACCCGAATCAGGCCATGGTCCTAGTAAAGATGCTAAACACACCACACGACGGTTATCTAATGGCAGTTTATTGTAGACTTCACGTCTTTGCCGGGAATATAATGGGCAGTCTAGCATCACGTGGGAAACATCTTCCTCGGGCGCTCCGCATGCGCAGGATGGTGAGTTTGCACAGTGAATTTGGAACAGAAACGAGCCCGAATCAGAGATTTTGAGGGGATTTCTCAGCCATGTGCCTATCCAGCAACCTCCAAGTGACTTTTCAAGAAAGTCATTCTAAACTAAAATCGACCCGCACATATTCTATATATGCTGGCCGCCCCATAAAATAGAAATTGTTCTAATTTCACGAAGCCGCACTCTGTTTACTTTTGGGGGCACCTGTACATACTCATCATCACCGACGATCCCGCTTCATCGACGGATCATCATCAGCGTTCTGTCGGTGTCACCATCTTGCATTCCTGCTGACTCGCCCCCGAATAAAGGAGCTGGGAAGCAGCGGTCCTGTCGCCTTCTTTAACTGCAGCCTCACAATATTAGTATAACTGAACTGCTGATTCCTCAAGCTTGGTTATTTTGTCCCACTGTAGCGGGATTTCTTCTATTGGACCAGGGACGCGCTGATAAATCGAGGTCTTACAAGTTAACGCTGTAGAGGTATTATCACGTGCCCTGCGCAGACGCGGGCAGGACGTGTGGTGCCACTTCGACGTAGTGACAACTACGCCCTCACCTAATTCTGCGTTTATCTTAAGAAAATGTTACTTCCCGGGAAATTGTCACTCCCCTATGCGCGGCAAAAACAAACATGCAAACATATACGTTCCTCATCATTTAATCAAATTAATGTATCTAAGCCAATAATCACCGCCTTTCATGAAAAATATGCCAGCAGCCGTCACACGAAGGTGAGAACCTCTGTCTTCAATTATATTTTTGGTGATGGCGATCATAGCAAAGCACCGAACTATTGTAGCCTTTTCCGCATCATCGGTTGCGCTTAGTTGCTCCTTGCCAACGCAGCGAGTACATCGACCGCAAGCGCAGCTTCCGTTCGTTCCAAGCATCGACCGCTAGGTGCCTCTCGAGGCCTTCCCGCCCAGCGATTAATCCGTACGGCGGCGCCAACGGTCAAGCGCCCACCATTACAGCCAAATTGAGGCTGCCCCATTCTGCCTTGCCCAAAATGCCGAGTTTCTCGAACTGTCATCAGGTATCGCCAGCTACGGCCCCCTTTGTCTGTCTTCATCTTGTTTTGTACCTTCTTGGCTGCTGTCCACGCCCCAAAATGCTCGCTTGCGTGCGCACGCTTCTCGAAACGGGACGATTACTCTGTATGCAACACCAACACTGGCCTCCTCCAACGGTGACCGCCTGAAGGAATGAAAGGACCAGCGGCCACGTCATCGAGTGGGAGCTCCATGGCCGGGTCATGCCGCTGACATGAACGGCGATCAGAAAACGCCATTCTAAAAAGTCTGAAATGGTCCGCTGTTCGACAGAAAGAGATGCAGGAGGAAAGGGCGAGGGGAACCCTGTGGCCATGTCTTTGGGTGGTGGTGGGGCCTATCGCCTTGCAGCCGGTCTTTTTGACTCCATGCGCTAGCTCTTTTGTTTCTGCGGCGTCGATTCCCAGTGTCTTTCGATCGCCGTATCCCCTTTTATGGCTACGTGCGTTTGCTGCTTCTTCTGCCTGTAAGAACGACATGCATGCAAGCGCGATGGCCTGGCGGCTATTACATCGAGGTCGACGCTAAATTGGCGAAACGTGTTCTGAAGACGCCGGATGATCGCGAATGTTACATGGATACGCAGTTAAGGTCCGGAATTGTTGCCCGGAGAAGGTTGTTGACGACCGTGTGCGCAAGTTCGGCCGGAGACTACGCGCAGCAAGGTCGAGAGTGCGTCAAGGACTCCAACGAACAAAGGCACCCCCGTTTTCCTTCGTCATTGTACTTTGATTCCTTATGTCTCGTCTTGCCCTTCAAAATAAAGTTTGAAACTGTTAACTTCCTGGCATGGCCTCTTTATGTTCGTTTCCATTTGCACCTCGTGCGGACACCAGCAGCACGCCAACGTGCACATGGTATAGCTCTTTGAATAGTTCTAAGCACGCGGTAACCGTCAACTAAATGAAAAATTCTACAGCGCACTTGCCCCGCTTTTCTCGCTCATTTTTATTACATTGGACAGCGAGATTAATGCACTGTCCTGAGTACAGTCATCTTCGTGATACACTGTGATACAAATTTTGCCCTAAGAAGTATGTATACAGCTCAGGTTCGTTCGTATTTATAGTAAAGGAATGGAACATGTTGTGTAGTCGAGAAAAAACATTTTTACATTCAATAAGCCTCCAGCTAGCCAAAAGCAGTTCGCAGACGCGATCGCACTAATGTAAGGTCGTTGTGGTACATCAGCAGCCACCCACGCTGCTAGCACCTTCCACAACGTCATCAATGCACCTTGAATCAAAATTCGTGCCTTATTTCAAGCGCTGTGATTTTTAACATGTATTGCCACTAGCATAACCCCTATCCTCAGCAATGAGGATAGGCGTTATGCTAGTGGCATACAGTGAAGCATACATACAGCGAACCATGCAGCACCTCAGCAATGAGGTGCTGTATGGTTGGCTGTGGGAATTCCAGTGAAGTGTTTCATTTAAATGTTCATCTATGCCATATCATGTGGATAATGTATCGTTCACTCTTTCCAAGGACTTTGTTTGAAATGTCAGCAGTATTACACAAATAAATAAGTAAAAAATTCGTCACTATGCATGGGAGCACCCGTGTAGATGTGCTTTGCTGTTGTCTGGAGTCCGTGATATTTTTGTATTTCTAGATCCCAATCAGTAATAGCGGATAGCGCTCTGACTCGCTCTCTTTCTCTCTCTACACACGCACACACACACACACACAGATATATATATATATATATATATATATATATATATATATATATATATATATATATATATATATATATATCGACGCCTGTTCGATCTATATCTCTATAGCGCCAGAAGGCCTGGCCTAGCAAGCGCTCTGCTGTTTCATGTCTCGCGAAGCCTCACTGGAACTCTATGGGCAGTTTGTAGTGTAGCAAGCAGAGGCCGGAATTTTTTTTAACAGCGGAGTACAAGCCGTAAGTTCGTGTTCCAGGAAAATATACCAAGAAAATTAGGAGCATTCGTGAGCGCGTGCCTTGTGGCGACCGCCGAGCGTTCCCTGCACGCGCAGTGGCTTTAGCAAAAAAAAATGTTCCAGCGCTGTCGTCAAGCGCTACTGAGCATGTAATGCTTGGCATGAGGAACACGAGGATATCGATGCATGTGACGATGACTACTAGTAGCAACAGTGCAAAGCAACGACGGAACATGTAAATAGAGAATTTCAAACGTACAAATGCGTGGTGATGTGTCCTTCAGTGCTCACGTAGTAAGGAAATCCTGCAGCTTCGCTATGGTTCAAGTCTTGCGAGACTTAGCACAAGCTTCGCCAGTTAAGCTGGTGGAAGTCTACATTGCTGAGGATGACTTTGCATCCACCACTCGCCACGAAGAAGACGACGACCTCTTCGAGGCATATGACGACGATTACTATCACCGCAACTGTGCTAATAAACAATGATGCGGAACCTTAACAATGTGTCCGGCAATGGTCACCTACAACAGGTTCGCCATTCAAGTCTTGCGTGTGAGTCAAGCTTCCCTGAATTCTTGAGAGCTAAGTTCTGTACGCGTACTCCCAATTGTTCAGTAGTGTCGAAAGCGCTTTGCGACAAAGCCAACTCTCTTGAGAATGCTTTGTATACCGTCCAGTCATATTAAGCAGCAGCAGCAGCAGCCTGGTTCACTGCAGGACGAAGACTCACCCAAAGATTTAAGCCGCGCCTACCGAGTGCTAGCTGAATCCACCCTATGACCCCGAATCATGTAGTTGATCCATCCATCGAGTCCTTGGCCGACCCCTATTCCGTTTATGGTCTATTGGCAGCCACTCTGTCCAGTACATTGTAGATATTGTTACGTGGTGGCAGGACAAAGGACGTGAACCATGGTATTTGGCGACCGATGTATTTTCACTATCTACAAAATGTCGGCCATGAGGCAGAACCGGCGCTGGCTGCGCGCCTGCCCAGCTTCTTCTTCCTCGTTGATCGCATCCTCGTCGTCGTCTTGTAACAATATCTTGGGGAAAGATCATGCTGTAATTAGCCGCTGAAACAGCCTTATCATTTCCCCAAATGCCATTTGCTTGCCTTAATTACTTCACTGTAGAATTGCAAACAATGAAAAATATTCGTTGCTGCAAATACATCATCTATTACGGGAGGAGCATTGTTAGAACCACGCTGTATTTCGCGTCTTATGGCAGTTATCGCGAAATAAATTATATGGCATTGGACTGCTGAAACGACTACAAAACCGTGGGAAGTTTCATCTCAGTTTGTATCATGAATGACTGTCAGCCGCAGTCCTGATTAAAATAACATGAAGCCACTCCTAAGCCAGTCTAGCAGAGCCACGAAGGCAACGTGGAACAAACGGCCCCTCGTTTGCCTACAAGGATCAAACCGTAGTCTCTACGACTAGGAGGTACCTCCCCGGGCGGGCTTCCTGACATCAAGCGTTGCTAGCAATAAACGTTTATACTCTTTCTTCTCATCTTTCGTTATCTCATGAGCACGGATGTATACTAAATCGCAAATTACAAAAGTAATCTTCCCTCCCGTCAATCCTGTTTTCTGTCGTGCATTTGTTTGGCTTCGCTGTGTAAACTCGTTTTTGATGTTCAGTTATTTATTATTTCAATACGCTGAGAACATTAGCTTATCTTCTTAGCAGTTTTCTACGTCTTTTCAAGCTTCATGGTTTATCAGGGGAATCCGGGATATTTTTCTTGTCACTATGGTGAATAAACGCTGATGTTTAGTCAAAAATTACGCGAACGGTGAGCCAAGATGCGTTGAAATACTTTATGGCTCCTTAGGGCGTATCGAAAACTCTGTTTAAAGGTACCCTGCAACACTTTCGATAAGCGTTTTCACTCTTTCCTTCGCGTGTGCTGTATGATTTACTCGTCGCACCAGATACGCCTTCCATTTCTGCTTTGTTTCTGTGTCTTTTTTTTTTTTTTTTAAGTTGCTGTCGAAAGGCGTTCATTGCTGCAACTGAAGAAAAACCGGCCAACAGCCGCTAAATGGCCTCAGTGACATAATTCGATCCGTCGAAGAACGTCGAGAGCGGGAAAAAGAGAAAAATCTTTTGAGCGAGTTTACAAGTTATCTGATGGGCATAGAGCCGTAATTTTTGGCTGACGTACTTTGCTACCCCCTAATCTAAGTACTGGGTGTGTTGTGTGACTACGTTCTTCAAGCAGTTAAGATTAGGCAGTTAAGTGTTGCAGGGTCTTTTTAAGCTTCATGATCCCATACTTTTGCAACGTGAAATATGTTCTTTACTTCATACCCTCGCCAACTCACATTAATTTCGTTATGATTTGCGCATTGCCATTCCGGCTGTGGAGTCAGGTAAATAATACTCGATAGTCATTTCTTGCTTGCGAGCGGTCAATTTCAACGTTAAGCTGAACACGCTATGACTACCGATCAAGGTAAGCTGAGAAAATGAGTTTGAAGAAGAAAAAAAAAGCATTTATATTTTTAGCTTATTATCAGTAATGTAGTTATGCGTTACTTTACCGACCTTAAACGGCGTGTGCCGGTCTAATGTGTCATTGATCGCGGGGACCTTCGTCACGATTTTTTCGCTAATTTTGACCGATTAAAAACATCCCACGGTGAGTTAAAATCCCACAAGAACGTCTTCACAGATTTCCTGCACACGTTCACAGTTGTCCGAATCACGTGCTTGGGCCCTGCTTAGCAGGGATGCATTCATAATTCCTGTCATTTAATTCTATCTACGGCGAGGACGCAATACAAAAGGCACGCACGCGCAGAAACAAAACGCGCTTGCATGTCGTTCAGGTGCCCATGAGGTCTATTTGAATCGGGTGCTCCGTAAATGCCCAAATGTGTAATTCGCAAGGAAGTAGCTTTTATTGCGAGCAGGCCATGAAACACTATTTAAAACTTTTTAATCCGCGAGCATTACTCCTACATTATTTGTTTTGGTAGGCGAAAAAAGCGTACTACCCAGATCCCCATGGCCAGAACGCCTCAAAAATTCCCTTTGGTTGCATGTATCCAGAAATCTGCCATAAAAATTCCTACTGGCTGCGTGTGGTGACAAACCTCTCATCAAATCTTCTATTGGCTGCGAACGAGGCTATGCACCGGCTTGACGTCCCCATTGGCTGTGAACTGGGATATGCGACGACCCAACGACACCACTGACGTTACGGTTTTATGTCTAATGTCGCCAGCTGGTCCCCGCAACGTGACTAGCAATGAATTTGACATTGCTTGGAACATAAATAGGGTCTTAGCACGTAGTTATGTCGCAAGCCGTTAGGGCTAAGTATACGTCTAACATACCCACTACGGTGGGTCGGTCAGCGATGAAGACAGCAGCTGTCGGAGGCCTAAGCCTATTCACCAATTCCCATTTGGCTGCGACGGTAATATACCCATCCACAATTTTCACATGCCTATTAATTGCCTTTGGCTTGCTTTTCAAAGCCCCCAAAGTAGAAATCTCTGATCAGCGATGACGTGGCAGTACTTGGTATGCAGCCATCATGCGCGGGTTGAATGCAACGGTTAGCTGAATGAGAGATGACAGGTTTATTACAACATAAGTAAAGTAATGACAGGTGTAGACGCTTGGTGACATTCTTAAATATTTCCTTTTGCCGATGTTTCCTTTAGTAAGGACGGGGTTTTATTTTTTGAAACTCGGGAGTGTCGACGTTGTCAATTCCAACTAAAAATCGCCAAATCTACTGTGTAAGGAACGAAATTCTAACAATGGCGTCAATCACACAACGCGCCCCAAAAAAATACATGACACGCTAAAGGCCAGTACAAGCGGATAGATTCGATGACAACTGGTACCTAGGTGGATCAGTACATCAGGAAATAATAGAGGAAATAATAACATAGCGGCTAGCGTACGCTACGCTACGGTCGGCGGGTAGCAGGACCCGACTGGGCAGATGCGCATTCGTTCCGCGGGGGCGAGCGGCCAGCTTTGCCAGGCCCGTGCATTCGTTCTGGTGAGAGGTGGCTCTCCTGGTCGTACCCGCGCGCGCATGCGCAGTAGGATCCCGATACCCGCCAACCCTTGCGTAGCGTACGCTAGCCGCTATGATAAAACTCTATAATGACTCACCCTTCAATGACAGTCCACCGTTTGACCATGTAATACTAATGCACTCGAATCGGGACATTCTAGGTTAATGCTTATGTTTATCAAAAATACATAGCCTCATTCAGCAGCGTTGGCTGTGCTAGGCGACTTGTCCTGCTTTCGTGTCAGTGGCGGAAAACCCCCAAGCGTGCTTTACCGTTTACTCAGACGTAACGCGGCGAAACGTACCCGCGAAGTACTGGATGAAAGAAGGCCGGATTTCTAACAGACGCGAAATAAAAAAATAAAAAAAAGCGAGGTGATCAAGTTACACGATGAGAAGTGATAGCGTTAGCTGGCAGGAACATTCAGCCATATTATTAATTCGGGGTATAGTGTGGGTAGTAATTATTTTGTACGTTAAATTATCCATTCGACAGCTAATATTGTTTGAGAGTGTCTTATATATGAAGGTATCACTTTTTTGACTCGCTTTCCCACTATTACATTTAGGATGATGCTACTACTGCTGCGCTATAGCGAAAGTACACACGGGTCGTTTTCGCCGTTATACTTCACAATTTGGAGTACAGATGTTGATTCACTGTTACGGGAACGCATGCTACGGTGAAACAAAGAAAGTTCCAAGACGATCATGTAGACCTGATGGGAACTGACAGCGTCAGCCGTAGAATATTGCATCGTCGTATGATTTGACATTGCGTTGACGTTGCGGTTTTCGGAAAGAGAGCAGGCCATGCAATGGTAAACATCACCCTCTTCGCGCCATATGATATCGGTTTAGCACTATATTAGGCCTTACTGAGACCGTTTTTCAGATTTTTATTTCGGCTGGGGTGCTTGCTGCGTATGCGACGATGTATTCGATTAGAAAACTATGATCGCTACATCAGCTTCTGTAGGTGCTGTCACTTATCGTAACGTCACCGTGATCACCCGCAAGTTTTTTGTCTGTTCTCTTGACGCCCGGACAAGTTATAGCGTAGGCTTGTGGCGGCAAAATTAAGATGTGTGTCTCTACCATCTCGTATAACCAACCGCAGGACGCGGACCTACTATACCTGACTTAAGTCGACGACTGCTCCTCTGCTATAGTTCTCCGGCGCCTATCCAAGGTCTTTCGACATTGCTTCATCGCGTCGGCGGGCGTTGCTGTTCCGGGACCGGTGCTCACCATCACCATCCTCCTCAAGGACTTTTCATTCTTTCTTGTCTTCTCATCTCGCATCCTCACCTCACTTATACGTGTACTGTGACCTCGACAAGGACAGTAAGCTACGCCGAGGGGCAGCACTGGCGTACGCAGGGGGGGAAGGGGGGCGCTCCCACCTCCGAAATGTTTGGGACGGGGGTAATTTTCAAGGCTAGGTCAACCACGAGCCATTTTTTTTTTTGTTTTCAGGTTTGTTTTTTGTGATTTTGTAATTTTTTTTGTTTGTTATTGTTTGGTAATTGGTTTTTGGTATTATTTTATTTAATTTTTATGTGCCCCCCCCCCCCCCCCCCCTCTACCTCCCGAAGCAAAATCCTGCTTATGTCACTGGGGCAGTGTTACGAGAGGACAAAGAATCGAGCAGTGGGCATGACCATTTGGTTACAGCCTCCGACGACAAAGAAGCAGTGTGCGGGCTCAGCCTGCGCGGACTCTCCCATGGCCGCCTTCCAAATAATGTAAATATATCACCCATCATCCTCAACCATGGTTCGTCTCACCTGTTCTGAAACCAGGTAGCAATATGTATGGTCTAACATGTGATGCGGGTCAAACATACATGTGTGTCTAACACGTATGATGGAAGATACATAGCAATTTTCTAGAAATGGAAGGGTGACAACGGTCGCCTCCACCCATCCAGAGCCCCAGAGACCAGGTATTGTTGCAGCTTGATCACGTCGCCAGGCTGTCCAGGCAGGAATAAATATGCTCTCGAAGTACTAAGGCAGGCAGGCCGAAGTGCAGAAGCAACGTCGTTGGAGCAAAGTACATAAAAAGGGTGTTTAGCGAGGGGCACACGAGGAAGTTTAGTATCTATGCTAATCGAATGTGTAAAGGGTCAGTCCTGCTCAAAAAAAAAAAAAAAAACACCTTCTCCGAGATTTTTTTTCTTGCGCAGTCAGCATTCGGGGTCAAAAAAAGGTGTGGTGAGAAGGTATACAACGTCGGAATTCCGTATGCTATACAATAAAAGGCCACAACTCCGGAAGTTGCGTAGGAACATGTTCACTTGCATTTTCTCTTTTTATTCATTTTTACCGTATTACTTCGACTCATCACCGTTAGCCAGTACACTTGAAAATACTCAATGCAAAAAAGAAAAAATCTAAACGCGTAGCAAACTGGGTGAGCGCGCGGAAAATTCCTCCGCCGCTGTCAAATCTGTATAGAGTCACAACACCGACACGCACGGTCAAGGGGAATTACACATTCGTTACAACATCCTGGAGCAATTGTGATGGCACCACTTTCTGAAGTCAGGCGTATACGCTTGCGCCGATGACTTACCCGACCTGGTCGTAGACAAGAGTCTGTTGGACGATAAAACACGATACGATGCGAGCAAGTCAGGGCTGGAGTCTTTTGTTTTATCTTTCTACGGAGCCGGCAAGACGTCCGAAATTTAAAGTAATGGTTGAGTGGTTCTTTTGAACATCATACGACACTTTAAGACCAAATACTGACGGGTTGGAGAACGAGGGGGTGTATTAAGGGCGTGGTTTTGAACATATGGGCTCTTATAATAAGCCTATTCCACATACTGAAGGTCCGCTATTAATTGAGCAGACTGCGTAATATGGGGGAGAATACTGTTTTTGCCCAAACTAAATTACTTTTGCTGAAATCTTGCTCTCAACTTTATTGGTGACATTTAATTCTTGCCTAAAAACTAGTGGCACGGCCCCTTGTGGAAGAGTCTATCGAGCGGCCGTGCCTTATGTGTAACGCTAAAACCCGTGACTGGGTATTTTTGAAGCAATACAATGCCACAGTGCCAATATATGGCATCATACTTATGGAATGTCTGAGTCCTCGATTCAGAAAACCACCTAGAGTACTAATTAGAACGTTTCATGTTGACTTTCCAACTGAGAAAAAATGCCGTAGGGTATTTCTTTCCTTTCATAAAAACACTTGATTTTAGCAGAAAATAACTGATTGCAGAAAATAGAATCAGCCCTGACTTGCTTCACAAGGCCAACTCCCTGCCACTGAACCGAATGTATACTAACGGCATTGCCGCGAGTGCCACGCGTATAAAAGACTTGCGTTTTAATTTCGGGGTGTTTTTTGCGCACTTCTGAAAGTATTCAGACGTGAATTCAAGGAAACGCGTTTAGTGTGCTTCGATCGCCAACACTTCTCGTTTCTGACGTTCACAATTCACACACAAACACACGTGAAAACACTTTCTAGGACAATGGAAAAAAAGAAAACAAAACAAGGTGGGCAAAAAATGTACAATTGCACAGAGTTCTCTCCTTTGTTGAGTCACTATGTACAACGTCCTAGATCACTGAAAACCCGTGGCAGAACTCTTTAGTCGCATAGTCTCTTCATCGAAGATAGACTCGCAGCATCATAGTACTTGGTATACAATAGAAAGCTCGACGACAATTTTTTTTTCTAAAAGCACAAAAAAACACGGTCTCCGCGCGTAAAATTCGCGCGATTAAGACTTTTCTACTCAAACGACTTCGCGCGCACACACAATAAAAGGGGTGACGGACGACGCAGTCAAGTTCCGTACCCTGAAAAAAAAAAACATAGTTCGCGCGCATGCACACACACAATCACACCACAGCAGAGAGGTCTCCATCACGTAGACGCAGTGTTGCCTTAGCAGTTCCAGAGTCTTGAGGCACACACAAAGTCAGCCTGACGGCGACGTGAAGTATGGCAACGGTGCTTTCTCCTATCCGGCTTTTCCCAGTGTTCGTTTTTTGTTCCAGTTTCTCCTCGCGACCTGACTCAAAACCCGATTGCCAAAGCTGGACTCATGGGCAAAGGCCCGTCGTTTTCAATATAAAGCACAAATGAATTTTAAACCCTAGGCTTTACCATTTTGAAGCTAATGGAAACCCTTGTCGCTTGCAAAGTTTCTGCACAAATTTAGGGCCTTTGCATCTGTATGCGGATGATAAGCATTTACGTTGAATCTAGTTTTTTTTTTTTTTTTGAAAAATTAGCTCTGCGATTACTTCCCTGCTTATTCAGGTCAAACGCCACGAACGGACGTCTTTAAGATGCAATCTTTAGACCCTCAAGACTTCAGTCTTCTTTTTAGGCTTTATACAGATAATTTCATGGGCATCACCGCATGCGAGCTTGCGACTCCCCGTTGGGGAATGTACTCGCTGTACCTTCTTTGTTTCGCCAAATTAGCCATCACTTCTTTAAGGCCACCCAAGTTTGAAACCTGTTCAGCCTCCAAAAGAATCTGCCAATTTCAGTTGCCCTCAGCTTTATTTTACTTTTGCGTCATTCCTGAATACAACCCAGCTGGCAGTGCAAGCCACCTTAGGGCTTAAATTTGTTTCTTCCCATCGGAACGGAACACCGACGTTTACGTCCCTTCGCAATTTTAGAAGCTCGGCATCGCGTTGCAGGAGTGTGACGCTGAGCGCCAGCATAAACGCGGACCGGAGGAGAAGCTGCCCACGCGCGGCACAGACACACACACACATCCACGGTGCGGGTTGGTGCCGGGGGACGTACACACACGCGCGCACGTGGCGGCACGGGGCGCCCGCTGCACCGTCGCACAGGTCCGTCGGCCCTTCGCCCTCCCTCTCCAGAGCACACGGCGCGGAACGGTAGTGAAATCTCCGGCGGAGTGCTGCTGCAGCCACCGACAGGCCCTTCGTACAAGCGCCGACGCACCCAGGGCGCGCCAGGACGACGACGACGCGCACTCGCCGCCGCTCCTCCTTCATCGTCTTCTCCGCACCGGGCGGTCAGCACCGCCGGAGTTCGGAACGCGTCTGCCGCTTCACTCAGTGCCGAAGCCGCATCAGTGAGCCTCTCCTATTCTTACGTGAACAGGCCCGCCCCGTCATGTAGGCCACTTTCTAAGCCACAACTGGACCAAGTGTACAAATACTGAGAATAGTTTCGCCAATTTGCTTGCACTACTTTCTTCAACACCCAAACTATCCTTGCTAGCATACTTTTATTTTTAACTCATTCGCGTTCGTTCGAATAGATCGAGGTGAACACTAAACTCTCCTCTCAGCAAAACCGATGTTCCCATTCGCAGTTATCTGCTCTTTCGTTTAGACTTGAACCTGCAGTCGGCCTACAACTCTGCACAAAGGTACTGGTCCAGGGCAAATTCGTCGCACTCGTTTTTTCTTCTGCTCGCTAGGGAGAGGGTACAAGCAGTCCCTACATCGATCGCAGTGAAACGGCTGCGGCGGCGGCGGCGGCGGCGGCGGCGGCACCGAGTGGAGCGGCAGCGGCGAGCGACCTCGCGTGCCCTTCTCGGGGAACGGCGGGGCGACGAGCCTACTTGTGTCGGTGCGCGTCCGCCGGGTGCGGGACGACATGTGCGCCCAGCACTCCGAGCGGGACGTGCGGCGGCGGCGGCGGCGGCGGGCCCAGGGCCAGGCCCTGTGCGGACAGCGGGCCCTGGCCGGACGAGGGCAGCGGGTTGGCTCCTGCCATGAGCGAGGCGTGCACGGAGGACGCCTCTCCGCTCTGGGAGTTGTCCGAGTCTGAGCAGGAGCCCGAGGAGGAGCCCTTCTTGTCGCCCGACGAGCCCCCGCCGCCGTTGTGCGTCTTGACGTGCTTGCTGAGGTGGTCGGAGCGCATGAAGCGCTTGTTGCAGACGGGGCAGGCGAAGCGCTTCTCGCCCGTGTGCGTGCGCAGGTGGCGCTGCAGCTCGTCGGACCGCGTGAACCGCTTGCCGCAGAAGAGCCAGTTGCAGACGAAAGGTCGCTCGCCTGTGTGCCAGCGCAGGTGCGCCTTGAGGTGCGACGTCTTGCCGTACACCTTGCCGCAGCCCGGGATGTGGCACGAGTGGATGTTCTTCTTGCGCAGGTGGGCCCCGGCGGGTCCGAGCCGCTCCGCCTCTTGGCAGTCGGGGCAGTCGCAGGTCGCCCGGCCCGTGTACCTGGAGGGGAAAGATAAGAACCGCCGTCAGACACGGACCATAAAGACGCTCTGCATTCTTTGTCGGCATGCGGGTGACCTCATGGATTCGAATTGTCATCATGAATAAAGAAACAGCTGCTTGCCCCAGCGAGAAAAACGTACCCGAACCCCAAAAAGACATTGACGCCTATGGCTACTTAATAAGCTGCGAGGGCAGGCAACAAACAGGCGAAGCAGGTTATAGGCGGGAGACGGGCACTCACCTCCGCTGCGATCGCGGAGAGGAGGCGGCGACCTGCGGCAGCGCCGGCTGCGCCAGCGAGAAGGGCGACCCGACGCCGGGCGCTCCCTGGCCAGGAAGCATCGACTTGTACGTGTCCTGGAGCAGCGGCGACGAGCCCAGCAGCGGGCTGCCGGCCAGGCCGGAGCCCAGGCCGTAGTCGGAGCCCGCCGCGGCCGCGGCGGCGTACGCGTTGGGCAGCTGCGAGTGTCCGGCGTCCAGCCAGGAGCCGCCGGCACCCACCTCCCACCAGGGCGACGAGTTGAAGGCGTTCGCCTCGGGCTTGATGTGCGCCGCGTACGGCCAGTTCTCGCAATACGCGTGCGAGTACATGCGGCCCAGGGGCTCCACCTTGGCCAGCAGCGAGTCGGCGGCGCTCGCCCCGGCGCCCGGGACGCCCGACGAGGCGGCCGACACGCCCGGGTAGAAGAGCGACTCGGACGGGTAGCTGCACGGCGTCGTGGTCGCCGTCGTCACCGAGCCCGTCGATACCGCTGAGCCTGCGGGCGAGGGTGTCATGGTTTGTCACGGGGCGACGAACGCGTTCAACACCGTGCGAACTGTACAGAATTTACCGGTGCTCGCGAGGGCGCCAAACGTGCCACAGGTAACTTTCTGAGCACAGATGCAACCTCCAGCACAATACAGGTCTGATTAGCTTGTGTTCTCCAACCACCAGCAATTGACACACCGCTCAAGAACCTGACCACACAAATACGTTATCGCTGACAGACGTTACACAAAGTGGCAAGGGGTTATAGAAAGCCGAGGATGCTTGTTCGTGCGCGCAATTTTTGCGGGCTCACCTATTGTGGTTCCCAGCGAGACAATGCACTGGCACACTAATAGGTCGACTCCTGCGCGATATTATATTTCAAATTGCAATAACGCATCGCTGTGCCGTGTGTAAATAAATATACGCGCGTGTAGCGATCAC
Organism: Haemaphysalis longicornis; assembly: GCF_048455015.1. Taxonomy (NCBI): domain Eukaryota; kingdom Metazoa; phylum Arthropoda; class Arachnida; order Ixodida; family Ixodidae; genus Haemaphysalis; species Haemaphysalis longicornis. Next base: position 208,063,998 of record NW_027526295.1, read on the forward strand.
TATACGGCGCGTACCTGGCGTCCTCTGGTGGTTGTGCTGGTACGGGGTGGAGCCCGAGTGCGCCAGCCTCGGGTGCTGCTGCCCGAGGGCCGAAGATTGTTGCGAAGGCGGCGGGGTGGACGAGGAGCCCTGCGGTGCGGCCTTCTTCCAGGGGTGGAAACCCTTGCCCACGGCCGCGTCCGCCAGCGGGGGAGGGCTCTTACTGGCCAGCTTGTTGCACTGCGCCGCCAGCATGGCCAGCGGCGTGCCGCCCGGCCGCTCCTGAAGAGAGAACACGCATTCATCGTCAGCGCACGTTTCAGGAAGCTTTCTTCCAACTTATAGATAGTTTAACACTTTTCTCTCTTTCTCATTATCTCGCTCCGTATCTCTAAAAACGTATCCCCACATACGTGAGAGCTGGCTAGCAGTACACGACGGCGTGTGGCCTGTATGTAAATATTTTACAGAATACAGGCCTTTTTTGGCACCTGTTAGGGCATGTCGTGACCATTTCTGAGGCCACCGCTGCAAGCACATGAAGATGCTACAGATATCGGCCAGCGTCGTAAAGCTCTTCCTGCGCTGTAATTCATAATACCATTCATTCATAATGTGCCCATTTGGTGACTACTAAAGCTACCTCAAAGCTTTAGTATTCCCGTGGTCGGGAACAAACGTAGGGAACATTTGGCCACCGACATCGACCAGGCCATACCGAAGCATTCGCAATTATGTCGCGTCTCATTCCAACAAGGAGGTAATTTTTTCAGCTTATGCGGTTGCCGTATACGCCCGGTCGTCGCTTCAACAGCATTCTCATGTTACGACGGAATTTAGCGGCGTTTCACTCTTGCGTATACGACGCCGGTATATATTTCTCATGAAGGCCAAATGCGAAAATACCCTTACATACGAGATTTCGACGCATGTTAAAGATACCCCGAGTTAAGATGTTGATTGACGGATCGGTGGTGCATTCGTTGTTCTTAGATTGGGGTGCGCTCGATGATCCGAGTACCGGTGATGAGATGCAGTCGAAGACAACAAAGCCGATTTCCAGTAGCAGTAGACTTTTAATGCGCAGAAAGTAAGTGGTCGTAACACCGCGCTGAGGCGACGGCATTCACCCCGGGCGTCGTTCGCGTCATCCCGGCGCCGTCTCCCCAAAAATCCCCCAAATTACCAGCAAACCCAGCATACGCAAATCACACACTACATGCTGTCCAATCACAGCCAAGAACACAGATACGCTCCACTGGCCCCTACTATTCCTCCTCCCCATTGGTCCTGCCTAAATCACGTCACGTCCTGACCTCACTGCTTCTCACAGCCGAGGAGAGACGCTCTCGCTGGAGGGGAACAGTAAACGCACTAACCACGCACTGAACATATTTCGGCGCCTGGATGGCGCCTGGATGGCTAAGGAAACCAAACACTAATCGACACGGCCAGCTCTTTGGATTAGCCGCCACAAACCCTTGCCGTATCCGCTGTCAAACGGCGTCATCAATATATTTACACGAGAACATCTCAGCCGCTAACGACGGAAGCACTCTGCGCGTCGTCGCCCTTTGTAACTGATATCGCTTCCCCGCGCCCTGGCCCTGTCCCCCGTCGGCTGCAACGAGAGAGGAAGAAGTAGCAAAGCACCGCCGCCGCCAGCTCTAGGCGCCGTACACAAATCGTGGCCAATGTCTCTCTCAAACGGCTTCCGTCCGAGCGAAAGTGGAGGGAGGCGAGCAATGCCGTCTGCCGTGGCATTGTACAGCTGTTCGAAAAACACGAAGGGCGTACACTCCCACTAACTCGTAAACGCGCGCACAACACCTAAGGAACGCACACCAACTTAACTCCCCGGGTGCTCTAGCTTATTCTACAGCCCTCATATACTACAGCACCCCTCATAGCACAGGGGTAAGTTCATATCTCTTGCGGAAAAATCTCTCGTACAAACAGTACGGGCTTTAGAGACAGTGTAAAAATCCTCGCCAGGCTTCCAATTGATGTTCTCCACGGATGCAGCTAGCGTGGCTCAGTACACTCTAAAAAAATGTCCGTGGGTTGACTTTACCACAACCCAATTGATAGACCGAAACAGGCTGCGATCAAAGCGACAAAGTATGTCGATGACCAGGCCCGTCGTAAGATCTGACAAAAATTGCGGCCGGCACTGAGACATTCCTCATTACAAGGATGACGTTTTTAACACGAAAGTGTTTTATTCCCGGATGCACAAAGATTTCGCTGACGTCATACCCGTCACGGAAATGACGTCAGTACAACGGAGCAAGCGGCCTGTAAAGGGTGCACCCCTGCACACAGTGTCTTCTTGTGGGAAAGCAACCTTTAATACTAAAGAGTACGTTATACTTCGGGCTGTTTGTTTTCGGGTTTTCTATTTTTACAAGAAAATGTTTCATGCCGGTATACACCAAGATTTCACTGGCGTCATATCCGTGACGGAAATTACGCCAGTACACCTTTGTCGAAGTGACCCGCCAGCAGCAGGTCGCTCGCCAAGCACACCCACAAGACCACCGCCGACCCGCAAATCATGCTCAGCTGCAGATTTCGCTGCACATTTCACTTTCGTGTATTACCGATTCCTATTACAAAGAAATCTACCACAGCTTTTTGTCTCACAGCGCAGATAAAGTTTTAGGCTGCAATCATATCACAGAGGTTCGTCATTCTCCAGATCTTCTCTTTGGACGCAAAAGTTGGTCATTAAAGTTCACTGTGAGACCCACGGACAATTCTTCGAAGTGGAAGTGTTCCAGTTGATGCGTTCTCCCGGGTAACATTTCCATTTAGAGGCCTTGCCCCCAAAACTACAGCCCACATTCTGGCCCCCACCCTGTACTCTTAGCAATGCCACTTCTGCGGGCTCCGGGCACCCTCTACCATATTATGTGGGGCTGCGATAAGAAACCCCCTACCACCCTAGCCCTTCCCCTCCCCTGAGCACTGGGAGAGACCACTGTCCAGCTCGGACCCTGACGACCAGCTTTGGCTGTTGAAGAGAGGCCAAGAAGCCGGTCGGTCTTAAGAGGTTCTAGAATAAGGACTCTTCCCCAAGGCTAACTGTTTCATAGTGACCTTTATTCCTCCTCCACCTCCATTTACAGGCGTGCCACACGCCAGTGAGGCACGTTGGAATATCTATGCAAAAAGCGCACAAGAATGCGAATCCGCTAGCACTGATAGTTTTGCGCTGGGGCACCGGTACCGTTACGACCTCACTTTAGTGGCAAAATGAACGCAGACTCTCGCACAACAAGAAAGCG
>NW_027526295.1:208069766-208079061 GCF_048455015.1 Haemaphysalis longicornis
GCAAATGGACCGACGCCGCACCGGGACCATTCACACAGCGCGGCGACTGTCAGCCAACAGCTGTTTAGTGCTGAATTACAGCCGACCCCCCTCCTTTCTTCGCTGCGGGTGCGGGTGACTCGCGGTCCATGCGTGCGCACGCCATCTCGGAAGCTGCAGCGCCCGGCCGGCCGGCCTCCGCTGTGCCTGCGTGCGGCTTCCGACAGGCAAGAGTGGGGCTAACTTGCGGTGTAACAGACCGCGGAATCCCCGTGGGCACATATGTGTTGCCTGTGCTCTACGAGCGTTGACGCGGACGTTTTAACGCCGCATTGTCGATAACCGATCACTGATCTTCACCCCTTGCGTATCACGAATCAAATCGAAGGGGAGATGGCCGGCCTTGTTATACCATTGCAGAGCCCTTGCGTACTCAAAATTGTGTTCTGTTCACCTACTCGTTACTTTTGTGCATCTAAATGTCTACAGTGTTGTATTCTGTCTTTCATGGGCGAAACTTTGTTCACAAGTCAGAGCGTGGCCCTAATCTGCAAGTTCAAAATGTTTGAAGTAGCACGCTAGAACAGTGTCAATGAAAATGGTTTGGGCAACGCGAAATGAAATGATTTTATGAAGGGCGCGATGACGTATATATTCATGGAAAAACTGCCTCATTTGCTACCAATCCTCTAGAGCATTAGACATTCATTGAGTCGGTATTGAACGGGGTTTTGTTACAGTGTCGATTAAACCTGCGCTATGGCAGGGTCAGCCCACATTGCAGACAGATAACGAGGAACCCTTAACGGTTCCTAGCGGCATCGGCAATGACTTCATTCCGCCTAACACGAAAGTGAACCACTGTAAAATTCAAGGTTTTTTATGGTCGTCAGCTTTTTTCGCTCGCACTAGTGCAACAGTGCAGGGTTGTCCATTGTTGAAGGGAACAAAGAACGCCTGGCCGAAGCTTGCCGAATGCCTCCTGCGAGCGCTCAAAAGGGAATGTGGTGGTGTATACCTAAGTGGCACTCTAATTTTTGTGCGCCAACGCGTTATCTTTATAACCCGATCTGAAGAGAATAAGCCACGAGCTTCGGTGTACTCGGCGTAAAGGGTGCATGTAAATCAAACGATCTCTATGAAACAATTACCGATAAAATGGCTAAAGAAACACGGTCACTCAGTGGAACCAGTGGCCGTGTGGAACGGCCACTGGTTCCACTTCCGAAACTAAAGGCAGCTTCCGAAACTAAAGGCAGCCGGAATCAGTGGTTCCGTAATCCATGAAATAAACACAGGCCAATTTGGCCCCTTTTGCAATAAAAAAAAATCGATAGCTTCTTTGATAAGAAGCATCCTAAATAATGTTTGAAAATGCTACTTTAATATGGAGACAGCCTGTGGAGTAAACTGTGCGCAGAGAAAAACTACGCTCTAAAGTGAAACGTTTGATCCTGCTCCGCGTCTCATAGTTGTGGCAAAGCGCCGGTCCATCTGCAGGGTGCGCATAACGTCACCGGAGCCATTTTTAACATTGTTCCCGCTTCCAATTCCCGCACTGGACTTGTATAGGCTGCAAGTGGTCATTGCTAAGCAGTTGCTGCTACTGTATATGGAGCGAATGAGGTCCCTGCCAAGTGAGTGTTCTTGCACGGCCATCCCTCCGGGAATGCTACATTAAGACGGACGAATGAACGCGCATAATCACGTGGGTGGTATTTAGTAAGGAAAGAACGAGAAGAAGACAGTCTTTAGCGATTTCAGGACAAGTATTGCCCAACTAACGTCCGCATTGATCCTTGAGGCTGTAGTAACACGCCAGCAGCATGGAAAGGAGAAACTATTTTGTAGCGAATGCCAATTTCCGCATGTGTGTTGTTACCACTACGTTTATTTCCATCTCCTTTAGATACGCGCCCGTATTTTCCTTTTTGGTGGGGACGACGTCCAAGACCGAACCATCAGTGAAGAAGGATAAATTCCCGGTGTCCATGGAGAACTCTCTCGGCAGCAGCTTATATTGCTTTTTCTGCATTAATCCCTACCCCCATTCCTAATCGTCCATTCCCTATACTTGGATCACGGCTCCTCTTGTTCCGTATTAAAAGTGCTACAACTTCTACTACTACCTTGTGGGGGTGACGTATTGCAACAAGCAGGCAAGTACATGGCATTCGGTATGAAAAGGGCACATTCAGTAAGCTGGAAACGACTTGCTTCGAGTCAAATATCATGCACTGTAATCTGAAACCTTCGCATCGGAAAGGGCTGAAAATTGTGACAAAAAAGGGACACTTAGCTAACACACAACGCCGCAAAGCAAACGAATTTTATTTGGGCATTTACAGCATCTATGTGCGTCGGTTACAGGAAGCCACGTTCTCTAATCAACGGAGGTTAGACAACAGAAAAACTCAGGGTCCTAATTACCCCCCCTCCCGTGACCTTCGTACAATTAGCCTGGCTGTCCAAATACATTTCGCCACTGTCTGCATGGCCCCAAGATAACTCTCGTTCGCTCACACGCTTGCGCACTGATGAAATAACATCGGTAAAGAACGTGTTTCTCCTTTTTTTTTTTTTCTCGCGCAAATAGCGGAGACTGTTCATCCCTGGAGATGTGTTTGTATACGCCAAGCACTTACGAAATGCACACGAGAGCAGAGAGAGCTGCCTGCACTCGCTCGCCGGCGCAAGCTGGCGGGTGCACCGCCACAGGCAGGCGCGGCCCGGCTCTCAAGCCCACCGTTTTGAAAAGGGGGCGCGCTTTCTCTACGGTTTTCAGGCAGCTGCCACATCAGGGCAGGCACACCAAGGGCCCGGCTCACCCCTCTTCGCTATTGCGCGTAAAGGGGCCGAAGAATCAGGGGTCCCGCCACTATAGAGGCGGCGGGGCCGGAGCTCTTGGCTGCTGACAAAGTTGAACACGCTGCATTACACCCCGACAACAAGCCGCAGCGACTTGCGAGCCCTAAACCGCAGCGGGGCCCAGACCGGACTCCCTCGCCCATTCGTATGTAACGCCGCTTCCATTCTTCGCGCGCTCAAAACATCTTAGCGTGTCGGTTTAGTGTCGCCGCGGCCGGAGCTGGAACAGGAGCGGAAGAGATTGGGGAGGAGGAGGGGTTGCTGTGCGCATGCGCGTATCTACTCGCACAGGCGGGACGCGCGGGTCTTTGCTTTGCCGTGTTCGCCAGCCCGGGGTCGAGTGATGGACGACGCGTCGCCGCGGCGGCTCCTGGCCGCGGAAGGTGACTCCATTCTCGGAAATCACAAGGACGGGGAACGAACGCCACAATGCGCCAGAAGTGCGAAATAGCTGCGCGCCAAATGCAGCCGACACCTTCCGCGGATCCAACAAGAAACGAGACAGACAAAAAGATGCAGGGAGTGAAGAAAGAGGACAGGGGAATATAAAAACGCCGCCGGATCGTTCGGCTTCCTCGCAGGGCCCGAGCGCGGCGCAAGGAGTGGCGAGTCCGAGCAAATGGTGACGCGACCAGGGTGCTTTACAAGCGAGGTGACGACGCCATATTCAGGCTAAAATGTGGACGGGAGAGCCGCTAAGAAGGGGAAAATACTCAGCTGAATAGGGGGGCGCAATGGACAAGGAGGAGGGTGCCCCCGTATTCTGGGGCTCAAGGAAGCCGCTCGGAAGACCAGGCGCGCTATTTATTTATCCGCTGAAAAGTTTAGCCGGGCGGCGAAGAAAGCGAGCAACGAGGCCTTCTGCTCTTTCACTCCGCGTTCGTCGCAGCCCCCCTCGGAGGGTTTTTCTTCGTGGTGCATTTCTCTATTTGCGCGCAGGCGTTTTGTCGCCTTCGGCACCTTCAAATGGCGGCGGCGGCGGCGCGTAAACGGCCTCTCCGGACAAGCTCCCCCGCGGTGGGTGCATCTTTTGGCAGCCGCCGTCCGCGCACGCACACACACAACACGCGCGTCAGTTAAAGGCGGCTTCCCGGCATGTCTCCGGTGCGCCCCACCTCATTGTCGGGCGGCGGGACGCGCAACGCTGCAAAGACAATCAATCCATCATGCGACCTACGACGAAGGAACTCAACAGGCGCGCAAACACGGCCACAATGCGGATTCATCGCGGCCTCTTGTCGGCGGCCGAGTGCTCACTCGGATGCGCTCGATATCCTTCCTTCCTCGCCTCCGTTCCGAACGCTCTCTTCCGCTTCCATAAATTTCGCCTCCTTTATCTGGCCCGCGCGAAGTATACTGCGGGCTGGCTCAGGCCCTCCCAGTCTCCTCCTCCCTGCCATCCCCATCTCGCCCACCTCCTTTATTACAGAGCGCAGACGTATACACATTTACGCCCTGTACGACCCTACCTATTGCGGCGGCAGAAGGCCTGATTCCGGTGCGCGAAATCCACCAGGCGTGAGCCCCCGGTACGACGGTACTCAGCTTCTTTTGATAGCTTGGCTGCGTAGCGTTGGTCCATCGGTCGCGAAGTAAACGCCGAGGAAGGACGAGTGATATAGCACTGCCAGTGTGCACGCTGGAGATGGGGAGTAAAGAATGCTTGGAGGAATAGAAATGATGGAGCGAAATCTGCATGTGCGTGAACGTCTGAGAGAAGGGGTGGGGGAATGGTTGGGTGAGAGCTAGGTAGCCGCAAACTAATGCATGGATGGCGCTGAAGACAGCGGAGGCCCCACGAATCATCTCAGCCAATGAAGGCCACGGGCCTCTGGCCCGACGACACCCGTGTGCCTCCTTGCCAGGCACCCACATCTGTGCCCCCCCTCCCTCCCCATTGACGCATTGTGTTCGCGCCTGCCTGCCTGCTGCCTTCATCGCCGCTGCCCTCTCGTCTCATTCGACCCGGCGTAATAACAATCGGGCGCCAAAACGTTCGCTTTTCTTTTTCTCCCGCTCCCTTTCTTTCTCGCCCTCCACCCCACTTTTGATAAACTGAAAAGTACGCACACGACGCACACTGGGGATTCAATGGTCTACTTTAACGGGGCGTGTTTCGGTGTGCTTCGCGGACTCTGACTATACTGCGGTTCGCTGCTCCCAGGTCGAAATATTTGGGGGCAGGGTTTTGCAAAAGCACAAAAAAACGCATTTCCCCCAGTGCGCGATTCAAGCATCTTTTATTTCGTTATAAATATGCTCTTAGATCATTTTTGGTCATCTTCTTTCTTTTTCCACGCTTTTGGTTTAGCACTATTGGTACGTGTTGGCGGTTTCCCGTTTGCTCTACCGGTTCCTGCTCTTTGCCTCCGGCGGGGTTTGCTTTTGAGGTGAGTGCAAATGTCAGCGCGCGTGTGTCATAACACAGTGAGAGGGTCTACCATTGTTGACGACATGATTAATGCAGCGCTGTCATCCCGTACTTGAGGGCGCTGTCCCTGCCAGATTTTATATCTCCCTTTCCGGGTTTCCTTTTTTTAATCCTCCCTGCGCTCAGCGGAGCGTAGGAGGACTTTGACACACGCATTTAAACCAGTGACAGAGTGTCGAGAGGGCCCCAACGCGCCTGAGCAGTACGAGAGCTTGAGTACACCAATCGAGCTTGCGTCAATATGATTGTCGCCTTTTGGACCCTACGCCTCCCTTGCTCTCCTTCTAACTGGGGTGACGTGCAGCATAAATTATGGCAAATAATTCTTGAACAATGAGACGCCACAGAAACATGTTTTTACGGACTAGCACACGCAGAGGGATACAAAAAAAAGTTAGAACTAACGCCCACTCCTTGCGCGGAATCAGGGCATGAGTTCATGTACTTACAGGGCCTGCGATTAGTGCAACTTGCTAGCTCTGAAAATAGCTCTCTTCAGAAGAAAAATGTTAACAGTGGAGTATTCTTGTGAGATGGTACGGTAATATACTCGAAGGCAACTTAAGAACGGCAACGGAAGTTACCCCTGCGCCTCATCACCGCAGCCGGCTGTTACTCCGCGCGGCGCAAAAAAGTGCCTTACAGCGAGTATTTTGAACGTGACACAAGTAGTTTCCGTGATTTCTCGCACTTAATCTGCTTTTAAATTCCTGCAGCGACTGCAAAAAGGCGTCAAAAAGAAGACGCTGTTCCGCATTAAGTGCAATCTCGTTTCAAAACGCGCGCGCGCGCGTTGACATCCGGGTCCGTCGCTTTGACGGAGTGACACACTGCATCAGCTATTGCCGTTCTTAACTTTTACCCGCGTATAACTCCCTCCTCACGCGGTGTAAGAATCACTCAATCGAGGAGCGACACCTCACGCGGTTTACCTCAGCCTCAAGTGAAGGCTTTGATAATAGCTTCGAAAGACTAATCTATACATTCGCGTGAAAATGAGTCAATTGATTGCAGGGGTTAACGCGCCGACGCTACGCAGGCGATGAGGCGCGCCGTAGTGGAGGGCTCCGGATTAATATTGACCACCTGGGGATCTTTAATAACGTGCGCCGAAATCTCGTTCACACGACCGTTTTTGCTGTTCGCCTCCATCAGAAAAGCGGCCGCCACGGCCAGGAATCGAACCCGCGTCCTCGTGCTCAGCAGCACAACGCCTTAGCCAGTGAGCCACCACGGCGGGTCAAATGAGTCAAGAACTGCGACACCAGCACGCATACTTCTTGGCCCGGGAGCACATTCCTACTGTCTTGAGATTTTTATTGTACGAGATTTCGGCGCACGTTAAAGATCCCCAGGTGGTGAAAATTAATCTGGAGCCCTCCACTACGGCGCGCCTCATCCCCTGCGTTGTGTCGGCGCGTTAAACCCTAACATCAATCAGTCAATCAATCAATCAATCAATCAATCAATCAATCAATCAATCAATCAATCAATCAATCAATCAATCAATCAATTTATTGTGCGCGACCCCTCGCTTGCCTCTGCGATCCCTATGGCCTGGTTCTGATAACTGCAGTGATCCCTTCTATGACTTTCATGGACCCACCATGTCTTCTACTCAGCTCCCCTCCCTGCCTTTCCCGCTCTTCCGTATTTTAATCGCGTGGCGTTCCCTTGAAAATAAAGGACTACAACAACAACAACAAATGCGCGCGACAAAATCAAGCACAGCTTTATAACGGCCTAATATATGCGCCGAAAGTTTTTCAGTATGAATACAGGGTATTTTAATTGACTCTCCATGTTGGACTACACAAGGGCAACACACTGGTCACATTTTTTTTGGACGCGCAACTTACCGCTCCCCTTTTAATTTGCAAAAAAAAAAAAGCTTTTATGGGTAAAACAATGATTTCAATGCCATAAGACCCTTATAAAGGCGCAAAGAAAATGCTACCCAAACTCTCCTTGGTTGTACGTGTGGCGAGCTGCTGTTATTGCAATGTTTTATTGTAATGGGTGTCCTTACACATGCATCAAATGCATCACCCCTTAATGCTGCGTTTCAAATTGACATCAGCGTGCTGAACAGATTGAACATACAGCATACCGAAGGCAACTGTGCTAGCTATCAACTATCAAGCAACCATCAATCAACTATCAGGCAAGCAACTGTGCAATCACGCTCAAGGGACCGAAAGGTTCGGGAAGTGATCGAGGCCTTCAATATGCTGTCTGGAACTTGACAAATGTATCAGCGTGCTCACAATAGCGCTCACAGAAAAGAAGATAAAAATGACGAAGAAAGAGAAATCCAATGGCAGATGAGCGCACGCGCACGAAGATATCATGTTTACTCTACAGCTTTCAATAAACCAGCTGCTAGTTTGCGCTCTATCGTTTGGTTTTGTATTTTTCACTGTCCCTGTCCCTCGTCTAAATATGCAGCGGACGTTAATTTTGATTCTAGACTATACCAACTAGCCCCCAAACAAGACTTTTTTGACACTTCTACCAAGGAGGTCTTCACGAACAGCATAATTAACGTCACCGAAGCATGAACAATGCCATAAATTAGGTATCAAGATTATAGTAATTGAAGAGCAGTGATAAATCCAAATAATAAAGAAAAAAAAACAAAAAAATCTTATTTGATCAGCGGACGAACAGGGAAGCCACCGCGGCGCCTACCAACTCTCCGCCACAACTATTGGCTTAATTCATGCGGTAAATCGGCGCTGACTTTGCAAAAGCAGCAAAACTGAGATGTCATGCTAGTGCAGAGAGTATAATCAGGCGCAGACAACGGAGTCATGGAACTCCGCGATACAATGCTGCGCTGCTGAGCACGAGGTCGCGGGTTCGATTCCCGGCCGAGGCGGCCGCTTTTCTGACGGAGGCGAAAAGCACAAATGCCCGTGTGTACGAGATTTCGGCGCACGTTAAAGGTCAAAATTAATCCGGAGCCCTCCACTACGGCGCGCCTCATCGCCTGCGTTGCGTCGGCGCGTTAAACCCTACAATCAATCAATCAATCAATCAATCAATCAATCAATCAATCAATCAATCAATCAATCAATCAATCAATCAATCAATCAATCAATCAATCAACCCAGCGATATAAAAGAAAGTGTCTCGCGCTGCTAACGACATTGCGCGCGTGATTCGCGCAGACTATAGCAGTGAATAGGGCAAGATCCGCTCCCCGGCGCCAAGAAATCTATTCGATTTCCTTTTGCGCACTGTCCGTACGGCCCCGATGCCGGCCTGCAACGCTAAGTAGAGCACCGCGCATCGCGGGAAGCCACCGACGACTGCCGACGCCGGCACAGGGCGGCGCTACGTGCTCGTAGTCTTCCGAGGGCTGCTGCCTGAAGACGAAGAACAGCCGGGGCGCTGCAGCCATGGCTGCCGCCCGCTGCCGTAGCCAGCGCTGGCGATCGGCGTTCTGAGAAAGCCCTGTTCCGGGAGCTCGTGGGAGGGGAGCGCGAGCCGAACTGGTTCGGCCCCGGCCTCCGACTGCCTTGATTCTTTTCTCTTCGCCTCAGCTCGGCGGCGGCGGCCTTGTTTTCCGGCGTGGTCGCGCGGTCGATGATTGACACGTGCCCAGCGGCGGCCGCCTTTGTTCTCCGCGGCGAAATAAGTTGACGCTTTTTGGGAGCCCCCGCCGTGTCTTGGCAGTGCACCACTTGTCTTGTTATCGTCTGACCCTCGGCGCCTCCGCCGTTTCCGCCGCTGCCCTTGCGGCCGCCGGAACCGGCAGCAGCACTCTTCGGAGAGGCAGCATGACTTTTGCCGCGCCGCGGGGGCCTTTCGGCGCGAGCTTTCTTCCCGAAAACGGGCCGCTATACGCGAACAATGCGCGACGCAACTGGGCAGCGCCGCCGCGTGATGCGCTAACAATGCCCATTCGCCCGTGACTGTCGTCGAAGTGTTCGGAGGCAAAAGTGCGAGATGGAGGAGCGGCGGAGCGCGATCTTGACAAGCAAGGCGTTGCGTGAAGTGTGCGCTTCTCGG
>NW_027526295.1:208079161-208219454 GCF_048455015.1 Haemaphysalis longicornis
TAAGATCTTTGTAATGCCGGGAGTTTTGCGCCGTCATACGGAGCGAAATTTGCGGCCGTTTACGCCACTTCGCCATAAAAGCCGCCTAACACAGAATACAGCTGTATAGTAGCGGCCCCATCTTCCCAGAGATTGACTCTGTGTAGAGATTCAATCTCTAGAGATTGACTCTGGCGTACTCGGGGAAAACGTACCCTGGTACAAAGGAGAGTGAGGTTGAAACGCAAGCATGACGTAACTGTGCAAGTCAAGCGATAACAAGACACCATGCTTTAGACGAACATTGAAAGAAGTTACAAACATGGCCGCGATTACTTCATCGAGATAAAACGTAAAGCGCCTAGGAGGACAGGCTCTGAATCGATGTTCTTTTGGGAAGGGGAAAGGGGGGGGGTGATTTGCGCTCTTTAACAAAAAAAACTGTCGAACCTGCCATTTTTCTGCCATCATCCTCTTTCCCCGCTTGGTGACATGGGCTGTAACATCCCACCCATATTTTGCAAAGCGTGATTGGGTGGTTTTTGAGCTCGTTTAGCCTGCAACACCTGAATACAATTCTAAAGGACGCCGACCAAGAAATTTAATATAACGGACAACTTTATTATCTCGTACGGGATACAGTTCACGATCGAGATGAGGGTCGAAATTGGGTCGGGTTATGTTAGCTTCGAGGTGTGACCTAAGAAACGTCCATGCCCCTGAGGAAAATCACCGTCATTGCGACTGAGCATGAGCTCCGCAGTTTGGGGGACTGCCAGGGATGCGATAAATGCCGAGAATTCCTGTCTAGAACTGTCCGTGCAGAAATCGATATTAAACACGAAGTAAGCGAAATTTTAAATCTTATACACTGAGCTTGCCCATGACTGCGTGGCAATCCAAAGTGACACCACGGCTTTGGTTTGTGGGGCGGCCATGATGAGGGCATTGTGTTTTCCCTTTCGAGATTTACAAAGTAACGACGACTGTCGAACAAAGAAGTAAATACGTATAACGCCACAATGGAGCCATTATTAAACGCTCGATTTGATTTCAGCGTCCAGTTGACGTTTTCATGACGCGCCCTTCGTCTCAGCCGTCTTCCACCGGAACCGTGCAGTGAAGCCTATCACTGCAGTCTCCCGTCTCACGGGTACAATATTACTTGCATTGCCTGAGACCTCAAATGGTGGCACAGCGCACGGGTCAGGTGGAAAATGTTTATTTTTAATTTCAGATACCATGAGCATTTCAATGTGATGACCGCGGCTCGGTATTGCATAACAAGCGCGACATGTGGAAGCCGCAAGTCCGCAAAGGCAGAATAAATTTGATTTTACAGTCCCATGTGTTGGCGAGCGATACCCTCCCGTCCTATTCTCAGTGTTCTGTCCATCATTTCCGAATGTAACCAGGGTAACCGTCGTCGTTGTTTATGCTACGTAAACGCCAAAAAAAAAGTAAATTTCACGTAACTGTCATCTTCGCACCGTCAGCAGCAGAGCATGAGGACCAGGGGCTCGAAAACATCTAAAAAAGTACTTAAAGACGCTTGCTGGGGGGGGGGGGGGGGGGGGTAAAAGAACGCGTTCGGGCTAAGTCAACTTTGCAGCGAGATGTGTACCTTATAAGCAAAGCGATGATGTTCGCTGTTGAAAATGACGACTAAGACAGAAAAAGGAAACGGGGCGCAAAGGAAAAATGATCGCCGCGATGGTGATGACAGCGCACAACCGAAGAAGTGACCGATAATAGCGTGTAAGTATAGGCAAACAAGGGCGACTGCCCGGAGCCTCTCGGTCATAATAAACGAGGAAACAAAATGGCGCAATGGGGAAAATATCATGACGGTGGTAATCAGACGATCCAATTGCACGGCTGACACGTTTGTGCTGTCAGTGCTGCATTTACTTCGATGAACTCCAGGGGCGGTATTCTCGTGTTTGTCCGTTTTGAAAACGTCCGTTTTGAGTCCGTTTTGTTGTGACGTACTTTCAGTTGTAGGCGGGCTTTGGGTTGACTTTTGCGCAACTGTTCTTGTATACACATTTTAAACGACAAAACCTTTTGCAAACTATGTTTTGTGTGTTTATTGTTCAGCCAGTGAACCAACAACAAGGCGACGAAAAATCGTCTGCTCCAAATCGTCTGCTCCGAGAGGACGTAGCTCATAGCTCCGCCGTGCTTGCACGGCGTCACATCCGAGTGTTCGCTTTAAGCCAATCAGGGCTTGCTCAAAACGGACACTTTTGAAACGGACACAAAACGGACCAAACACGAGAATACCGCCCCAGAACGAGTACGTTCGCCTCAACTGTGAAGCATGGTCGCCCCCGAAAGTACGCCTCACAAACAGACATAAAGGAATGCATAAATGTCGCAGGGCGAGCAAAGAGGCAGGCGCTCGCTGCAGCTATACAAGCACGGGCAGCCGACACCACTGCCATTTGCGGGCCATTTATAGCCCTCTGATGACGAAGACGTCGTTACAATGGGAGGATGACATAATCAAGGCAGAGATATCATAAGACATACAGGATCGCACCTTGAAATAAAAAGCGGTTTTGCATTCCTGCAGCGTTAAATGCGTCATTGAATTTTAATGTATCAGCAAAAACAACTGGGCGTGATGTTCCTTTAGAAGCAGATCCAAGCAATATTCATGTTTTTTTTCGAGCATGCGTGAGTCTGTACGCGCTGTTAGCGCAGATTTGAAGAAATAGAAGACTCCTCGGCAACTTAACTGTCTACTAAATATAAAACGTTCGTTCTTACCTTTTCTGCTCTATTTCTTTAAAAAGCATAAAGAGGTCAACTGTTAGTTTTACCCCTGCAACAAATTAATGATTATACACGCTTAATAAGTCATTTTCAGGGCTGGGAGGTAACAAATTCGGAACCAAATGCATATGCGCGAAAATCTGCCCACAGCTGGTGTCCGATAATTGCTATGGTCACAAAGCACACATTGCTTGTAAAAAGCCCAGCGACTTCGGGCCGCGCGCATAGACTAATTGATGAGGCTGGTCCGTTTGCAATTTCCCCGCCACCAATTTAGCGCTACTGCGCAACACCACGCCGTTCACTGCCGAGGTGCATAGGCGTCTACGGGTTGGCAATGGACGAATCGACGCCCTATTGCGTGCGTATATATACGCAACCTCGAGGAGCTGGAAAGCGAGCCATTAATCTTTGTTAATGACAGGGCGGGTGCGCCTTTAAAAATAAGCGCTCGCCACCGCAGATAGTACGCCGAGTTAACTTATCGCCTCGTTCTGTGTATTGAACAGTCAAATGGGGGTTACACACACTCGAGCGACACCTTGGTCGTGAGACGCACAGTAGTGGGACTACGGATTAATTTAAGCTAAACCTGTGAGCGAATACTGTAACGAGGGGAATCGTTGTACACGTTTCACAGAATTTCCTTAAATGACTTGGGATAGTGTTGTTTTCTGACAAGTTAACGGTTTAACGGATTGGATGGATTGTGGGGTTTAACGCGCCGACGCAACGCAGGCGATGAGGCGCGCCGTAGTGGAGGGCTCCGGATTAATTTTGACCACCTGGGGATCTTTAACGTGCGCCGAAATCTCGTACACACGGGCGCTTTTGCTTTTCGCCTCCATCAGAAAAGCGGCCGCCGCGGCCGGGAATCGAACCCGCGACCTCGTGCCCAGCAACGGTTTAACGTCAGAACTGTTCGTAACCTCGGGTGGAGCGTGCGTGTAGCCCTGAAAGGCGACCAAAATACATTGCCACAATCACATTAATCTGCTTTTGTTTGTCATATATGCCACAGTACTAGTTTCCTTGTGCAACCGTCACCTGCGATTACCCAAAACCAGTATGCAAAGCTGAAAATCCACTCCGAGGTGTTAGGGACGCGGCAAAGCGCTCTTCCCAAATAACTATCGCTTTGTTTTCACAGTAATAGCGAGCATCGAAAATTAATTGGGTTAACACGCCTGACTCGTATACGTGAAACTGACGCTAATCCTCACATCACACGTTACAGATACGTCGTATCCATTTAATGCGCTCAGAATTCACCTTATGACACGCCTAAAACGCGTGTATCAGTTCGAAACCGCAGACGGCTTGAGCAACACGAAACTGTTCGCGCATCCTCGTTTCAGCGGAACCTAAATCACCTAAGGTTACGCCGGAGCATCCCAATTATCTTCCGAGCCCATAAATTTTATCAGGCAGTGCGTAATCATACGCGCGCTCCCATAGCACGCCGTTTATGGGGAGCGGAGCCATGAGAAGTTTACACGCATGCGCACCTCACGTCGCGGCAGAACCTGGCGCTCACGTACCCGTAAATCAAAGTTTCAAAACATTGTGCGTGTGGATTTTCTCTTTACTTAATGCACGTCGAAATGCTGTTTTGCTGAGATGGGGCTAGACACGACGCGATGAAGAGCCAATGAAGAGAATCTTAATTGGCGCTGCGGCCCGGGGATATGCGGAACTGCAGCATAGACCAGCTTACTGCTAAAGTAAAAAAAAAAAACGATGCAAACCAAAGAAAAAAAGGTTGTTCTACTTATTGAAAAAAATTCGGAACCTCTAAAATTATAGCTGAAGAGTAACTAACTTTTACTACTTCGAGACGAGGAAGAATCATTAGTGAAAATGTTTCGACGGGCTGAAATACAACACCGAATAAAAACGTTAATTTACGGCTAACCATCACATTGAAAGCAATACGCTGCAAGCCGGAGGTCACGCCAGAACTTGAGGTAAAAATTTACGCGACGAGGTTATACACGCTGATAGAGGGAGGGAGGGGGAGGGGGTTACAGAGTGATTTAAAGCGCGGGAGGGATATGTAACGGGAGCTGTGGCTGTTTTTTTTTCCTCGGAAGTGTTTGTTTTCACATCGCTTACAAAAACAGCCACCACGTCCCGAAGAGAACACACACTGCGTTGTGTGTGTCCTCTTCCCTGGTTCCGATTTTTTTTTTTTTGCCAGTTGCAGTCATATATTACTCAATCGTGAAATAGGCTAACAAGTATCACTCGATTATTTACCGTAAAACACATAAACACACCCAATGTAATCTACGCACGGACTTGATTTATTGATCATGAGGTTTAACGCGCCGACGCTACACAGGCGATGCGGCGCTCCGTAGTGGAGGGCTCAGGACTAATTTTGACAACCTAGGGATCTTTAACGTGCGCAGAAATCTCGAACACACGGGCGTTTATGCTTTTCACCTCGACCGGAATCTACGCATGGACGTTCCTGCCGACTTTATATATACATACCCTGGCAACACAATATCACGACCAACTGGTCGTGCACAATATATGCCTCATCTGCTTGCCAAATGCCTGCGAATTGCGAGACATTGGCATTGTCAGATTACGATAACCGCAACCTTTCCGTGCGTCGTCTCATCTCGATGCTCACAGCGCCAGACATCACTTCGCTTTTCTAATGGCGTATACATAGTGTTCAATATTGTGCCATGAAATGCGCGGATCTTTGGTAAACAGTGCTATATTCTTTTCGACAGTTAAACATTCAAGGCGAAGATGTATTTCGACCATTAAAAAGCGTACTGCAACAATTTCTTGATTATGCTCTACTTAAAAAAAAAACCTTCGACCTATATATGTGTTAAAAGAATCATAGCGCATATAGTCAACACGGAATACATGGTAACCTGGACGTACAAACCTGGGGATTTGTTCTAATTCCTAAGTTGAAATATTAACAGGCCACATTTGCTGCAATCTCATATATGTAGGTGTACAGCGTGCCTTTGTAATTTTCATCTCGGAACGAATACTTTATACTCAACTGCTCGCATTTCATCTATCGCTTACTACGTGAAAAAACGAGTTCTGTCTCAATCCCTATCTGGCTCACCGGCCGATATTTGCGACCGAAATGTGCGAAGAACTCGAGTTTATATCTAGATATACCGATAAGATTTTCCAATGGACTTATACGGTCATCTGCTAGCGGTCACGTGACGGAACACGGTCTTACTCAGAACATATTACAGAGAGTTATAGCAGGGCGGAGAGCCGGTCCCGGTACGGTACCCGGTAGACGACCGGAGCTACTGCGTGCGCAGATGCGGAAAAACTGGTTGTGCGCGTGCGCATGTGTACCAGTAACGGTTTTCCGCTCTGCTATAACTCTCTATGGCAAACAAACAACGGAGCGCAATAAGCCTTTGTGACATCCGAGCGCACCAGGGGTGCTCATAAACTGTAACGAACTGTTTTCTTCTCCAACATGAGCTGTCCTGCGAAGGCCTGCGCGCTTATATTTGCAAGCTGCGTTTCGTGGACGACGCCGGATGCGTAAAACAAGTTACACAAAGCAGCGCAGTGTTGGAAATACGTGTTTGCTGTTATCGATGGAATCGATTTCATAACAAGCAATCAAATCCCGAACACGACAAGCCCGGCCGGCGAAGACCACGCACATTCATACGCACGCCGCTGCGTCTAAAAGCGAAAGCTTTCTCAGTGGGACCCCTGGCATCCTGTCAAAAACTAATGCATTTCCACATAGACCGGTTGGTCGACCAAAAAGCTCTGATGAGATCCCTGGACACACGAAACCTTCGTGAAACCGGGCTTCCGTCCTGCCAAAACGGTGACTTGAAAATCGCCGACAAGCAACGATTCTAGATAAGTCAATACACGCATCGATCATGAAGAAGGAGTAAAATAGTATACCCTTTATCTGATAAACCATTTATCGGAATACATTTAGATCGTTCGTGGATGCACTTCGTGCGCGGGATATAGTCGCGCGGGTTCCTTCTTTGTTTGCTATTTGGGTATTTTCAGGTTTGCCGATCAACCGGACACACTTGCAGCGAGGTTGGACGCACTTCTGGTATTCGCGCTTCTCTCAACTTTCCTTAAGAAGGGATGAGAATTTTTTTATTGTTATATATTTAAGCAAAATTAACGCATAGTTTGTAGTCACTACGAGGAACTAGAGCTCAAGAAGCACACGCAGCATTGTCGAGGATATATTTATGGTTCTGGGAAGGGGGGGGGGGTGGTGAAGGGAATATATATTTATATGTGATGCGCGTCAGCTTCTCGGGCAATGCGTTTTTCGGTTTGTTCAATGTCTCGAAGAAATTTTTTTTTATTACATGAAATTTGGCCAGAAAAAACGAAACGACATGATTAAATGCTACAGAAAACGCAGATCATTCGTGACCACAAATCGAAGCTACTAAAACGTAGTGCCTATAGACTGTTTAAACGTAGGTGCATGAACTTATTCGCTGCGCCGTTAATGCACGTGAGCACAAGAAAGTTTAGCGAGCCGAGTATACTTCACGGCGGAATGTCCGTAGACGCAGTGCTTTCAGAAAACCTTTAAGAGAGACTGTAAGGGATCAAGCTGTCTAACCTTCTTAGTAAGCGTTTAACGAGGCTTTCAAGTGAGTTGCGAGCATTGTTTAATTGCCCCACCACGTTAAAGTGCAGAACGCGTACGCCATGTCACGAGTTTTTCCGACCGATTTACTGTCGACCCACAGGCGAGTAAGTGGTGCCAAATTTAGCGCGTTTCTAGCAAGCTAACCGGTTCACCCTGTGCATAAACAAAAGAAAATGGGATATTAACCATACAACTGGTAGAAAATAAACGCTCTGAGGGCTCAGATGGCACGAAAAGGCATTGCAAACGAGTGGTACGTTATTGCTGCATAGGTTCTGCGGCGGCCGCGAACGGCGCATGCGCATAGTGTTTTCTCTTCTGCCGCCTATCAATATGTGGGAGCGCTCCCATAGACTCCCGCAATTATAGTAAAAAAAATGGATCTACTTGCTTAAACTTCACCACGCAAGCAACACTAAAACTTCAACGAACTTTGGTGTCTTTTGAACAAAGCAAACATTTGTTCTCCGCCGTTGGAGTTATTTGCTGCAATTCGGTAAGGAGAAGCGGGTATGTAGGGTACGCCAGACCATGGGCCCCACAGGGTTGCGGAATCAACATACTGTCGCCACGTGGCCTTTTCTTAGACGATGAACCATTATACAATTCCGCTCGCTGGAATTTCGGGGCCGCCAAAGCTTATCCATGCCTATCCGGTGTATACGTTGACCACCCAAGCTCCCGTGCTGCGCCTGGCAGCCGGGGAACTAAGTTTGCGTTGCAATGAAGCGAAATCTCGTTGGTACGCATATCCGATTAATCACTCCACAGTTCCGCTCACAGGATAGTCGAGATAGCCGAGCTGTCGCTCCAAACTTCGTGGTGATAGATTGGGTCGCGTACTGAAGGTTCGCAATTACTTCGCCTTCCCACTCTTCGTCAAGCCTGAATGAACAACGCTTTACTGTTACCTCACGCGGGTTTATGAACAATTTATTTCTTTCCTACGCCCAGCGAAATACACGGCCGCCGCACCACGTGGACTGGTATGCGCGCGGCGTCCATTCGTCGTCCTGATTGACGCAGGAGGTCGGTGTCGAAAGGACCGCGTATAAGCGGACACAATTAGTAGGGCCCACCTGGTCGCCTTCCATTAGCGTCCCCCCTCCCCACCTCTTCCACCGCTGGCACGACTCCAGCCGTGGTGCAAGGCGTCGGGAATAGCACGCGGATGCCGGCACGCTGTACACGGACGCACGTAGGAGCCGACGAGCACGCGGGAGATTCAAGGCCACGTCGCGTCGAATCGACGCCGGCCGTGGCGAAGACCCTCCACGACTGGCAACAGAAGCGCCACAATGAAACGAGCTGGCGGACGCTTTGTTCTAGGGCTGGGCTTGGAATTCTCTAACGTAGGTGTGCGTCGAAGGAGCCAGCGAGGAAGCTTGCCATGAGGAATCGAATGTTGGATTCAGGTGCCATCGGCCACATTAGGCGTCGGCAACGAGCTCGAGAGAAGGAACTTCCACCACTAGTTGTTTTTTGGTGACCTAAACGCTCCGTTCACACGCAGGTCATTTATGTCGGTGTAGACTGGTACAAAGAATTACCGTGAGAGCAATCCGAAATTACCAGCCAATGTCGCAATGGCCTAAATTACCAGCCAATGTCGCGAGCTTGGGAAATCTTATGTGAACGCTAGGAAGGTCGAGGGCAGGTGATGGTAGAACATGATACTTCCCGCTTCCTTCTCTCTTCCCTTTTCCCTCTCAAAAGGAACGAGAACGGGGAAGCCTGCGCGCACTGTCGCTGACGTGGCCGCAAGGTGACTGAGTGTGATCACCCTTAGCACCTACCACTAAGTAATCAGTTGCGAGGCAACGCTCGTCTCGTCTGTGGTCCATTTTTAGAGCTGTTGTCAAGTTGTCACTAATTTTATTTTCTCTCCCTCTTTCTTTCTTTCTCTGTTTTCTCAGCCATAACAGACCCGTGATTGGCTTCCCTCAAAAGCGATCGGAATGACAAGTATTCCGTTGCCCCATCTACACGTCGTCTCACCACCCGAAATTTTTGAAGGTAGTCTTAATTGCTGTTGCAATATGTAGCGTTGACAAACGCACGCGGCTTCAGCCACGTTGTGATGGTGCAAGAGATGTTTATCACCATGTCACTGGCCGGCCATCCCTTCAGCGCCGTTCTTTTGCAGCTGCCAATACTCTTCCCAACGAAACAAAATATTCAAGTGAAAAATCCCTCACTTATAATTTGCGACGTTTGCCTACCGCTGGAACGTGCAACATCTGAGGCTACTGCATGTAGAAAAAAAACCAGCTATGGAACAACTGAACCTTCGTTTTCGATAACGCAAGTTACGGATAAAAAGTAACGAATCGAGCGGGGTAAAATAACAAATATTCGAATACACAGTGAAAGCGAAACCCACGTGTTCCGTCAAAGCGTGCACACTCGGGGATCATGGCTCTTTTCCACAGCGATGGCCTTGTAAGCGAGCAATGCCCCGCACATGTAGTCGCAACTGCTCCATGCTAAGCGATCTCGACGACACGTGGTCGCTACCCCCGCGCACCATGCTCTAGAAGTAAAAACAAACCTGCCAGTAGCATGGTGTCTTCGTTCTTGGATCTCGCAGTCCGGCACGTGGTGTCAAGCGGTTAAGTCTGCCCCTTGCTGCTCCAGCGACGCGCAGCACTGAGATCGAACATCAACGGCGATGAAGAAAACAGTTCTTCCCGGGGCGGGAGACGAGAAAAGAGGCCGCGTAGGCGGCAACAACAGCGACCGTGACCGTGTCCGGCACGCATCCGTCGGCGACAAGCAAAAAGTGTAGCGCCGCAGCGGCCGATGGTGCTGTGCCCCTTCCTTCCGTCCTCCTCCGGCGGTTTTCTTTTTTCCTTCTCTGGAGAGGACGTCCGCACGCGAGCAGAGACGCGTTAACTTTGAAGCCGGCCCGAGCGATGCACCACCCTGCGCCCACCAGCTCGTATTCCGAGGGGGCCGGAGGGGAACCTCCCGGTATCGGTGAGGGGGCGTCGCAGGGAGGGGAAAGTTGCCCCTAAGCTTGCCCCCTTCCCCCCCCCCCCCCCCCCACGGCCGATGTTCGGCGGCGGCAACCACCCGAGAGAGAAGAGACGGCCGCCGCCCCGGAGCGCCAGCTCAGTGGGCCATCCGGCCGGCCAGACGAAGACCATCTTCGGTAAGGAGAAAGGAGCTCATTACGGGATCCCTGGAAAGCACCGGCCGCACGAGCGGCGGCGGCGGCGGCGACGATGCGCTTTCCTTGCCTTCGGCTTCTCGCGCGGACGCCACCGGCAAACCGCGCGCACCAAAGAGGAAAAGTAATGATGATGGCCTCTCGGAGTAGGCTCGCCCGCTCTCTCATCCTCTCGCGCTACTCCGTGCAGGACCGAACGGACGCGCGAAGGTGGGAAAAGAAATAGCAAAGAAGGAGTAAAATGCTCTCAGCGCACGTTCACGCACACAGACAAACGCAGAGGAGTACTAGCGCGGTCACACGGTTGTGAGGGTGAAAAAAAAGAAAAAGCTATGCCGCGTGCAAGAAAGAACTCTCACGTACTAGAGACTCGGACTCAATTGTTCTAGGTAGGGTACAAACGAAGTAAACATACGAAAGTAAAGAAAAAAACAGAGAGAGGCCCCGTACGACAATGCCAAGAGCAAAGCGCTATTCCTGATACTGGGAAAGCTGGCTCCGTGGAAGCCGGAGAGCTTGAACAAAGGAGTGAGCGCCCCGTAGAGAAGCTGTGAGCGTTGAGAGGAGAGACATCGATGCCGCTCCCCCGCCCGCACTTCCGCTGCTGCGGGAAAGCATCCCGTACGTCCGCTCCTCTGCTGCCCACCAGGGTGTCGAACCGGAACCGGAACCGAACCGAAAACCGGAACCGAACCCGAATTTTTGCCCGGAACCGGAACTGAACCGGAACCGTATTTTTTCCGCCATTTTGGAACTGAACCCGAACCGGAACGAATCGAAGGAACCGTTCCGAACCGGTTCCGGGGCCTCAAAAATGTAATTTCTAGTTTTCCATTTCGGTACAATACCTTGCGTCTGAAGATATCTTGCCACTCGCCAGACAGAACCATGAAATATTATGCCTAGTCTGCAGTTCCCAAGGCCCATCATGTTCACTTCTAATTGTTGCACTCGATTTAAAGTAAAGTTGTCCGTATATACTACCGTATATACAGTTTGCGTTAGGTACTGCCCATCTCTCCCAATTGTCTTTTACATTTAACATAACTTAAGTTATAAGGCATATTACGAGGCAACATGTCATGGAATTCTTCATGGTTTCTATCTACATGGTGTTTAAAATCGTGTAAAGTTTTCAATGTGCTGTTAATTCGCATGCATACCTGTCCGCTTGTGAAGGCCTTCAGGGACACCATCAACAATAAATCCATATCTTCCACTTATTCTAGTTTGAATGGGCAGTTATATACAAACAGCACTGAGACACCAACACTCGCAGTTCTCAAAATTAACGTCACTTTTTCTTGTATACAGCGCCGTTGTGTCCTTTGGTTACTGCTCTAAGAGAACATTAGATATTAAAAAAAGGGGAATCCTAATTTACACTTTTAAAGTATATTTGATAGCATTTTCATGTTATCTTGAATCTGCTCAACCTTAAACTTAAGAGGCGGATGGATTGAAGTCGATTAGTGCGGGTTAGCGGGTAGACTGGGGTGAATTAGTTAGGTGAGTGAATGAGCTAATGTGAATTAGTGGGACTGGTGTGTTGATTAATTTGGATTAAAGGAATTAGCGGGTCAGTTGAGGCGGATTCGACGGTCGGACCAAACATGATATCTTTGGGGTACTTGGCATTTGGAAATTTTGCAGCGTTCTCCTTCTCGACCAATCAGGAAATTTTGTCACGCACGAAAAAGCCCCAAAATTATGTGACGACCGCCTGAATGCTATAAAAGGTCTTTCTTTATGCCCGTATTGCGCTATTATGTTGTTGCTATATTAACATTGACATCTCGGACTAAAGTTAATAACTAATTGCCTAATGCAAATTTTATATTCATCAAAGGGTTTTCAAAGCATGTGTATATATGAGGGGAGACAGTTGGAAAGAAACTAAACTGCAATAAAAAAGGGAGGGACGATCAACTGGTTTGATGCAAAGACGCCCGATAGCATTCTTCAATAACTTCTTTTTTTGTTACCTTTCTGCAGCCTCCCACACCTGTAGCATCTCAACCTTGAAAACAGCCCCCTCTAAGCTGAGGAAGCTGCGATAGCACGTGCGCTTAGCCAAAGCGGTACAAAACTCTCATAACAGACTCTTAACAGGAGTGGCCCAACTTTTTCAACAGTCGATTGCATGTTACAACACTTCCGATGATCAATCAGAGACCACCAACGTGACCAGTCACGATTGTATGGGCACCAGCTCATACTGGCATCTACGGCAAACAAGATCACCAACCTCGTGGGTCGAGATTTGACTCACTTAGCCAGCGCTGATGAAGCCCGTCCCTAGTGCATGCATCCTGCAGTCACAGACCTGGAAGTTACTAAGCACTATGGCCTCTTCCATAGAACGTATTCCTCCTCGCACAAATCGCTACCGATTAACCAGGAAAGATTACTCCGCACCCTGTGGGCATACACCTTCCCACACAACACCAGACTCCACCTGTTTGACGGGACACAACTCTCTCCATTTCGTTGCTTCTGTGGAGAGCCTGGGAACATCATACACATAGTAGGCGGCTGCGACAAGTGTGCCGTAGATCCATCCAACCTCCACGTTTCCACAGAGAATTGGGAGACAGCCATGGCCAGCTCCGGCCTGGAAGATCAGTTGCTATTGATGGAAACGGCTGTCGATTCAGCCCCCTCGAATGAGGTCACCTTTCTGAAACTTTGCCTCGATTGAATTAAACTTCATTCTCTCTCTCTCTCTCTACAAGTGATCATTACTGCTGCTTGTGACTTCACTTGGCTATCATCTTTCCTACAGCCCAATTGCTGTCACCATGCAGTCACTGAAGGGGCCATTAGCAAGTTCCTATCTCCGGTGGTTCCCTATCCAATGCCGTCCTATACACGCCGCCCGATGAGTCTTTGTATCCATTCTTTCTTCTAACAGCTCTGTTACCAGATAAAAGATGAGCAGAAGGAAATTTCTCTAAATACCACCTGCCACGCTTGGCAGTCGGCGCCACATACTCGTCACACTACCATAGAAAACATTTTACAGGTACATTTGTAGGTACATTTTGCAGCTCTTCAACACTTTAGATAAACTCGCCGTCGTGGCTCAGTGGCTAAGGCGTTGCGCTGCTGAGCACACAGACGCGATTTAGATTCCCGGCCTCGGCAGGAGATGGGGCGTGCTATTGGAACACATTATCCACAAAAGGCTACAGAACTATCTCGAACAGCACAACATGCCAGCTGATACCATGTGTGGATTTCGCAGTCATCTCTGTACGCAGGACATCCTTCTTCAACTTAAAGAAGAGGTCATGCTTAAATCCTCTCGGGACCACCAAAAAGCCATACTAGACCTAGTTTTAAAAGGGGCATTTGATAATGTGACCCACACAGCCATACTCAAACAGCTAAACGGCCTAAACTGCGGGAAACGTACCTACACCTACGTGCGAGACTTCCTTGACTGCCGGAAAGCTATTCTGAAGGTGGGTGACCTGACATCAGATCCGGTTTCCCTCGGCAACAAGGGCACACCCCAGGGTGCCGTCCGGTCCCCATTGCTATTCAACATAGGCCTGATTGGTCTCCTTCCGCTCCTGGCTGCTATACCAGGCATACGCCATGGATTATATGCGGACGATATTACCATATGGGCCATTCATGGATCAGTAGAGGACATGGAGAATAATCTCCAACAGGCGGTTGACATAGTCATCCAATACGCACAGCAGTGTGGCCTAGAATGCTCGCCGCAGAAATCGGAGCTGTTGATCGTTTCAGCAAAGAAAAAACCCTCTTCTGGGCCGCCAACCATCTCTCTACATATGGATGGCCATGTAATTGTTCCGGCTCCACAAGTCAGAATTTTGGGCATGCTTTTCCAAGCGGATCGCTCGAACATCCAACTGTTCAACACATTTAAGAACACCACAGAGCAAGTATCCCACATGATCCGGAGAATTAGTACCAAGACGAGGGGTATGCGAGAGGAGGATGTACTCAGGCTGGTTCAAGCCATACTCCCTACGCCATACTCTCCAAGACCAAACAGGAAAAGGTGGAAGCGTTGATACGCAAGGCGTACAAAGTAGCATTAGGACTACCTGTTACCACCTCAACGCAGAAACTCTTGCGGTTTGGAGTCCACAATACCTTAGCTGAACTATTCGAAGCCCACCATTTGAGCCAACTCTTACGTCTTAGCTCTACCCCTACCGGTAGAGCAATTTTGTCTCAACTGCACCTGCGCTCTCCTCTGCAACACCCGCAGGCCGATGCGACGCAGCTTCCACATGAGGTTCGCAGGTTCATCGATGTGGCCCCACTGCCACGCAACATGCATCCGACACATCACGAGGCTCGTAGGGAAGCTCGAGCGAAAGCGATTGTTAATCAATACGGCCGAAACTCTGCCACAGTCTATACAGACGCCGCTTCCTATCCAGGGCGAAAAGCTATGACCGCTGTCGTTTCCACAACTGAAAACCTCGTTACATGCGCATCAATTCCCACCATCCACTCTCTGCAGGCGGAGGAAGCGGCCATCTCCCTAGCCATTGCACAAACCTCTGCAGAAATAATTATCACAGACAGCCAACAAGCATGTAGAACCTTCTCCAGCGGTTGCATATCACGACCTGCCAGAACAAATCTACTCCAGCATCCTCCTCGACATCTTGTGAGGATTATTTGGGCTCCAGCCCACTCCGCCGTGTCTGGCAACGAAGCTGCCCATCAGCGTGCCCGAAAGTTGACCCACCGGGCAAGCCAGGAGTTCGGCGAGCAGTGGCAGGTCTGCCCCCTCTTGTCATTCCACGAAATCACCCAGCATTACCGGCTGGAACGAACGAAATTTCGCGCGAACGCTGCATTGACTCCCCACATAACACGCAAATGGCACCACCCGAACGGCGATCCTCCGCCCTACTGCCCATATTGCAAGACAGCTACAATAGCAAACCTGACCCACCTTATTTGGCACTGCTCTGCGTACCAATCCTTCCGCCCCATCCTGTTGAATGCCCTACCCAATCCAAGCGAGATACCTCC
Source organism: Haemaphysalis longicornis (assembly GCF_048455015.1). Taxonomy (NCBI): domain Eukaryota; kingdom Metazoa; phylum Arthropoda; class Arachnida; order Ixodida; family Ixodidae; genus Haemaphysalis; species Haemaphysalis longicornis. The sequence goes on from NW_027526295.1 coordinate 208,094,779, forward strand.
CACGACACTCAGCGACCCCGATTTCCTTGCTGCCCTTGGGCGCTTCGCTCTCGAGAGTGGCCTCGCAAAAGTAGTTTAGCTGAGGTCTACCACCCCTATGTGTGCATTCCGGAACTGACTATTCCTCTCCAGGATCTTCAAATGAACATCACCTCGTGACCACCTCTTCCCTCCCCTTTCCCCCTTCTCCCCCTTCCGGCCCCTGGGCCCTCCTTGTGTTAATAAAAGACCTTCACTCACTCACTCCCCCTGCGCACAAAAGCCTCACTAAAGAACAAGAGCGCCACCTCCGAGGCATCCAAACAAACACTTTTCCTCATCCCACTAAAGCTCACATTCTGGCCCCCACCCTGTACTCCTCGCAATGCCGCTTCTGCGAGGCTCCGGGCACCCTCTACCATATCATGTGGGGCTGTGATAAGAACCCCCACCTAACCCCTACCCCTCCCCTGAGCACTGGGAGAGAGTACTGTCCAGCTCGCACCCTGACGACCAGCTTTGGCTGGTGCAGAGAGCCCAAGAAGCCGGACGGACTCAAGGGGTCCTGGAATGAGGACTCGTCCCCAGGGTGGACTGTTTTTGAGGCACGTTTATTCCTCCTCCTCCTCCCGGCCTCGGTGGCCACTTTTCTGATGGAAGCGAAAAGCAAAAACGTTCGTGTGTCCGAAATTTCGGCGCACGTAAAGATCCCCAGGTGGTCAAAATTATTCCGGAGCCCTCCACTATGGCGCGCCTCGTCGTCGGCGTTGCATGGGCGCGTTAAATCCAACAATAAATAAATAAATAAATAAATAAATAAATAAATAAATAAATAAATAAATAAATAAATAAATAAATAAATAAATAAATAAATAAATAAGTAAACAAGCAGTAAATAAATAAATCAACACTTTCGATAAACGCTTTCACTCTTCTTCGCATTTGGAAGCACTGCGAAAACTATAGCTATTGCGAGCACAGAGCAACAGTGCGTGATTCGCTCGTCGCTGCGGATACACCTTCCGTTTCTGCTTTGCTTTTGTGGCTTTTTTTTAAGTAGCTATCAAATGCGTTTTATTCTGCAACTTAAAGAAAGCCGGAAAACAGCCGTTACACCGCTGTAATGACGTCATTCATTGGTCGAAGAACGCGAAGACCGGGAAGGAGAGAAAAATGTTTTGAGCAAGTTTTTATGTTATCTGACGAGGAGAGAGCAGTAATTTTTGGCTGAGGCACATTGCGACCTCATAATCTAATGTGTTGGTTGACTACTTTATGCAAGCACTCAAGATTTAGAAAAAAGTTAAAAAAAGTGTTGCAGGGTCGCATTAGTTTGGCTAAGACAAAATATTCGGACAAATAAACCTTCATTATGACTTTGTTTTTATGCCGAATAGATAAGGAAATGAAAAACGAGCACAAAAAATTAACAGAAAAAAAAACACGCCTGATATTTTTCTTCGAACCCGTTTGAACCCGTTTGAACCGGTTCGAGCCGGTTCGAACCGGTACGGAATGGTGCTCTGGAACTGAACCCGAACCGAACCCGAAAGGCTGGAACCCGAACCTGAACCGAACCCGAAAAAATTCCGGTTCGACACCCTGCTGCCCACACATTCGGAAATCGTGAAGCTGTAACTGCCTCGGCGTGAGCGAGGGCTTTGCCAGTGAGAATCAGCGATGTCAGATTTCAGCGATATTAGTCGCAGATAAATTAACAACTCGCTGTCATTCGAATCGCCTTTAAGCTGGCTGCAGAAAAATCCGAACTTCCTACAAGGTCTATAATACACCGCACAGACCCAAGAACGCGCACGGACGCACGCACCATCTTTAACTGTGGGAAAAGCTTCTCTCCACAACACGACAGCATTGCCGGAAAAACGCTTATTGTCTGCTGCAAGCTACGTGTACAAAATGCTCGACTACTGGCAAAATCTTAACCATGAAACAAGCGTAAAATGAGCGAGGATGGAGCAGGGGAAAACTTCTAGTAAATCTCAGCCCATTCTACGAATAATTTTTTTAAGACAGAGAAAGCAGCAACATTTTCGCGCGAAGGCAGCTATTAGGGGCGAAGCCCCTTAGGGGCTGGGGCTGTTGGCGCCTCCTGTCGTCGTCGTAATCATTGTCTCATGTAGTAACGATACTAAAACACCGGGACACTAGTTTACGCCTCGCGCTAGAACGCAACGCGCACTAAAATATCACAGGGACCCTCGTTTACGCCTCGCGCTAGAGAGCTCCGTGCTTCAAAGACAAGATACTTCTACCTCCCAACGGTTTCATCTCCGTTGGCAAAAACGCCAAGGAACCAAGAATACACTTATACACTGCACGCATCGCCCCACCCCAGGTTTCACGTCAGTGGAGATGGCCTGGGATTTTTATTTTTTAAATATTAGTGCATAGTTGAGTGCTGACGTATCATTCTTCCTCGTCTTATGTCTTACAAAAAATATAAAATAAACAAACTTATGCCGAAAGAGAAAGAAAAGAAACAGCTTAATTGTCGTCGTCGGACAAGTTGTCTGTCAGCCCTTCACCGGCGTTGACCTTGCCGTGTACACACTGTCGCTCCGAGCGATGCTGAGCCTACCGTCTGGCAACGCCCTGTATGACGCACTCGTTATGTGCGCGTGCTACCCGCGCCTTTTGTTTCCGTCTTGCGGCGATGCCCGTGCGCCTTGGGCGCACCGCGAAAGGCGTGCGCGCGGACAAGAGCGTTCCCCCGACGCAGCAGCGCAGCGAACACCGCCCAAACCAGAAGGCCTGCGACATTCCTGCTGACCCTCCAACAGCTTCACGTCAAGCGAGTGGTCTCCATCTCTCCTGTTCTCAACGGTTCCTATTCCCGGAATCAGTCGCTCAGCAAGGCCAAATTCTGTCATCGGCTTAGCTTTGCAGTTTTATCTCCTCCAAAAATTTCCTTCAAGAAGGGGTTGGTTGACGAGGTTCAGCGGCGGGTGTCACCGAGGGCGACAGGTTGAGACACTACGGACATGAAAGGAATACACCTTTGCGGCAACATCTTTCACACAAGAGGAAAAGCCTGCGTACTGCCAGATGATTCCTGTTCCGCACTTCCAAAGATGAGCTTGGTACTTTCTTCTGCAGTGGTTATGATTTTTGATCTGTGAAGCGGAGCGGCAGCAAGGACGGAAAGCCGGTCATCGGCCGCCCCATGACGAGACGGTGACTAGGCCTTCTTACGTCGAAGAAGACGTCTCTGAGCCACAGCGCAGCGGCCGCCTGTCGTCGCCCCGCCCGCTACTGATCTGACGAGCAGCATGCAACGGACAGACGACGTGGCGAGGATGATTAGCGATTCCCGAAACTGCGCACCGCGTTGCCCGTAGTTCGCGGCCCCGTGGTGTCACCCTTGTAATGACGACTACAACAACGACGACGCCGACCACACACGCACGCCCAGCGTGGTGCCTCCGTTTGTGTTCGCCGGAACACAACGGAAAAAAACCGGCCGCGTCTAGCGAGAAGTCACGTGAAACAGGAGGGCGCCACTTCTGCAGCCGGCTAACTTTCTACACGCGCCTGATGGACAGGGAGCCTCTGCCACAATGCAGCGTCTCGAGAAGAGGCGAGGAGGAGGAGGAGGAGGAGGAGGGTGCGAGGATCAGCGAAGAAAGTCGTGCTCCTTCCTCCGACTTGCAGCGGGGAGGCTCCCTAATGAGGAGCGGGCGGAGGAGTCACGAAGCCGCGTCGTAAAGCGTCCCCTTTTCACGGCCGATGATCAAAGGCGATGATCTGGGAACAGTATTGTGCCAGGCGCTGTCCCGTTGCGGCGTCCCGCTGCCCTGACTCCCGCGCCGAAATGCCGCAAGTGAAGCGTCTTCCGGAAAACGCTCACCGCCGATGAGTACCGTGTGAACGCGGGGAAGACCGGTGCGCGCGTTTCAGGGTCCCGCTGCGCCTCGGCTAGGACAGAGAAAGGCTTGTTTGTGTGAAGGCCACTGCTGGAATCGTGGAATGGAATCGTGTAAAAGCGAGGCACCAGGGCGTAAAAGCCGCGCGATGGGCACAAGTGTTTCGCTGCGGGCGCTATTTCTTGCACGCTCGTTGTAATTTGGTGTAGAATATACGTCGTAAAGTTGTTTGGTTCGCCGGTTTCAGGGCCCGCTGCGCGCAGCTTGGATACGGAAAGGCTTGTCTTTGTGAAAGCCATGTGCACCGGACGTGTGCGGCTATCGTCAAAACGGCGAATAGCACGTTCTCTGAAATCGCTTTCATGTTTTCCCGGAAGCAGACGCTGACCGTGAGTACTGCGCAATCGCCTTGCGAAGACGCTTACGTCCCTGTTGAGGCTGCGTAATATACCCTGGTATTTTGTTTCAATCACCCATTTCCCGTGGACTCATAATAAACTCAATGTAAAAGATAAATCGTAAGGCAGTTCATAATTACGTTTGATAACTCTCAGTTCTTTCAACACACCCTCTCCAATCAACTTTACAGACCCACAGCAGCATGCAGCTCATTCAAAAGGTGGAAAGTCAGGCAAATAGGCCCCCAAGCGAATTTGCGGTTTATAGGCAGCATATAACGTGCCGGTTAGCACTGGAACTCCTGTATTTGTACTAACTGCCTTTCTTGAGTTTCAACCACAGGAAATAACAGGTATCTGCAAGTGGTCGTTTTTTTTTTTTAACTCTGTAGGGCCGTTACGTACCCCTGCAACGTCTTTTGAGTGCGCTTATAGCTATTAGAGGGCGCATAATAGAATGCGCATACAATACACGCCAGACAGAATATCAGCGACATGAGTTGGTTATAGCGTCAGCGAATGCGATAAATTACAGCGAAAAACGCCACCGCCTATTGCAGGTTTCAATGAAAAACTGCCTTGGCGTCAATGAACACAATTGAGCGGCGCAGAGCTGGCGGTGAACAAGAGGCATCTGTAACGCTAAAATGAACGGAGAGTGCAGGCGACCTCGGCAGCTGTGATGACGTCACGGATCACGTGAATTCGTGAGATGTCGGCAAGCACTCCGGCATTATAAACTGGCACAATATTTACAGCTGCCACTGCAAAAAAAAAAAAAACATCAATTTTATGAAAACGCCCCCCCCCCTTCCCCCCCCCCCCCTCTTTCCCCTAACGTATCAATAGTTCGGGCTGCAGTGTAGAAGGATGGGGCCGCCGGGGCCATTACGGCATCGATGCCAGAAGAAAGTAAATGCTTTGTTCGAGGAGGAATCAAGGTGTCAATAAAAGGTGAAGACATTTGCAAGAAAAGAAATTTTTGCACTCGCATTTTCTGAAGCTGACCAGACCTTTGGAAGCGACGGGAGCGGTGGTGAATAAGTCATTACGTCGAGAGGAAGAATGCGCAGGGTCTGTAGACGGTCTACAAGTGGCGCACGCCATATTTGTTTTCGAATAAATAGACAAATAAAAACCCCTGACGTGATTGGTTATTACTCCGTGGGAAAAAAACGTTGAGGAAATTCTTGGAAAACCTAAGAGCACCAATGTACGGTCCCTGCGATGCCACAGCCTGTCACGAGCTTGACTAATAAAACTTCGTATACAATGAAGCTTTGTTTCATCTCCCAGTGACACTTCGAGCATATCTAGAAATCAACGGGCACACACAATGTAGCGGTAAAGAATTCACTTTGAAAATGACAGGCGCTCATGCACAAAACGCTCGGCTGATGGCACAGGCCTATACATTTCCTTCTACTATAAATTAATAAGTGGCGCCATTAAAGGTGTACCACTTTCTCTACGTTAAAATTTTCTCGGCGATTTAAACCCAAATATAATCACAAAAAGGTGCAGCAGGTAATGTATACTCTAGAATTGTTGCGTAGATATGCCTAAGCGTTCCTTGTTTTCTTGGAGGGTGACTGGTATACCTCATTCTTGGTCGGCCCAGCGACCGGTGGCGTGGTTCACTCTTACAAAAAAGGTCGGGGCATTCGCTAATGGAGTACTAACAAGTTACTTGTCCCAGTATACACTCGGTACTTAGTAACTGGAGGTAGTAAATTTAGCAATAGTCGGGGTTACTAACTGAAGAAGACAGTAAGCACCACTATCTACACTGGTAAAGACCTAGCGATAACACTCTCCTGAGCTACATGCGTTTACTAACTGGCCATGTATAACCTAGTCATAAGCACGACCTTAATCTAGTGCATACTACTTCCTACACAGTGTATTTCCTAACCATGCAGTTGCTAGTGGCAGAGCCTACGTACAAAACCGCGGGGTAGAAAGGTTCGTAAGGAGTTAGTAAATACGGCCGTTACTACCTTTCACGACACTTTTTATTAAGAGTGTTCTAAATGTTGGGACAGACAAGTACACTCGTATCCGACACCGAAGCCATTCCCTTCCGTTTAGATGGCTGCAAGTGGCGGCAATCGGGACACGACTGAGGCTATATCGACACCACTATTTAGCCGTTTCGTGGGATAGCATGCTGGCCGACTCCAGTGCGGGCGTACAACAAGGGCCGGCTGAACGCGCGGTGATGGCCCTGGTGTCCATCCACGGAACTCCAGACTAGGGGTTCCTTGAGTGAAAATAAGGCTGCTTTCTTCTTCTTCTTCTTCTTCTTCTTCTTCTTCTTCTTCTTCTTCTTCTTCTTCTTCTTCTATTTAGCGGTGATCGCTTCAGTACAGCTACTGGAGACACATGAAACGGCCACGCCGTGAGGAAGCCTGCTACCAACACTCAACTGTGAAGGCTTCCCCGCATCGCTGCCTGCTTTGGCGGCGGCGAAGACGAGCTTTGGCAAGTCCGCTCAAAGGCGATGACACGTCTCCCGCGAAGACGACAGCTTGTTCCCGTTCGAGCCGCACAATGAGCTCGCTCTTGTACGCGGCTCCCCGGGCATAGATGTGCGCGTCCGGAAGGATGTGACACGAATGGAGCCCTCGTCTCTTTCGAAAGGGCGCGAAGGCGGAGAGCACAACAAGGGGCCAAGGTGTGGCACGGGGCGAGGTCTGCGCGCATGTTCCGCGTGGCTCGCTGATCCGTTCCCCAGGAGTGGTACACAAGCCGCGAATGCTCTCGCTTCGCGCTAACAAGCGTGCAGAAGGGGCGACACATTTCGGAGCCGTGTGTCCAGCCCGGTGCGTGCAATGCGCTGGTTATCCGTGGTTTCACGGTGTGTGCGAGCGCTCTGCTAGTTCTAGTGGACGTGTGTCGAAGGAAGAAAGGAGATTTCCAGGATCCGTGGTGGCTCGGTGGCTACGGAGTGTGAGAGTTCGATTCCCGGCCTCAGAGGTTGTGCTCGTGTGCATGGGGTCTCGTCGAACGTTCAAGATTCCATAGCCCGTTATGGAATCTTATACTTATATATACTTATAGCTTATACTTATACTTATAGCCCGTTACGTTCCGCTATAACAGCACAGTTGAGAAACCGCGTGTTGTTTCAGGGCGTAAAACCCCGATTCGAGATAGCGTACACTCAGGAATCAAATAGGATTTTTTTTTATGAAGTCATTATTTTTTATCATACCAGCTCTTACCCCGGATGGTAACATCAACACATAAATATACGTAGAAATATTTAAGGCTTTTCCATTATCAGTCGTCAAATATTGTCGCCCGCAGAGTTACGACTGGCGGCTTGCATCTCTGGTAAAATACTGTCTTAAGGTATACGTTGAGCCCAGAGTGGGATTTGACCTCAAATGCACTGGCGATAGGGCTTTGAAGATAAGCGGAGAACTCCATAGGAATTATTAATGAAAGAAAAGCGATTTCCTAAGCAGCTGGGCATGTGATATAAATATTCATTTGTTCGGAATGTTGTTAGCTCCATCACATGGGGAAGGTGGCTGCTTTTGAATACTTAAAAGGGTGCAGTTAAGTGTTCAGTAACCAGGGAGGGAAATGTACACTTGAAAGGACAACATACACATAAATGAACGGTTGAAACAGAAAAACACCTCTGCAGAAACACATACACACTCATGTTGAAGGCAGGGAGGGGCAGAACGCATATACAAAATCTAAACTCACGTGATTAACTACGTGGATTCTATCGGCGATCGCGGCTTGTCGGATTTGGTATAATTTTACAAAGGAGCGGTTTGCACATGCCGCATATATGGTATATAAGGTGTGCAGACACTTCACACGCCGTGTAAAAATGTCCACGGAATTAGACACGTGTTATTCCTTCACACTGCATGCGCACACAGTGTGGCCCAACGTTCCGTGTGGCCTGTGTGTTTTTGTGGTGTCGCCCCCGGAGCGCAGGGCTGTATGCATTGCTTTCGCGCACAAGTATAACCATGGTTTTGAGCAGAGCATCTGTATCCACAACTCCCCGTATATCCTGCAGAGCAAATTGTTATCGCTATCTCCAGTAGCGTTATCTACCCACTTTGCCTTTTTTTCGCTTTCAGTCTGTGGATGAGGGGGAAGGGGGATGAATTTAATGGTAAGGAGAAGTCAGCCTGGCAGCGAGACTGGCTTGCTACTCCATATGAACATGAGCGGGGCGAAAATGAACGCAGAAAGCGAAGATACAAAAACTCATACCAACACTAACAGAACAGATAAGCACACAGCAACTGACAGACGCAGGAGCACGCGCACAGCATACGCACAGCAGTAAAGTTAAGGCAAACGTTCAAAGAGTTTCGTCCAGGCCGGAGTCACGGAGAAATGACACCAAGGCCCTTGCATTCCGTCTTGCCACGGCAGTTAGGTGCCATGGAGCGATAGCGTAGATAAGCTTAGTCCCGAAGTTGTCTTCATGGTTATCCGTGCAGTGGCAAAACGGGGAAGCAAACACAGTACATGTTCTATGTTCTCACGAACACTGCAAGCGTGGCAGTGAGGGGGAACAATTCAACGTGTCTTGTGCAAGTATAGTGGTTGGTAAAAGCGAAGTTGAGGCGAATGCGGTGAACAACCGAGTCCTCCGTCGCGCTTACCCAGGCCACACGGCACTCGGAAGGTGCAGGCGGGACCAATTCTATACAACGGCTGATACGTTTTAGATCTGCCCGTCCATATAGATTGCTGTAACTGCCGCGCGAGAGTATGCAAGCGTTGCGGCATCACGTCGAGATAAGGGATGATGACGCTAGACCGCGCAAGCTGTTTCGTCGGCCGCTGCATTCCCAATCACCCCACAATGTCCAGGTAGCCACTGTAGCACTACATCGTGAAGCAAGCTGGCAGCTTGTGTATGCAGTGTGTGTATTCCGTGGGCCAGTTGTTCCCGCGATAATGAGGCTAGTTGTCGAAGCACCGCCCGTGAATCCATGAAAATCACCCACACAGAAGCTTCTTGCCCCAGAATGTGCTGCAAAGCAGAGCGCAAAGCAGCAAGTTTCGAGTTCGTCGACGTTGTTTTGTAGCTTAACCTGCCCCCAATGGTGGCCCGCGTCGATGAAACCCATACTCCCACCGTAGATGATGTGGCCGCCACCGATGCATCGGTGTAAATATACCCGTGGTTATAAGGTAGCAGTTCCAAATGTGCTCTAGAGTAAAGTACTTTAGTGGTGGAATCGGCAACCTGGATTTACTGCTGATGCCCGGTATTGTGGTGACGGTTCGCCAAGGGGAGTACCTCCAGGGCGGACGACTGAAGCGGCGCATAGTATACTTCTGACAGAAAGGTGGTAGAATATCTCGTACCTCTAAGGCGGAGAGAGCTAAACGGGTGTTCAGGAGCCCTAGTCGCCAGCCGCAACGAATTACTCGGTACAACGGCCCTGCACATAGACCATCAAGCAAGATATATGCAGGCATGTGGTCGCAGTAGCGGTCCCAGATATCGGTTTTGGGGGGGGCGATTTTTTTTTTTTTGGGGGGGGGGGGGGGGAGGGGGGCGAGGCAAATAAAGAATCGCTCCCCTCCTTGCGCCAATTCTGCTTAAGTGGTGATAACCATGGAGACGTGTGCGCGTATGCTGTGCAACCCGCTGGGATTTAACTTCGCGCAAGTGGAATGTTTAAAAAAACTAAAAATAAGAAACGGAGGACCTCTTTGGGGGGGGGGGGGGGGGCGACCGCCCCCTTCGCCCCCCCCCCCCCCCCTTGGGACCGCCACTGTGTGGTCGCTTCCATCTTCATCTTTATCTTAAGCGCGGTTGTGTTCACTGCAGGACGAAGGCCTCTACCAAAGATCTCCAGCCGCACCTATCGGGTGCCTGGAGGCCGATAGTGTGACTGTATAATCATTGGCAGGATGTTTAGCAGGTGTACTCAACCAGGGTTGCTAAATCCTTGTCTGGTGAGGAAATGCTGTTTGTGTCCCAGGGAGCCTCACCTAGTATGGCTGAACCCACCTAGTACAGCCTCCCGTGGTATCCGGAGTCGCTTCCATGTGACTCGATCTCGACATACCAGTGGGGCCTATATGACAGTCCGAGGGGGACCGTGGTGACATCGTGTGTGCTTGACACTTCGCCTCGGTTAAACGTGGGCTCACCGGAATTAGTGGCAGTCAAGCCGCTACAACAAGCCGCGTCGAAGGGGCGCCTGCCTCTAACTGTGGTCCTCATTCTGCCCCAGGATGAATTGTGCGCGTTAAAATCTCCAGTTAACACGTCCGGTTCCGGTGTGCATCGTACCCTGGAGACGATCCACTTTAAATGCAGATCAAGTGGAATGTATGCGGCGATAAATGTAAATTGCAGCGTAGAACTTTTAATAGTCACTGCGACACACTCGTTTGTTTCGTCTGCCGGCGATGTGTGCTCCACGTACGTCAGGTCGTTCCCTATAGCGAGCACTACTCTCGAAACAGCCGCACCTGTTGTAGACTGCAGAACGGTGTATAGACAGAGAGACGGATGTTTGCGCGTAGCCGCGGCTCTGAAATAGCGATGATTGGAAAGCGGTGCTGCTGTATGAACCGTCGGAAGTCCGGAAGGCGGCTCCGAAGACCGCAAGCATTCCACTGAAACACAGTGGCCTTGTTCCGTATTTCCAGAGTTTTTGGTGCAGAGGAAGTTCTCATAGCCCCTATAGCCTTTGCGTGAGAAGAGGCAATACAGGGCCAATAATTGCGGCAAAACCCTTGTACATCGGAGATGAGAGCGGGGCCAGGAAAACTCGAATGGCCTCCACTACTGAAATGATATTCGCAAAAATGTTCCCAGAATTTTGGTGAACACGGCGCCTGTTCTGGTTTGCCTGCCGACCGGAAGACCCCGCAGGCGCTGTCCCACTCGATGACGCAGGTGCAGGTGCAGACAATGACACCGGCGTCGCCATGAATGCCTACTCGGATGACGGCGTGGGTGTCGGCTGAGCGAAGCATGCAGTTCCCTAGCTTAATTCGAAACAGCGCTAACCAACTATGCAGCATGCCCCAACTATACTCAAACCACCGTTCTAATGCAGTTCCCGGACGCGAAGAACCCGTGCACGACAATGCATTTTTTTTTTTGTCAGTTTCGAGAGTTCGCTTGCACTGAGGTCCATCTATGCTTTGCATTAAATTTCTTGCTGACATGTGCGCGCGTTTCCGGTGGGCCTAGAGGCCGCTCGCATGCCTGTGTTCTCCAGTGAATATCGGTGACGATTCTCGGCCGCGGCGGCCGCTTTTCTGATGGAGGCGAAAAGCAAAAACGCCCGTGTGTACGAGATTTCGGCGCATGTTAAAGATCCCCAGGTGGTCAAAATTAATCCGGAGCCCTCCACTACGGCGCGCCTCATCGCCTGCGTCGAGTCGGCGCGTTAAACCCCACAATCAATCAATGAATATCGGTGACAAGTGTGTCGCGGTGCTTCGAATAATAACGAGTGGCTTGCGACAGCGGGAGCAAACGTGTGAACTTTTAAAGGCTGCGTCGAGCAGCTTGCTTTGTATGCACAACTATTAAAGCTGATTCTATGCGGCTTTTCAGTCGTCTTTTCCAGTTTACGTCACGTGTAACATTTTAGACATTCGTCAAATATCTTCAGTAGTTTCATTAACTGCCTTCAGGCTTTCAAACACATTGTATTGCCGGTAGAAGAACACTTATAGTCTCCGCAAAACGATAATTCACGGTCTTACACGAAAACAAATTATACGTATTTTGCGGCGAATGCGATTCTGCTGTCGCGCCGAGATTCGTGATAAGCTGTTCAAGGCAAAGCTATACATGAACGCTTTCAAATTCTAAAGTGCCCTTCACTTTTAACTATACCGGCGTCTGAAGGGTTGCATAAAATGGTTTCCTGATGCTTTGCGTAAAATGCCTGCACCTGACATTTTATTGCGTGTAATTAAAACATATTATACCACGCTTTTTTAATAATAAAAAAAATATATGAGTGGTCACTGTTATTTTATTTATTACCATAAATAACAAGCAGTAGGAGCTACAAAACAATTCGTAAAAATACGCCTAATACAGCGCCGTGTGCGAGATTCGAAACAACGGCTGTAAACGATTTATCTGAATCTTACGCTAAATTTCCGGAATTTCCTGGAGCAGGCGGGTGCGCTGGTGTAAAACTATCGTCACTATACAATCCTACCGAATTTAATGCCACCAATGAACGGATACGCGTACTGTGTCGCCGTTTAAAATTAAGCAACTTAATACCTCGTACAGCTCGGTCATTAAGCAATAGGAGGCCCCATTATTTCTCCTACATTTAGCGCACGTGACCAGGAACTGTAACTTGTTCGCACGTTGAGGGCGAATATCCAGCTAGCATTCTAGAACATTCACGTTGCATAGGACGGCAACACTTAATAACCCCCATTAATTCAGCATCGTGAGTACGAATAACCCCACGCGTGCGAAAAATAAAAGTCAGCTTCCTGACCATAAGCCTTCACTCATGTTTGTATCAACAGAAGACCCCGCCTGCAGTGGCACCGAAAATGAGCGCCCTCCCATGCAAGTCTTGCTGGCGCTTCTCCGCAGTAAACGGAGTGCTTGTGGAGGTGCAGCCTTTACACGTGGCCGATTTTTTTTTTTTTTTTTTCTGTCTTGTATTCGTTGTTGAAAGATCGGAAAATACTTCATCGAGCACTCAGCCACTGACCGCCACTTGACACTTAAATAAAAGAGCTCCAGCTACATAGGCACACATAGCAAAGGTTTTTCACGGGTCAGAGACACGAGACAGCAAAAACACGGAAATATATCGGCGCGCGGGCCTCTCAACAGGTTTTCAGAATTAATAGAGAGTTATCTAGAGAACCAGTCCCGGTACGGTATTCGGTAGGCGACTGGCGCTACTACGCGTGCGTATAGGCGGAAAAATTGGTCGTGTGCGTACACAGGTGTACCGAGTACCATACCGGGACCGGTTTCTGCTCTCTAATGAGAACTGGTCCCGCATCGGGATTTTAAAAGTTAATGCAAATGACTTTGCTCAAGGCATCAAGAAGGGTCGGGTAGGTTTAAAATGCCGAAGCACGGCTTCCATTATTGCCAATTGCTACTATAGACATTAGACGACAAGGATACGTGCGGGAAGAAAAAAAGAAGGAACAGGACTACTTTTCTTCTCGCCATAATATATTACTCCGCTAGACGCCCGTGGAAGAATATAGAACTCCATTCGGAGCAGACTGACCTGTTTAAAGTCGAAGTCCACAACAGACGGCTTTAATTCGGCCTCCATGATGAAACAAAGTCACTAGGACTACTACTAGACGTTGTCACGTCACCCGATGACGTAGCTTCCAGACAGCCGTCGCCGCCAATTCCCTGCACAGACAAAAACAAGAATCACAGATGAGGAGCTGGCACGATGCACGTTAACGGCTACAGCATTGCAGGGAAAGCTCAGTGAAAAACATTGCACCAGGTCAGAGACAAAACGTCTGACCATAAACGCTGTTCAGAGATAAGAAAGTCACGCGTTATTCTACTGAGCACCAGAAAAAAACCATGTACGCACACACGCACGCACATATGCGCATTCGAGCGCATGGGCATTTGTGAATACTTGATGCGCAAGTTTCAGCCTCTATGCGTACGTCTAAGAAGCTTCCGTGGAAGTTTCTGTTAGCTGCAGCATGCAGAAAGCAACCCAGCTTGAGCTGGATGCAGTGTTGCTATAAGAGGAACTCAGTTAACAATAGAGTAGATTGCTGTTAGTCGCGTTTTCTCTTGCTATTACAACAACCTCCAGCTGACTTGTTTATTGTGCAGTCAGTTTGGGGAGTATCGTTTTTGACAGCGCAATCGACTCTCAACACATCTTCTAAACCTTCCAAAAAAAAAAAAAAACTAAAATCAAGCAAAATCAAGCAAAAAGCAACCGACGCAGAAGAAAACACCTTCCATACGTAAGCGCACCGCATCGGAAACGCAAAGACGCGAGCGTTGAAAAGGAAGCCGGGGCGTAAGAAGGGGGAGGCGAGGGCGTGGAAAGCGACACCCTTCGATAAGCGTCGCGGTGACGGACGACACTTCGAATTCGCGCGCGCACAGGGTCGAGCGCGCGAAGCGTTTAAAAAGCGCATCGCACAGAAGGTGCCGAAGCTAATCGACCAGACCGGGAGGAGGACGTCGGCGCTACACGCAGCGCGGGAACTCGTAGAAAAGGCGCCCGCGAAGGGGAGCTGTCCTTATCGAGGAGGTAGATCTCGCGCGAGTGACCGCGAGGTCCTTTTAAGTTCCTAGCTCCGCCGAAAACGGGGGAGGAGGAAGAATATGTCCATTCTTCGGCCGACGCTTTGTTAGAGAACAATCGGTGCCGATTTCCGCGGCTGATTTCTCCGCTCCCGCCGTAAGGAGAAAAGCAAAATACTCCCGGAAAAGAAAAGGGTCCTTTAAAGATGAAAAAATAAAAACAAGATGAGAGACAGGGCGGCGATTACGATCTCCGAGTTTGGCGGATCCTCTCCTCCCGAGCACTGAAGTGTGCGGGCATTCGTATTATAAGATGGGGTGGGTAGATAAAAATGATGCGGCCACGCGCTGCTCCGTTTATTTCTGATTTCTCTCCCCCCTCCAAGCATCATGCGTGCAGGGAAGCCGAAAGTCACGGTCGGCGCCGCGGGAAAGGCCATTCACCAGGGTGGCGATAAAGTCGCCTGATTAGCGCCTCTTTCTCCACGCTCACTTGGGCCGCTGCCCGCAGTCGCTAGTGCCGCGCTTGATTTGACTCACTCGAAATCCTCACCTGCCTTCCAAGTTTATTGTTCGTCGGACATTTTTCGGGAGCGCTTTTATACCATAGAATCAGGACAATCTTTTAAGAGCTTCTCGGAAGACAGAGCAGCAGTGTGTGGACTTGCTATATCCGCTTCTGTTAGGGAGTATACTGCTTTTTTTTTTCACTTGATGCTTAGAAGGTGTAGCTAAGCTAGTGAGATCGGCGTGAAAATTGACTTTTGCTGGAACGTATTTTTATTTATTTATTTATTTATTTATTTATTTATTTATTTATTTATTTATTTATTTATTTATTTATTTATTTATTTATTTATTTATTTATTTATTTATTTATTTATTTATTTATTTATTTATTTATTTATTTATTTATTTATACTCGTATAAATAATCGTTTAAGCATCTCCCGTTTGGCGCACGTATTTTTCCGGCCTACTCCGCCTCTTCCGTCTACCATCATGCCTGAAATAGCACTGTAGGCACTAATGCCTGCGCCAACGACATTATCGAGCGTCCGTTGCGTCCGTTTTGCATCATATTGTGCAACAGCTTGATGGGTGATAAACGCAGGCCGTGTTGCAGCCACATGAACCAACTTGCAATGTTTTTCAGGGTGGCCCCGGTTTACGCTAGTGTTTAATAGTGGAAGAAAGCTTTTTTAAGTTTTAATCATTGGGTAACTAAGACAGCGTCGCACAAATCATTTAGATTGTAAGTGTCAAAAAAATCAGGGCATTCTGCGGCGGTATTAGATGCATGATATACTGGTGTGCTCTAGTCAGACCTCTTTCTTTTTTGGCACAAGAGAGCCTGTCGATAGCCCTTCATACCATTGAACAAGCCTCATACCGAAGATGGGCGATCTTCTGCGACTCCAAGCCTGCGCTCCAATCGCTCCAGTCAGCCCTGTATACCGTGGACCTCATGAACAACTGCTAGCCGAGATAAGACGGTGCTGCCCAAGCGGGTCATGGCATTGCCTTCCAGTGGCTTCCCAGTCACTGCGGCACTGTCGGCAATGAAAGTGCGGACGCTGCCGCCCGCTTGGCACAGCAAAAAACGGAAACCATATATCCATTCCATTATCCAGGACGGACGCCGCTAGGACTCTCCACAAACTTGCCCCGGGAGACCACGATAGGAAAATGGACTACCCGAGAGTTCACTAGCTCATGCCCTGCACCCGCATCTTCAGCGTCATCTTCCATTAGGCCTCCCACGGACTGATTAAACCGTCCTTTGCCGTCTCTGGCTCGGAGTCGCCTTCACAAATGCTCCTTTTTTATCGGAATGGCAGACAGTGAGGCGTGTGAAATCTGTGACACACCGGAGACCATACGCCATGTTCTATTCCAACGTCCACGTTTTTCATCGGCAAGAAGGCAACTCTTCTCAACTTTGCGGAAGCTGTATTCTCGGCGGCCGTTCTCCGAGGAGAATATCTTGGGCCACTGGCCTTCTCCGTGATCTACGCATAAGGCGACGAAAGCGCTCCTGTGCTTCCTAAAAACAACCCGAACTTGCACAGAAGAGTTTATACACAAAAGACTACACTCTATGAAGTCACTCAATTCTTTCATCTTTAGTGCAGTAACGCTGGACACACTTCTTTACGCTCTGTCCTTATCTTCCAATTCATTTTCTGTTTTCTTCTTTTTCCCCCATTGTTTCCCTTTTCAGAGTGTAGGTTAGCAAACTAGCCCTTAGCCTGGTTGACATTTCTGTCCTTCTTTTACCTTTATTCCTTCCTTCTTGTTGCAGTGATGTAAAAAATAAACTGATGTCCTGTAGAGAGAGAGAGAGAGAGAGAGAGCTCTTTATTAGATGAAAGCAGAGAGGTTTGCCGGCATGTTACCGCCTGCATGCTACTCTGCGGGGATGGGGAGAAGGGAGTAAAGGCCCTAAAAGAAGTAGGGCAGAAGAAAGATGGGAAAAGAAGAGATTAAAAGAAAAGTGAACACGAAGCTTTGCGTGGTGACTTAAAAGTCCACACGATCTGACACGTAAAGTTCTAAATTGTCTCTGCGAGGCCGATTCCGTGTAAATAAAGACACTGTGTAGCCATGAAGAACCAGTATATGACGCTATAGTGCGGGCACTACCATGTAATTCTTTTTTCTTTCTCCTATCTATGTGCAGTGTTCGCAGGCATCTCAAGGGCTAATAGGTTGATGTCGCGGAAGGGCTCCAGAAAGATTTCAGACATCACATAAACTTGCATGCATGCATATACAATTTAGAAATGGCGATAGGTAACTTATGACTTGTAGTGGAGGTAAACAGCGTTATTCAATGAGCTTATCAACCGAGATTATGCATTTGGTAATCTCGCTGACCTTTCCAGCATTTTAAATCGTTGCCTCCGCAAGAGCACGGGTTCGTTTTCTTTTTCTTTATTGAGAGATAGAAGTAAACAGTTCATTTAATGCTTATGTTTTTTTTTTTTTTCAAGAAAGGCACAGCGTTTTGCAAACTATCAGTTGTCGTTCTGGGCCACCTATCCAAAACATATACGATATAGTTTAACCTCTTCCGTTGCACGCACAATTGCAAATAGTTCTGACGGTATACCTCTGCCGACGCTGTGGACCACATGGGGCTGCGCGCGGCGTAGTTCGAGTACCTTATGCCCGCACAATTTAAATAATACAAGTCCTAGCAGAGTATCACACATCAAGAAAGCGCAAATTTCAAATCTTTTATGTCTGCAACTTGCAACATCATGAACGAAAACACCGCACTGGCTCGGGCGTAGGATGGTTTTTATTTGCGCACGACACGGAAAAACTTCTGGTTGAACACGTTGATTAACGGCAAGGTGGCGACATCTGTTGCGCGTGCGCGCGCCAAAAATCTCAGTCGTTTTACTCGGCCCGGTAGTCGCAGCCCGTTCACGGCGTGGGCTAACGTTGGCGTGGGTTGTGGGCAGTGTGTTTGGCGGATTGGTTAGAACATTCAACGTGAACAGAAACCAATGTTTGAATGCTTAGCATTTCGGTGTGATCTCGGCACATTACCGCGTTCTAAATGTGTTTCCGGATTCCTTTGAAATCAAGCCTGCCAAAAAGCGAACGCATACTGGAGCTCTTCGTTTATCAGTCTCACACTCGCCGTGGATAGTCGACGGATAGCGCGATAACTTTATTCACCCTGGGTATGTATGCTAAAGAAGAATGCCAGATCGCTTTCCGTACAGGCCACGGTGAGTCAGGGAATGGCAATAAAAAAAAGCCACACTGGATTAAAAAAAACATTTGCCTTATCAATAGGAAAGATTAGTAGGCGCACAGTTATGTGCCGCAGGGCAGCTGAGTAGAAAAGTACCTGTTGGCAGGCTCTTGTCATAAGCCGATTTCAACGTTATTTGGGACTCCAGTTCATGCGAGGCTTTTCTCACACTTTCAGAGGCAGTGAACATGATCCGTTGTCCCACGGTGATTTCCAAACGTCAGTTTTTTTTTTTTTTTTTGTTTTTTTTTGGTTCGCACCAAACAAGAAAAAGCGTGTTGATGGAGCTGCAACTAAGGCGCAATAAATTTTGCGCATGGGAAAGAAAAGTGCGATGAGCGTAATTTCTTCTTAGCGCCGTTACTATTTGCAGAGCACAGCAAAGAAAAAGCTTAAATATAAAGGAGGCGACTTATTCTTTAAAAACAGTGCCAATAGTACAACGCGTGCACCGCAGGCGGACTTTTTGAGCACCTCTTGTGGAGCTTTCGGTTAATATAGCTGAAAAAAGAACTAGAATACACAGCAACTCAGGAAAGCTTTTCTCCGAGCATTTGTGGCAAATCGGAAGCCCCGAATGCGTCACTGCGCACAAGAATGTCTGCCTGTTTGAAATGAGGTGCGCCCCCTGACAACAATATGCTCTGTGGGTGGGAAAGCCAAACATCCGTCACTAGCGCATTCATGTAATATACATATGTGTGTGCGCATCCCTGAGTGGCTGTCTGTGAGAGTGCCTGTGTGTGCGCGCCCGTCTGAGAGATACGGACGATAACCTGCCACCCAGCAAGACTTGTATACGCGATACTGCCCCCGCGGTATCCCGTCCCAGCCTACAGGATATATAGTTGGGGGGAAGTTAGCGGAGGCGCGTCGTGGAATCACCTGCGAGCTCGTTACATACATTACGGCGCCGCGATCGCTGGGGAAGCGTGTCGTCCGTCCACCGCGGGGTGCATGCACATGCTGCACCCAGTGTACGTGCGCGAGCAAGGGTGCGCGCGGGGTCCGGCGGAGGTGTACGGCACTAATCTCTTTCTTGCATGCACAGGAACAATGAACACTCACGCCACGCTCCGCTGGGGCGGCCATTGAAAAAAACGAGGCGTGACGGGCTGGCTGCCGCGGCTCCTCGAACACGGGACGAGGTCAGGAGAGGACTCTGGGCATCCATGGCTCTCGCGTTACGTATACAAGGCTCCTCATACGCGGTGTCTCGCCGACCGCGCCTGCAGCCAACCGCGAATATATATATATATATATATATATATATATATATATATATATATATATATATATATATATATATATATATATATATATATATATATATATATATATATATATATATATATATATATATATATATATATACATGGAATCAGAATGCTAAATGAAGGACTCGTTGAATTAAGACAGAAATAAGGGTTGGCAGTCAAGAATGCCTCGGGAAGCAAAGGGGAGAATGCGGTAGGTCATTGAAACAGATGAAGAATTTTGAAAGAAAGAAAGAAAGTGGAGAAAGAATGCCCTCCGGGTGGGTTCCGATCCTAGCCGGTGGGCATTCTTCTCCACTTTCTTTCTTTAATTGACAATTTTCACCTGTTTCAATGACCTACCGCATCCTCCCCTTTCCTTCCCGAGGCA
This sequence comes from Haemaphysalis longicornis, assembly GCF_048455015.1. NCBI lineage: Eukaryota > Metazoa > Arthropoda > Arachnida > Ixodida > Ixodidae > Haemaphysalis > Haemaphysalis longicornis. Next base: position 208,114,710 of record NW_027526295.1, read on the forward strand.
TTCTTGACTGTAGTGGCCGAAACGGGACTTGAGTGCGCGCCTTCCACTCCTATCTCTTCCTCTTCTCCCGCCCTCTCTGTTATCCCCTTAACTCACCTCCCCCAGTGCAGGATAGCAAACCGGGCTCTACACCTGGTTAACATCCCGGCCTTTCCGTCCTTTCTTCTTCCTTCCTTCCTTGACTGCCAACCCTTATTTGCATTTACATATATATCTATATATTTTTTTTTCTGGTCCAGACTTTGTGTGGGTGTGTGAGTGTGTGTTAACTTGTAAATATGCCCCTCTCTCCCCTCTGTTCTGTAAATATGTCACCTCTATCATCTGTCTCTCCTCTCTATGAATCTGTCATCCTCTTCCCCAACCCCCACACCAGCAGGCGTTCTGGTGTCCACCCCTAGGTGTGACAATTTACGTCTGCTGGTGGTATTTCCTTTCCTTTTTCTTGACAATAAATTCATTCATTCATTCATATATATACATATACATACATACATACATACATACATACATACATACATACATACATACATACATACATACATACATACATACATACATACATACATACATACATACATACATACATACATACATACATACATACATACATACATACATACATACGACAGTAAACCGAAACCACCTCACTGCATTCGAATGTACTTCCCACATCCGGTGGCCTGCGCACTCTTGCGACAGCAGCAAAATTTAATACGTACCGAGGTTGTGCATGCATTTTGTAAGCATGGTCGGTGCAAGTGCGACAACCTGACCGACCACCCATTTACTACCGCACAGAGGGAGGGAGCCCGAATATTATCCTGCGGCACCCAATAATAATGATGACTAAACTTCATTGTTTTGAGTGCAGTAAAATAAAGAAAAAAATGGCCTAACGATTCATACGGTGGCGTATTACCCAGCGAAGCTGGTTCGGTTTCATTGCGTTTCATACATTCACGAAACAAAAATTGATTGACCGGGATGCAGTTCAAAGAAGTGCACCAAACTGCTTCATTCTGCCGGCAGGCGGTGTCCTTGTGATTAGAGGCGGGAGCGGTTGTGTCGCGATCGACGCCACACTCTCCCCCCAGACTCTCTCCCACTAGCTCCCTACGGCTGCTGCGCACCGATACGTAGCGAATAACCGTTGATTGTTTTTAGATCCTTTTATAATGAAAATAATTTCAGACCTTTATACAACGTATGGTGTATAAAGGTGTATACTTTTGGTGTATACTTTTTAACGAAATTGGTGTATACGAATGGTGTATACTTTTTAACGAAATTAATAGCATCGAGATTCAACTTGCGTTAAACTCAGCGTTAGAAAATGTTGCTTCTTGGAGCAAAACTTCTAACATGCAACTAAACCATGACAAAACAGTATACCTCCGAATGACTAGAAAGAAACACCCTTTGGAATTTACTTATTGTGCTAGTGACCAACCGCTAAAGCAAGTATATGAACACAAATATCTCGGCGTTACATTAACCAGTACCTTAAGTTGGAACTCTCACATTACTAACATATGCGCTGCAGCTTTCCGTAAACTTTGTTTATTACGACACAAACTCAAGGATGCTCCATCTCAAGTTAAATACTTAGCGTATACTTCAATAATTAGACCGAAACTCGAATATGCTTGCGTTATTTGGGATCCTCACACGAAAACCAATATCGATTGCCTCGAGAGAATTCAAAGAAGAGCCATCCGCTTTATTTATGGTATGTACGGGCGAACAGACTCCGTTTCGGCCCTCATGGAAAGACATGCTATCCCAACATTAGAATCCCGACGTAAATCAGTTCGGCTAAAATTGCTCTATCAGTTAGTTAACCGGAAGCTCTTATTTGATTCCAGCCCCTACATTAGTCTCCTGGCAACACGGCGCGGTCGTAATTCACATGCTCTTGCCTTAACTCCATATTTCGCCAAAACTAATCTTTTCAAATTTTCGTTTTTTCCACGCACGATCACTGAGTGGAACACGCTACCGCTTGCCGCCCTTCTTTCGACAGATACTATCGACGCGCATGTCTTCCTGGGGACGTGAAAATGATTTGCTGTTGTTTTATCCACTGTTTCATTGTGTTGTTGCATTGCTTTACTTCAGTGCGATGTTTCTCTTCCCCCCCCCCTTTTTTCGCAAAATGAAAGTCGTATAATCCCGCTTAATTGGTTGTTGTATGTATGTGATGTTAGGCTTGATGCCTTTTCATATTCTTTTTTTTTTCCTGTTTATTGCCTGTACCACTCCTGCTTGGGCTTCATGCCTGCAGTATCTTGTAAATAAAAATATGTATGAAGCTAATAGTCGACGTGTTAGGTATGCAGGCGGGCAGATTTCTTGGGCAGTCGCCTAGAATACTTACGCATTAAAATGAAACTTTTTATTGTGCGGTCATTCAAATGCTTATGTCTGTTCTCTCCAAACCACGAGCGCTGTTGCGGCCCATTCTCAGAAAAGCGTCTAGTACGTTGACGGTAACTATAGCGGGCATTAGAGTGGTCTGGCCTGTGTTGTCATCCTGGTTATTTGAATAGCGCGTAAGTTCCGCAGAACACAGGGACACTCATTCGGGTATACATTCATTCGTAGAACTGGGGGCCGCACGGCCTAGTAGAAACAGGCGTTGCGCGTATACTAGCGAGTGGGGGATCGAGTGTTCTCGACAGAAGGACGTCCTGGTTTTTTTACTAGCAGCCCAACAGCGCGTTTGGGACAGAGAAAGAGTATAGAACGCGTCGGGCCACTCTGTTCTTTCCTTCTTCTTGAGTGTGCGCGCCTTTCTTCGGGATGCTTTCGCTTTGATGGATGAGCCGAGCGGTGAAGTCGCCGTCTCAGACCCCCCTCGCCTCAACTTCCATCCCCACTCCCCCTATCCTCTTCCTTCTGCCTCGCCAATATTTCGTTCCTCTGTCTCTTTCTCTTCCTTCCTCCTCCGCGTTTTCTTACTTTACTCTCTTGCTGTCACCCTCCCTCTCTCTCTCTTTAAGAGAAGACCGAGCCAGAACGAGAGCACGCACGGAGAAAGAGCGGCTGAACACAAGAGAGTAACGGGAAGGGAGAGGGAGGGGGGGGGGGGGGGGGGTTAGGCCTGCCGCAACAGAAAGGAAGACCGTACAAGGAGAAAGGACCTTTTTACGGATGAGCAGCGGAACAAGAAAGACGGGAAAAGAAGCTTGCAGCAGTCGGCAACAAGGTGAGCACAGGAGACGGAGGAGAGTGTGGGCTCGAAGCGAAGATGTCGTAACGGGGCAGGTCGAAGCATGGTCTGGAGAAAGTGTACCCAAAATGTGAAGAAATCTACCACTCTCAAATACAACTATATATATATATATATATATATATATATATATATATATATATATATATATATATATATATATATATATATATATATATATATATATATATATATATATATATATATATATATATATATATATGCATGCGCTGGAGGTAGTGCCGGGGATGAGAAGATGACGGTATGTTAGACTGTTAGACCGGTGTCAGCGGGGGTGCAGGAAGGGAAATAAATGCTGGTGGGCTGCCCTGCCGTGCGCGCTCTGCCAGCTACACAACGGGACGCACAACCAACTGGAACAAACGGAGGACGAGCTTTCGGAGCTGGCAAGAACACCACGTGTACTACCGGGTCGCTGCTCTGACAGGAACCTTTCAAATCAGCCGCGCTCTGGGGCCCCAGCACTAAACGCTGCGATCGGCGGAAAGCGAACAGATAAAACTGCCGCACCGACGCGTCAGGAAAAGAGGGGCAAATCCGTGGCGTGCCGACGCGGCGGCCCCGAGCATGTCTTCGCGGCACGGCGTGTATAAAGCCTTGGCCCCCAGACAGCAGACCCTGTAGCACAGGGACGTTCGTTGTTCTCGGCTTTCAACGTGTCAGACATTGCGCGCCGCGAGGCCTCGGGTGGAGCGCGAGCACTCTAGTTCGTTCGATTTCTTGCGGTGATTTGTCTCTAGCGAACAATTGGTGCGCACGCGCTTCGCCGAGGAGGATACGTAAGACTGACTGACTGACTGACGGCACGTCCCTTGTTCTCCTTTCTCCGTTCCTGCCAAACGCAAGACGCGGTGTTTTTTTGTTCGCTTCGTTTCGCTGTGCATCTGTCTTCTTTCTTCGCGCAGGCTTAGTAAGCAGGGAGTTCCTGTTCTGCCGCCGGACTCATGCTCGCCTCCGAAGTCCGTCCAAATCGATTCCACGCTTCTCGCGGCCCGCGTGCCCTTTCAGTTGCGAGCCGCATTCGATTGGCGTGTCAAATCCTTTTTAGGCCCCAAGTTCCTGGTTCCGAGCAGACGGAAGCGTGCAAAACGAAGCGGACCGACGCTGTCACTGACGCAAAGGTAACGAGGAGAAAAGAGAGCGGGAAGGGAATGAGCTTTGTTGCTTTCAAGAAAGCGCAGAATGGAAATTACTTCTCGACGTAACCTTTAAGGAGCGGTCAGTGGATGGATTTCTTGGATGTTAGTTGGCTCTCGCGTTTTAAAAATCCGCAATAACGACTTTCGAAAGTGTTGCTCTAGAAACGTTTCTCAGAAACGGGCACAGAACAACGAGTGCCCTTTGTCGAGGAGACTTGGAAAAACATTTTGATGCTCCAGCAACTACGATGCTCCATATCTGAAATACCGCTCCATCAGATCAAATAGCCCGACACCAATTTTATCGCAGTGCAACTGAAAATGAAACAGCTTGTGCGAGAATTTCGCTCTCATTGAATTAACTGAAATAAGCAAGAACTCAAACGAGCACTCTTTCAAAGCGAAGCTGTCTATGCCGCACTGACGGCGTTTGATGTCGCGCCAAAACGCACCGCAGAAAAGCCAACTTTACGCAATGGGTTTCACAAAACGATGATAATGATAAGCGAAGACACATCAAGCGCTTCAGTAAAAAAAAAAAAAAGAAAAAAAAACGCTTCCCGTGGTGGGTCCCCTGCGTTATGAAGCCCATTCCGACAAAGTCAAAGTGGTTTGGATTTTGACCTTTGACACTGATTCAGGTTGCATGGAAGAAATCTTCGCGTTTTAACCATCTCTTTCTTAAGAAAGGGGATTTGATTTTTCTTGATTGTTTTTTTTTCTCAGTGGATACGGATGGCTATTCGCACTTGTTGAGGGGAAGAGCAGACCATAATTTGCTGAAACCAGTGGAAGACCAACGAAATGTTTCCAATGACAACAGAAAAAGGAAGCTGAATGCCTAGAAAAATAAATGGTAAGAGTAACCGAGGGCTTGAAACCATCTCTGGACGAAGGAAATAAAATTTGCGCGCAAGTCGGTTCCAAATAACTCCTCCTATACAACACAGCGAGTAACAGGAGAAAGGTAGCTATCCCCATTACGCAAAGATTGATCTTTTCATCCTGAATGCTTGATATAATTTCGTGCCGTAACAGCGACCCCTGTATCATCAACGTTTCACTCAATTTCACCCCCTGTTATTGCTATATGTATTCGCGCAATTTTCCAGGGAATATCATGCACTACCGTGGGCCCCTGTATTCTTCATTATTTATGTAATCGCTACCTTAGCGTTGATCCCCTGTCATCATTGTTCGGTTCAGTTTCATACTTCTGGCTCAAAGCGTCCATTATTTCGCACACAGTTTGCCATCGTGCAATAGCGCATTCTTGAACATTCGGGTCAGTTTGGTGTGGCTTGTAGAGTAGTGACGTTAATGTGAATGGTGCCAGACTGAGCAAAGTTGGCTATGTCCCGGCAGAGAAGGCACGTTGAATATCATATCCGCGCGCTTAGGCTAAAAATGTCAACACTTATTTGTAAGCCAATCGAATGCTCAATTTACCATGGCAATAATTATTTCTTGTCTTGGTCTCACTAATGGCGGTGTCGTAACCAACACGCAATACAGGAAAGCCAACTTTGCACAATCGTAAGGCCCATGATGATGATTTTGACGCTGCTGCTGCTGCCGATGGTGGTGACGACGACGATAAATCATGAAAAAAACATTTCCCGTGGTAGGAATCGAACCAGGGTCTCTCGCGTTGCGAAGCTGACGTCTATACGATTGCGCCATACAGACACGCTCGAAGTAGTTTGGATTTACTTTAAGCCGCTAGAACCTCCAAATAAATTGAATTCAAACAAATGAATCGCGAATGCCCACTAACTTAATTTCGCGCAGAGAAGGCTTTGCACATCAACCATCTTTATCGTTAGATGAAAAGTGCTTAGATTTTTTTCTTTTCTTTCTTTCTTGGATACGCAGTTGCATCTCATAAATTCGAATAGATCGAATTCACACTAATGCTGTTGTGCAATCCCCACTATGCCTACTTCAGTATGCGAGAACACCCTGTGAATTTCCAGAACGAACGCCGGCGCGTCGGTTCATTCTAACATACACTCAAGGGTTCGTCACGGAAAGCCTCTAGAGTCGCTGACATCCCGGAACAGAGACTCCGCGCCGCTGGGACGTTATTCCGAACGTGACTAAGAGCGTACCGTGCCGCCGACCATGCATGCTCTCAGACGCGGACGAACGTCCCCAGCATCAGCGCTGTACTCCTACCCGGAATGGCCTTCGAAAATGCTGCGCAAGTTGACACCAGTGCAGCGACTGGTTTCCTAACAACTGGCGCGGAGACTCTACAGCGCACGCGTCCTGAGGACCCATTAGGACACATTAATAAGTAGCTTAGTAACAAGTGGGAACGCTGCTAACCAATTAACGAGTATTTTGTTAACAACTAAGTTTATCCTGAATGTATATCTGCGTACCTCTGCGTACTTCTGCGTAATTCCGTATTTTCCGTGTATACCACTGCAGGGCCCAAGCGAGGACCACTCATCCCTTAGCGGCGACGATTCTGAAGCCAGCGAAGAAATGCCCAGACATCGTGCAACTGTCTTGAGACAAGAATGCTCATGACACGTCAGCGCTAGTCCGCTCCAAGCGATGTTTGTTGAGTCACGGCAGAAGAATTGCGCGCGCTTCACCGCTTACTAACATCCGCAATCGGCGTAAATAAGTATTCCGGAACTCGTTACCCGTATGTTAGCTCAGTCCACATAACGCCGCCTAATGCAGGGCTGCCCGAAAGTACCGCATTTAATGGGGGTACTTTCCCTTCTTTCCGTCCCCCTTGAGTTCTATAGCGAATTAAAAATAAATGCGCGACCTTTTTGCCTATATATTTGAGAGTTTACCATTCGAAAATTATCTGAAATGTTATGTACGCTGTTACTGGGAGGGAGTGGTGAATTCTAGGGAGTTATCGATGGAAAACAAAAGACAACTCTGCTAATAAGCCCCATACACTATCAACAAACCCAGCGATAGGCGCCATTCATTCTTTAAAAAAAAAAGCCTCCCCAGGATTTCATGGATATCGTACAAATTCTTGACCTCAGTGAAGATGCGCAGTGTAACCGAGGAAATAAAAAAAAATGAAGGCCCCTTTCATTTAACGGGAAAGGTGGTTGGTCCACGAAGCTTTCTCTGCGCAAAATTAAGGAAGTGGGAATTTGCGATTGTTTTCTTTGAATTCCATTCATTTCAAAGTTCGAACTTCTTTTTTTTATATTTTTTTAGGAGTTCCACGCAACGTCAGTCAAAGTCAGAATTCAAACTGCTTCGATCGTGCCAGAATGGCGCTCAATAAAAAAAGTGGCGGAATGGCGCGATCGGATAGACGACGGCTTCATAACGCGAAGGACCCCGTTCCAATTCGACCACGGCGAGCATTTTGTTTTCTTTTGATGGGCTTGATCTGCCTTAGTGAAAACCCAGCAGGTAACTACTACTTTTTGGAAATAACAAAACTCGAAACTTGAAAGTATTATAATTTGCCCTCCCATCGTGTAAAGTTGGATTTCCTGCAGTGAGATTCCGCTTGTGGTCGCCATCAGTGAGGCAAAGAAAGCAAGCTTCGTTTTAAAATTAACTTGGCAGTGAGCAGGTAGAGCACCATCATCATCATCAACAACAACAACAACAACAGCCCACAAGGTTCACTGCACGATGAACAGTATATAAGAGGCAAACAGCCTTCACACAAAAAAGTGAGACGTCGGAAAAAATGCAGCGTATTGTAAGCTTTTCTTCTTACTTTTTTTGTTTGAAGGCATAGAACGTTTTTTTTTTGCTTCAGTATTTATACCGGCGATAAAGAAATGAAAAAAAAAAATGTTTGTTAGTAGTACGTGACCGTTGTGGAAGATGACGTAATTCGGTTCCGTGCGTTCATTACAGTACAAATTACCTTCGTTTTACGTTTTCATGCACGCCATATAGAGCCCGAGGTGTTATGAATCGTGGCAAATAATTTTCTTTTCAAAATACCGTAGTTATCAAGTTATCCAACAGAATACCATAGAACGGAATGTTACGTATCCTCGTGGTACTTTAATTTCTTGGCCGTGTAAGCATGAGAACACGCGTCCTTACAACAACCGAGGTTAAAGTTACCCCACAATTTACGCCTTAAACTTTTACTGAGAAACCTGCTTCACGGAACTGAGGCAGCGGAGAGAGCGAGAAAGAGGGACGAGTGACACAAATATTCTCTGCCTTCAAAAATCACCTGCGTATCTGCTATCTCTCGAGCCCACCGGCACACAAGACACCGTAAAAGCATTCGCATAGCTAACCGGGCAAAAAAAAAAAAGTACGGCGCAAGAAAAGAACTCAACAGAATATTTTAGACATTGTCGTAGTCCCTCGCCGCTGCGTTGACACTGCGGCCCATCAGACTACCCCCCCCCCCCCCCCCCCCGCAAGCGCTGTAAACCATCATCGATTACTGGCCTAAGGCCCGCTTTACCACAGCGTTGAGGAACCAACGCGGGCGAATGTCCAGCAGGTGAAAACCAGGAACATGTCCAGTTCCTAGCACTCGATTAGTCTAGAAAAAAAGATCAGAGAGAGAGAGAGAGAGAGAGAGAGAGAGAGAGTACGGTCTTTCCTTTGCCTGTGAATGGGCAAGTTGTATATGTAAGGTGGTGTTTAAGCTACATTGGTTGGACATGCAAGGTGGTGTTTTAGCTACATTGGGAATTTATGTTGGGTTATAAAAACAGTGGCGCGATCTTCACGTTACAAAGGACACGCACGATTAGGGGGTAAAGACAACTATACGCCGCACACGCGGCTGTTGAAAAGCGCCCGGCATTGAGCAATATTGAATGGTCGGGAGAGACGCCGCGCGTAGCGAGGAGTTCACACCACTTGGGAAAGACGTGGCAGCGTGAAGAAGGACGCTAAAGTTGGGTCTTAACCATACTCCTGACATTGACGGCCATGCTTCACTGTGCAACAAACATTGTGGAAAAGCCAGCTTATCCCTGTCCCTTTAGGTTCGCCTTCACGTCCAAACATAACTGCATTGCTAAAAAGGCCTTATCTTTAGGGGCAATATGAGCCTGTTTGTATCAAAATAAGGAGGCCTTAGGGCCCATTTTTATTTTGGTGTGAATTTTTTTTACGTTACAAATTGTCTAAGCTCGGTAACTCGCCGGAGACAATCTGCTGGACCCTAGCCATAGACACGTTAACTTTAAAAAGAAAAACTTGAAATCTGCGAGGTCGCAGCCCAATGCGAAGCGTCACGCTCGCATTTCGTAATGTCCCTTCGCGGGCGGAAATAAGGGGAGTAAACTGTATTTCGACCAACAAATAGGTAATTTTTGTACCCGTGGCGACGGGCGATCTTCTCATCGAGAAGAACCACGGCGGTCGGAGCCTGGCGGGCCCTTTAGACCAGCCGAAGCTGGTCATCGGGCTGGCTAGTACGACTTCCCACTTCTCATGGACGAAGGAGGGGATGCGGATAAGGGAAGGAGTGTGGGAGCACTCCCAGGTCATGTGGTGGAGTGTGCACGGTTTAGGAGATTTCTTTTTCTTCCTTTTCGTCGAATTTTCTGCTGGGCCTCATCAATCTATGAGCTCTCGCCCTTGATAGCCGTCCTCGGTTCCTCCCCACCCCTGTGGCGAAACGTGCCTATGTGTGCTCCAGCATGAGACGTAAACGCCGGCAAATATTGCCGTCAAAGCGATGCGCTACCGCCTAACAGCGCGGTGTACATACAGGATTCCGTCGCTGCTACCTACACACCGGTGAATCCCGAGCTGGTGGAAGTTGCAGGGCCGAGCGCGCGTCGCTGCCTCTGCTTTCGGCGCTTTGCAGCGAGCGCCCGCGGGAGCAGCCAGCGCACACGCATGCAACGAGCAGCCGATGGCATCCGCCCTCTCTTGCCGGCGGAGGAGGAGGAGGAGGCAGAGCGCCCCCTTGATGGGCTCCTCGCGTGACAGGGCCACATAACCTCGCGTGACGGCCATTTTGTCCTCCTTTTTGTACGGCCTTTACCGCACCGCCAGCCCGGGGCGGGGGGAGAACAAGAAGAAGACAACTGCAGATAACGCCCCGGGCCGCCGATGAGACGCCGTCGCTCCCGCCGCAGACGGTGTGTTTATGTGTGGATTCGATCGCCAGTCTGCGTCCTAGCACGCTGTGCGACCCAAGCACGATTGTCAGTGGGAACGCGTCAGTGGTAGCTTAGAAAACACACCTTTTCTTTCGCAGCCTTGGAAAAAAAGCCCGTCGCAATGTTTCACGTCAACAGGCTTTGTTGCGAAGGCGCCACAGACGTGAAGTTCATACACGTATATGCGCATGTAAGGTGTCAAGAGCCAGCACGCGTCGCTGTTGACCGCAATATGCATAATCATTCTATTTATATCCACTGCATGTCATTATCCCATTGAGTTTCATACTAATATATACTAGAGGGATTAAAGAGCATTCTCTTTCTATATATATTAGAGGGAAATCTGGCGCCACTCTTTAGGGGAGCCACGCTTCAGCGAGCGTTCCATCCAAGGAGGTTTTTTTTAACCTCCTTAATTCCGTCATGTACCGGGCGGGCACGTTCCACTTGTCCTTGGCATGGCTCATGAACAGGCTGAAAAGTTGGCTCTGGCTGCAAACAAGCAACAATATTACTGGTTCATCCCCAAAAGATTAATTTGTTAGTGATTATGTACAGGCTTCATGAACGATGAACAAGAAAAAAATGTTACCCTTTTTTGTTGATTTTGACTTCGAGACAAAAAATAAGCCATATCGCTATCTAAGCCGAGTAGGCGAGGAGATGGCACCGCCGACGACGGCTCGTGACTGCAGCGACAGCTAAATTTCCGTCTAGTATGTATTAGTATGAAACTCTATGCAGTATCCACCCTTGACACAGAATATACTTATTTTGACCCTTCATCGAGCTATCGGCCTGCACCGATAGTCCTGTCTATTGTTGGACATTCCGGTATTTTGGTGGTTCGGCGGTTGTCAGGTCTCCTCATTACATGCCCGGGCCAATCTTCATTTGAGCAAGGAAACCTTCCAACATGACTTTGCTCCGTGATCCACCTGATCCAAGACGCTCGTTTCCTAACCCTAAGCTTCACTCCTATCATTCGTTTTTCTATTACTTATTCCAACCTATGTTTTGTATTTCGAGGTGCTTAGGTAACCCCAAATTTATGCCCATAACTCATGATCGGGAGTACGCATTCTTTGTATAGCTTTCTTTTTAATGAGACGAGTAACGTATTGTTAATTACTTCAGAATTGTTCTCGAATGCTGCACAGCATATACAATACTACGTCCAAGTTCCTTCTGATGTTTTGGATAGGCAAGAGTAGTTCAAGGTGTAGCTAAGTTCATCCATCTCTCAAATATTTCATTGCCTAGAGTAAACGGGCGTTTTCTCCATGTCCATTTAACATAAATTTTTCACATATTAATGTTTAACCGTACGACTGCAGTTCCCGAAGAAGTATTTGCACGTATGGCCCATAACTTCGGTAACAGCGAGCTTGTGCGCGAACGGCGAACGGTGACTAGAATATATAGACGTGGAAAGAAAAAAAAAAAAAACATGGTTGATTCCTCTGTCGTAGGAATCAGTAAAACATGCAGGTAAAATGGGGAGTGCAATCTGCAGCTGAGCATGATTTGCGGGTCGGCGGCTGTCTTGGGGCGAGCGACGTCCTGCTGGCAGGTCGCTTCGGCAAAGGTGTACTGGCGTCATATCCGCGACGCATATGACATCAATGAAATCTTGGTGTATTCCGGCATAGAACACTTTAGTGTTAAAATATAAAACCCGAAAACGGACAACCCTAAGTATAACGTACTCTTTAGTACTAAGGATTGCTTCCCCGCAAGAAGACCCTGTGTGCAGGGGTGCACTCTTTACAGGCCACTTGCTTCGTTGTACTGGCGTAATTTCCGTGACGAATATGACGTCAAGGAAATCTGGCTGTATCCGGGGACAAAACACTTTTCGTGATAAAAAAACAGAACTCCGCACAAATTCAATGGGCAGTTGGCAGTAGAAAGTATAGTACAGAAATTCGCGAATGGGCCTCACCGTCATGCCAGTTCACGGGAGGTAGAGCGCAGGTCGCACTACTATTCGTCATTGTCAACACAGCAGTACTGAGACAAAACGTAGGCGAAGCCGCGTGGCGCCACCAAACGGTGAAAAAGCGACCGGTATTGCGCGACAAAGTTGGAACGCGCAGAGGGACACGTCAAGTTTGCTCCGACAGTGGCGCCGACGGTCACAGACATATGGAGACAATAGCCGCAGCGGCCTCTCTCCCTTTTCTGACTGTTCGCTCGGCCACATTTCGCTTTCACAAAGAAGGGGCGGTGCGCGCAAACAAAGGAAAAGTACACACGGCCGCGTGAAGAAGGCGCGGCGGGGCAGAAGTGTGAATAATAGCGAAATCCCGCTTTTAGATTGGTCCAAATGCCGCCAATGTTAAATCTAGGGACTCCGATTCAATACCAGGCGGCCGAAAAACGAACTAACTGCGAAAGAAGAGAAAGTGGATGCAGCAGTCTCTCAAAACTGCACCAAACAAAAACGAAAAAAAAAGGTGGCCCGTCAGAAGGAGCAAAAATTTATTTCTACTTCTGTGCACCTCTACATTTGCTTTTTTCCCCTCAGCTACCGCATCAACGTGGCCTCGAATCCGCACGTGCATTAACGCACACAAAGCAATCTGCGCAAAACCAAACGCCGTGAGTATGCCCACCATTTACACCCCCCGTTGGTTCAGCAGAGAAAATAAACGAACCAAAAAAGAAGAAAAGGCAAAAACAAGGACGTGGCGGAGAAAGTTCGCTATAGCGGAGTGGGTGAAATCCAGAGCAACGGCTTACACACATTCGCAGACAAGCAATGGACGACTATTCATAAGCGCGGTGGTTCACGAGAGGATAAATAGCGACCCATTGAAACGGCCGCGCTGAAAGGGGAGGGGGAGAAGAGGCGGAAAAAAGGTGGGAAAGGGGCGTGGTGAAGGTTGAAGGGGGGAAGGGAGGGAGCGTGAATGGTGCCTGAAAAGAGTCAGCCCGGTACAAACCAACCGGATGCTTTCCGCTTGTCCGATTCGGAAGATTGATGTCCATTTCCGCGGATAGCGGTTATGAAAGCGGACCGAGGAACGACTGAACGTGAGGGCCTAGGAGAAAGACGCCGGGCAGCTAGCGCGGATTAACGCTGCCGCAGCCGCGGATTAAATCGTAGAGGGAGGGGGGGGGGGGGGGTGTTACGCTGCGCTTTGCTCATGCCGCGCCGCGCGGCTGCTGTGGCCCCGGAGAAAAGCAAAACAGGGCGGTCGTTCTCCCGAGCTGCCACTTGGTGACGTCAAACGCTAAGGGCGACCAAGGCGCATGCGGGGCTTGCGACATAACCGAGCGGCTTAGCGCGCATTGTGGTGCGAGGGATTTGGGGCGACAAACTGTGGTCGCGAGAGAGCGCCTGCGGCGTGCCAGCTCGCAGCCTTGACGGCTTTATCGACCGGGTTTGAAAGAGTCCGCGAACTGAGGCGGGCGTCGGCGCTGGGAGAGGCGACGGGCACCGGTGCGCTCGATGATTCTGTTACCGGGTTGCGGTGAAACGCGAGGTAATGAGATACGAAAGTGTCTGATCTCGCAAAAGGCATGAATATATATCCTTGTTAGTGCATGCACTCTTACGAGAAACTGAACGTTGTGTGTTCATCGTTTTTTCGCAACTGATACATTACACTCTGTAGCCCGAAGACGAGAGCGTTTCTGAAGGAAACAGTTGTGACGAGTGTGTTCAGATCACAGGCACCACACTTCTGCAGTTAGGCTCGTCAAAGCATTTGAAGAGGTTCCAGAATTTACTTCAGGTACAAAGCTTTTGGTGGCTTCGTTTTATAACGAAGCTTTGTATGCTTTGCTGATGGTGTTGACGTGCGAGCAAAAACACACTGCAGAAAAGCCACCTCTTCATACACTGCAGGAAAGCCAACCTTACACAATCGGTTTCAGAATGCTTGCATCAATCATCCACCACTTAAAATGCGAATAAAACGTCTTTGCACACCTAACGAACCTCTCGTAACGCAAATTTACTTTGGCTGTACACACGGTTAGCGATGATGATGAAGAAATACATTCTCTAAGAAGGGTTGGACTTTGACTTTGGACTTGGGAAGTTAGGATTTTGGACTATGGGAGAGTGAATTTTGTATTTTGCGTTTAACTCAGATTCTATGGAGGAAAACTTTGCGTTTTAACCTCTTTCTTTCAAAAAAAGTGCTTTGATTTTTTTGTTTTTTCAGCTCCTTGTCATCGACTTTGTTCCCTGCAATCCACGACGTTCATTTCCCATTTCCCTAAAAACTGCAACCACCATCCACCCTTCCATGGTTGGGTGAGCAGTCATCACATTCGTTTCAAGGTCCGCAAGAATCCGAGTTTACCCACCGTAAACGCTTACCTCACACCAAGCGCAAAACGAAAGTGGCGAGCGAATTTCCACTAATTGCTCACCGGTCACGGCTCACAGCAATCACGGCATGCACGCGGGAACAGGCTGAAGATGACGAAACAGTAAGAAACTCGCACACGCGGCGAAACGAACCGAAACTTGGTCGGAAAAGAAAAGAAGGGCAAAAGAAAGAGCGCGAAATCCGGAAGCGCCGGAGCGAAACGCGCAAAGATCGCCGCCTGCAGGGCAGGGCGGAACCGGCATCGGGCGCGTCTGGTAGGTCTGCAGCGAACCACTGGCGGGATACACTCGGTGGGGCATACCGATGAGCCCGCCAGGGGTGAGTCAGCGCAAATTGGGTTGGCGAGTTTTTGGTGCTGAAACATGGCGCGTTAACAACCCGCGATTGCCCGATTACGGCGAACGAGCGCGGAGGAGAACGGGAAACTTCGTCGACTCCCGTCATGTGTGAAGCTTGGCCGCGGTGCCGGCGCACATATAGGCCTCGGGCACCGGCGAACGTAGAGCACGTGGTCTGCTGTTATATGGTTTTGCAGTTCCGATCAATATGAACGCTCCGTGTACTTTTGCAGACCGCGAGACCTTCGTTCCGCTGTGCAGATACGCCGACACTTGGTCTCGCCTGCTTGTTTTTGGGCAATTTACGTGAAGTCCATTTCCGAATATCAAGAGATAGAGAGAGCGAGACAGAGATCCTTTTAGCCACTTCCAGGAACATACGGAATTACTCAAAATGTGTATCGTCCAGGGTGAAGATACATGCTGCTGTTGGTTGCAACTGGCAATGTTCATTTTTGTATGAATAGTAGCCTTCGTTGATTAAAGCAATAAATTTGCGAAATCATTTGCGGCTGAAGCTATACGGACGCCTAAAAGACTTGTCCGACTAACCGCAGATAGTCGAAGAAAGATAGTCCGCACATGACACCGGCAGATTTACTCGGGCGAAAATTTCGCTACTACGTGTGCAGTAATCGACGTCTCGGTAACACGCGCATGACCCGAGTTTGTAAATATTATATTACCGCTGCTATACAGTTCGTATACCCTCGGCAATATCCCATTAGGGCAGTTTTAAGAATGCAGACACATGGGAATTGTTTCAGTCTCAAGAACAATGTTGGTCATCTTGCGTACCGATACGTGTGCGAGGATATTTTGAGTGAAGTGTAAGCTGACCTCTTCAAAATATAACTTCTGCTTCGGAGTTACTGCAACAAAAATGAATGTCACCTGTGAAGTAGTGAACATGAACGTGCACGTGGCACAGCCGGGTCATAATTCCGGCATGCCATGCGAGCGCATCACCATCCAGCTGTAAGAACGCGACAAATGATGACACTCCGAAGGCCGTATAGTGTCTACCATTATATATACAGCCGAAAATGGCCGTTATAAGGGGAGTGGTCGAAATATCTGTGCATGTCACACTCGCAATTAACAATGAAGCCGTAATGTCCACTATTTCAACTGAACCCCTTATCCCCCTCCCCCCCCTTTCCCTAAATAAAAGTACCCAAGTAATTGTCGCTAAACACACGATAAAACTCCAGCCGCAGCTGGCGTTAATGGTAAAGGCCGCGTCAAGCGCATACTCATCAACTGTGATGCACGTATGATGCTCGCTTATTGCTTGCTTTTAGCTAATTCCCCGGGAAGACATGTCTTTCCTGTTTACTAACCGTAATACCTGCAGGGATTTTGCAGTTGAAATTCCCGTACAGATCTTCCTTTTGCTTTACACTAGGCCACAACATGTCCTCACGCGTGAAGTATAGACTTTTCCTCATTTTGCATTCAATTGCGGTAAAGAACCCTTTACAGAGAGCTCAAATCAGGCGAGCGAGGGTTCGGAACTTAGGAACACCTTAATAAGACAATCCTTGATTCAGCTCCCCCACTCGAGTGATCGATGATGCAGAGAAAATGAAATTTCGCCGAATTATGATGTCCAGCATGCAGTCAAAAGTAGGGTATACGTTGAGGAATCACCTAATGCAAACACGACGTCCTCCACGACTTTTGAGTGAAATGGCATGCGAGACCACATGACTCACCAAAATGTCATTGTTCCCTGCATGAATGGGTCACCGGACTACATTGCGGTGAAGGATTGCCCTCGAGTGTAGCCCTCCGTATGCCGCCGTCGAAAACTACTCTAAACAAAAATGATTGCGCGCTGTCATCCAGGCTTCACTGTGAACACACGTACGATGACACAAGAAGTTGAAGCTTCTCGAAAAGCGTCCGTTTTTTTTTTTGTCTGTTCTTTTTTTAAGAGCGCAGTACAGGATCTCAAGACAACCCCCAAAAGTGGCCTTGAATGCGTCAAAGCAAAATTTAATTGTCTTCTAGGAATGCCGATGCCCGAGAGATCCGGGTCCCGAAGCTGCGCTCACAAGCTCAATGTTTCGCTTGAAACGCAGCCAACGCTTGCGGCGTTTAAAGACAGTAAAGTATAAAAATGCGTACGAACCGCTGTGGCCCAAACGCAAGGTGGTCGGGAGTATAGAGGAAAGTTCTGGGAGTCGCGAGAAAAATAAATTACCAGAGAAAAGAAAAGTGAGCGGTGGAAAGGCGCCGACGCACGATGAGCAGAAGGAGAGACGGGAGGGGGAAGATGCAGGTAATATAGAAAATTAATTAAGCCTCCGCCGCCTAAGGTGCGCGGAGGAGTTGTCATGCCCACGGTGCTCCCGCGACCTTCTGCGTGCACGTCGCCTCGGCGAAGTTCAGTGAACACTTCTATGCAGCGCGGTTTAAGTTGCTCCGTACAAGTACTCCGTTATGCGAAAAAGCGCCGTTGTTGTTGTTGTCCGGTAAAGAAAATGTTGGCCGAAATAAATAGTAACTAAATGGACAACGCGAATGATCCGATGGGATTTAAACACGGGTCTGCACAGCAGCAGCCCAGTGAGTTCTCTGCAACTCTGCTATCCCTGCAGGTGGCCAGCGTAGAACTATATATATATATATATATATATATATATATATATATATATATATATATATATTGTGAGCATCAATGTTGGCGTTACGATTGTCCTCGCTTCAAGGACACATGGAACGTGCCTGTTGCTTCTTCGTCTAATCTACCTTGCACTCCGTCTGCTTCTCACGTCCATTATCATCATCACGTCGTACCTCATCTGTTTCTCATACCCATCCACATCATCATTCCTGGTTCTACAGTCGTGGGCTGCTGCTCAGAATAAACGCGCTGTTTTGACTGTCTCACCGGCGTCCTTCCTGTTTGACGGCTGTCTTTGTCACGTCTCTCAATAAATAAATAAATAAATAAATAAATAAATAAATAAATAAATAAATAAATAAATAAATAAATAAATCTAGAATTGAATCCGGAAGCAGGAATCTAACCCACAACCTCTGCACGCGTTATGAGGGGGTTCTGAGTTCGACTCCCGCTTCCAGAACACGGCTTATTCTTTCATTTATTTATCCCTGTATCACAAAAAAGAGAATCTTACCTCATTAGACGCCATAAAACACTTTTTGTTTCTTTATTTATGTTCACATACGTAGAGTGTGTACGGCCACTCGACGAAAGAGACCTCTCTTTCGTCGTGCGGCCGTGGTCTGTGTCTGCGTCAGTTCGATGCTTTAAGAAGTGCGGAATAATCCCGTCGTGGTCGCCCGCTAAATTCCATCGGCCCGTACAGAGATGCCCGCTGCACGCAACTCCGGGTGAGACGTTGAACGAGACGCATTCCACGGCGGCGCCGTCACCCGAGCCGCACAAGAAGGCGCGAGGAGAGGTCGTGGACGGCGCCGGAGACACGCCCCAGTCGAGTCGCCGCGGCTCCGAGCGCGTGCAACTGCCCCCGTGTCAACACCTCGGGCAAAAGAGCCGCCGCCACTGCAATCAACTCGCCGCATGGGCTTGCCCTGACGTAGCAGTAACTCTTACGGTGGACGACGATATTCTGTGTGCAACTTTTGTTTTGTCCTTCTTTTTGTTTTGGCGCTTTGGGGCGTAAATGAGATTGTTGATGACATTCGCAGAGCTTATTATAGGAGCACTAACGAGCATGCCGATGTGTGAAAAGGCGCGGCCAATCGTGGGAAATCTATGTCGTCTACAACCCTAGCATGCCGTTCACCGTAAAGGTATATAGGTAATGACTCGAAGCTTCAAGCGTAGAAATGGTCTCTGATACGCTGAAACGTCATTTCAGTGCTTGAAATGTCATGTACTGCTGCTATTGCCTAGATGTGCGAAACACATGATGAAAAAAAAAAAATCAGTGCCATTGTTCTCTGTGACGGTGGATGGCTAGCGGGGCTATGCACTGCAGGTGGGACACGCGCTGTTGAACGACTTCTGAAATGCATTACCATTAACGTGGACCGTTATAGTCTGAATGCCCATATGTCGCTGAGTTCAGCAGTAGTCTTCTAAACATTCAAGGATGCTCAAAACCCTGCAACACTTTCTTCGACTTTTTTTTGAAATCTTAAATGCTTGCAGAACGTAGTCACCCAACACACCCATATCAGTGCCACTTCGGCTGTTGCAGCCCCAGTTTCTACTTAGGTATAAAACAACAACAAGCTTGTTTTTTTTTTTTTTTTTTTTGAAGTCTAGTATATATATACGAAATTCATCTTCTTCCAACCATATGGCTAATTTTGTGACGTCTTCAGAAGCTTGCAGAAGCCGGTATTGAAGATCTGTTAGGGATCGCTGCTCGAAGCTTCTGATGCAAATAGCAACACAACTGCAACACTGGCGATCAAATGCCTCGTCCCCACTTCGAGCGCTCAACGCCACAAATCCTGAAGCAATGACAAGCGCAAACATCCGTGAGGATATAATGAATGTACGCGACAAGTGACGACCAGTGGCCCTAGCGATCTCTCCATCGGTGTTCTACAGGAACGACACCGTCAAATCCATTCCTCTTTCATTCACTTCTATAGATACGGGCAAATGAAGTGCTCTACGGCACGACTTCTATTTTTTGCCCTCGTTCACGATTTTTCCGCAAGAGCATTGCAGCGTTGGCTGTAATATCGGACTGGTACTAACTCGTGCAACACGTCCCATGCACGTGTGCGTGAATCGGCGCCACTCCGAGTGGCGGCCTCTGCTTGCTGCCGTAGCTCGGTAGCCGCTCAGTAGCCACAAGCCTCTCCAGGCCGCATGCGTGGATGCCGGCCTGATGTCTCGGCTCAGCCGCCGCCGCTGTCGGTGTCCCGCTGGGGCAATCGGACACGCGTGTTCCAGCCGCGCGACGGCCGGGCCTCTGTTCGGACGCAAAGAGGGGGCGAGAAGCGCCCCCCAGCGGCCGTGGGCTGCCCACTCTGTCCCGCCGCAGGCGACGGCTCTTTTCTCGCCGAGCAGATGGACCAGCTGTCAGAAGAAGCCACACCGCAGCGTTCCTCTTGTCTCACAGCGCGGCTTGATGGCGTGCGGTTGGCGCCCACCAGGCTGCGTGGCGGCCGCCGTGTTACGCGGTCTAGACGACCGACTCGCGTAGCTAGCCTCTTAATCTACGGTTGAAGCGTGTGTGTATCGCTGTGGACACACACTTCGTATAACGATACGAAGGAGCGGCGCACTGCGCTTGCTTGGAGTCGTATACGTAACGACTCCATTCTCAGCAGCCATGCAAGCGTTCTTTCTGACAGCACAAGTATGCAGTTGCGCCTCGTTGATATGTATTTCAAGGGGTCCACACGGCAACAGGAGCGCGCGATACGGGAGCGCGTATTGTCCGAACAGACGCTAAACTACGGAATTAAGAGTCAGTGCGACAGAGGGTTAACCATATAACAGTCGGGGAAAGTATCGAGGAGGAACGCACAGTAGCGGTACCCCGCAAGTGCGGCCGTCGCACGGCACGGTGCATGGCTGTTGCGCAAGCTGGCTTCCCCGCACTGCGTCCTCAAGTCCGACTTTTTACGTTTGCGACGTGAGTATGTGTGCTAAAATGCCGCGTTAAATACGGTCAGCTTTCGTTGATATCTTCCTCTTAGTTCGACTATAGTTTTAAGCGGTCCAACCAATGCATATATACCGAAAACCAAAGTACATGTATACATGCATGAAGTTGAAAGCAAGAAGTAAGTTAGACACAAAAGGACGGCAGTTAGGAAAAAAATAGAGAGAGAACTACCAGAACTCGACAAGACCAGTCTTCGGCGAACCGATGGAATCAGCCTAACTGACTGTAATGGTTCTAGCACGTTGATGCGGAAAGGTGTAGCTAAAAGAAATAAGAAGTCGAAAAATGAAAAGTGCTTCAGACCGTCTCCGGCCCCAGGCGATTGCACGTTCACAATGTATCTTTCTACAGGATGGTAAATCGCAGAGGTAAGGAAACGTTCCACGGACTACCGTATTCCACATGTATCAAATATGCAGCATATGGTGCTGAGGGAAAGACGATCGACTTCAAAGGGATTCTCTCACCCCCTCCTCTCTCCCCCTCATACAACCCAATGCAAGCGCAGCGCTTTATTAAAATCCGAAGAATGCTGGCGCCGGCGCGAATTCTTCGGTGCACCCTTCTACAAGTCAACTATACGCAGGCAGTGTTAACCAAAACCAGCCTCACACGCTGTTGCATACACATTCCAGCCACAGCTGTGGACTGATAACGTGACCCGCCGCGGTGGCTCAGTGGCTAAGGCGTTGTGCTGCTGAGCACGAGGTCGCGGGTTCGATTCCCAGCCGCGGCGGCCTCTTTTCTGATGGAGGCGAAAAGCAAAAACGCCCTTGTGTTCGAGATTTCGGCGCACGTTAAAGATCCCCAGGTGGTGGAAATTAATCCGGATCCCTCCACTACGGCGCGCCTCATCGCCTGCGTTGCGTCGGTGCGTTAAAGGAGCCATGAAGACAAAATACAAGTTTGGTTCATTAGAAAGGCTGCTTTGTCCTGATAAAAATGATACCGATTTCATCGCAAACTTCCAAAAAATAACGGAGATATTAAAGTAAACGTGTGGAGCTGTGGCGACTCACGAGGCAGTTTCCAGCAACTTTTCCACGATGTCACAGAATCTTGTTTGGGCGATTGACGGCGGCCGAGCTAATCAATCGCCAGGACACATGACTGGACGATTGTTGTGGGGCCGCTATATAGTTCCGTTTGATCGCAATCACTTGAATGATAGCGTGCACCTAACCCACTGAAAATTATGCTTTTTAGTGCTGGCCCATATGACGTCACTCGCGCCGATAACACGTCACTGTGGCGCGAAATTTGAAAGTTAGTAAGTATTTCTTGCCTTTTTATCGGTTAAAAAACTTCTTTCGTAGCCGGAATGGAGCTGAGTGAAGTACTAAAGCCTAACTCTTTAAAGTTAAACAAAGTTGTCTTTTCTCTCCATGGACCCTTTAAACCATACAATCAATCAAATCAACTGATAACGTGGCCATGCTTCATGTCGGCCTTTTAGCATGTTACGATAGAACTTTCTGACAAGCATAACACAGACTGCATAAATTACATGAAGGAAGAGTAGACCTCTTTCGATACCTAATATATTTAACTTTTAATGCTTTGGATTACGGGATGCCAAGTCAAATTCACGCAGTGGGCGTCTGTATACATATACGTATACCTCTGCAAAACACAATAACAAAAAACGGTAGGTCGCTCTTCTTTTTTATTTCATTTTTTTTTTGGCTGGTAGAGCACACCCTGCCGTAAAAAAAATTAATTGGGCATGTGAAGAATTAACTAAAAAAATTCCAGGTCCCCTTGCCAGTTCAAATAGATGAAAATGGGTGGAACATATCAGATATGACGGTAAAAAAGTATGGCGGGTAACGATTAAAAGCCGAATTTACCTGGATGGGGAAATTGAGCACTATATATGTTGGGTATGGGATGCAGCGGAGTCAACAGTCGAACGCATACATATGTTTAGAGACAGAAGGAGAGAGGACGGCCACCCGGCAGCTGGAGCGAGATTACGTTCCTTTATGCTGGCATAAGTTTGGTTCGGTTTGTGCACAAATCGTATTTCGGCGCATATATATAACCGTACCCTACGTTTTAGCGCAGGTTGAAAGAACCGCGCGGGCTCAAAATACACTGTAACTTTCCCCGAACGTCGCTCAGCAGGCAGCCGTGTTTTTCAAAACTAAAAAAAAAAAAAGGTAATTGTACAGTGATACATCCATCCATATGAGCACCTTGCCGACAGTTACCGGAGTGCTTGCGAACAAGTGCAGCATGCGAACAAGTGTTTTCGGAATTACTAAACTATAGACACGTGCCACTTGACTCATTGCGCAGCAGGTCTCCCCTGCAGTGCCGGAAGCTGGGCGACAGAATTAAGATGCGAAAATTCTGATGCAACGAACGAACTGAGCTTTTATTCTTAATTTCTGGTCTTACCGCAGGAGAAAAATGTTCCAATCGGTACACTCCTACATGTCTCGGCATGCACTTTTTGTGTTTGGATTACTTTTAAAACGTCCCAACACGTCAATCCCCCATTACCCTCCGATAAAGCGGGTCAATAAAATTTCGGTTTGCGTAGCGCTGGTCTTTGCACCTTGTGACCGCACGTCGATACAATATAATGAAGCAATGAGACTCGGCTGCGCAGCCTCACACACATGGCGACGAACGATCAATAACGTTTGATCGATTGCTCTCCTTTTCGCACGAATCACTGCATACCGGTGCGGCTTTAGATATGATATTCATTCCTTCTCCCCACTCGTGCTAAATCCCCATAGGGGCTGCAGTATGTTCCAACAAAAATGTCTGCCTCAATGTCTCCACAGCACCCAGAAACGTCATGAAGGTAACGCTAAACGCCTAGTTAAGCATCTGTAAGTCGTAGTTGTTTTCCTTTTAGGTGTATTGTCCGTCCGTAAAACTCTACGATCAGGGCTGCTTAAGTTAGATAGCCTTCTCCACTGAGAATCTGTCACTCGTAGAGGAGAGTCTGTGCACTTTCCATAGGACTCTGTCTATGCGACATCAATACGCGAATTGTGTAGTGCCTTCCTTTTCAGGGACACACCGGCTTTGTTTTCCAATCCCAAAGGTGCAACGCGACGATATTCCTGTCTCTTATTATTGTTCCCCCGGTTGATTACAGCGCATCCCGGCCGAAGGCATACCACATTCAAGAGCGGCCAGCTGGGAGTTGTCGCTTGCACATGTATCCCAAAGGTTGAGTATACTGGCGCCATCTCACGGCGAAGAAGACTAACTGCTTTATTCCCCAACTTTCCTCCAACTTTTTCCAGTTTTCCTTGAACACGGGAACGGTTTATTTACCAGATAGATTGTTTCCCTGTTTGTTCTGTTTGCTAGTTTAGCTGTGCCACGTTATGGCGGAAATTTCTTCCAACTGTTTGTCTGCATTCAGTGAGGCTGAAACCTCCTGCTCGCTAAACTAAGTGGTGTAAAGTATTATTTCTCAAAGGAAACCTAATTTGAGTAACCTTGCTCGGCTGTTTGAGTAACCTTATTGAGCACTGCAAGGTACAACGAAAGGGGCGTCTTCCGCTAAGCCTTGCAGTATAGCGGACGGCAAAGATTTTTGGGGAACCCTCACTTTGACATACGCGACCGGCACCTGCTCTTTCCTCGAAGCCCCCCATGCGCTAATGTGCACGGTCATGTCTTAACGGTCATTCATCATTTTCACGTTCATCAATGTGCACGATGCAGAAAAGTCGGATACCTCGACCTAGATGAACAACAAACACCTATAGTCTACCGCTGCCCGTACAAGTATAACGGCCTTTCTCCTCTCCGCAACAAGCCATTGCGAAGCTGTGCTGTTAATGATTTTTTTCTAAATAAACTAAAATTACTAAACCGAAAGCTGAACTAAATTTTTATTCTTACGCATTAGGTGTTGCTAATGCAATGATCTCATCAATTGTTGCTGCTGAGCTGGCTCAACCGATCAATGGAAATCGGTTATCGCACAAACTAGTTGCAGATGAACGCGATCAACAAGTAAGATTATTGGGTGCAGGCTTCACTTCATGGCTTCTCCAGTCAAGTTCCGCAACATGCATGCCCCCCGCAGCGGCTAACTTTTACCCGCCGGCTGACTCTTAAATTTTTTTCTCCGCATAGTTCACACCTGCGTGCAGTAAATGGGTTCAGAATATGGTCTATTTTGTGCGCTACGTATACATGCGACGCGTTTGCCCCTGTGAGTATTTTGTGCTTGTAACGGCAGTGCGTACTCGAAAACGAATAACCCATTTGCCATCCCAAATTAATATTTTCAGTATATATAGATTAGTCTCACGTTTACTAATTGAAAAGTAGAGAAAAGATATATGAGGCTAGGTTGATGTTATATGAATTCTTTTTCGAGAAATAGGCGACGAGCAAGATTCTTTGTTATCCCAGACGGAACAATGCGAACTGTTTCACGCTGACTATATGAGCCACTGGTTGGCTCCGGCTTCAAAGCTCAGTTGCATCTGGCTTTTGTCAACCGTTTCTGATGAATTCTGGCTGTGTAGTTTCCCGCTCTGTGACATTTGTTTCGAATACGTTTATGTGTGGATCGTGCACCATGTTTAAGGGTGGTAATCGTATGTGAGTGCGATGCCTCGGCAAGAGTAAAACAAACGTGTGAGCGATGTCGTGGGTAGCAGTTTCCCGGCATCTGATTCGGGGGGCAAAAACGTGTTTGGGATCCTAAATATTCACCGAGATAGAATAAAAACAGAATCGGTGCAATTGATGCAACATGCGGATAACCGTAAGCACCAGAAAACAAAGAAGCTTTACAACAAAACAGCTCACTCGCTCAGCCCCCTTCTTCTTCTTCTTCTTCTTCTTTTTTTTTTTTTTTGTACCTTGCCGATGTTACTGCGAGCCTCAGACAACTCCGCATTGATTTCGGCTTTCCGGGGACACCACCTGACAAAAATGTCTAAACTATGCGTGCTACAGAGTGGGAACTACCTCACTTGGTTAAACAAAAACCACAGGTTTACGATGCAGGACCAGCTCTACTCCCCATACACACACACACGTCGACCTTACCTGGCGTGCCAAGCGAGCCATGATGAGCGCGGGCTAGTCGCAATCCAAACAGGGGGCGTGGAAGAGGTTCACAGAGTCGTACTCGGTTGTCACAGAACAACGACGATCGGTCAAGGTTCGTGCACACCGCACTGGTGACGCCGACGGACTACCGGGTGAGACTGATGTTGACGCCAGTCCATCTTCACTGCGGGATGCAACGAGTACCGAACTCTGCCTCTAACAGTCCCTGCGCCTTTCCCGTCACGGAGTTGACGCCAGTGCCTGTAGTCGCACACACCGACGCTGTCCCCGGGAAGGCTTAGCTGTCCGGCGCGGGAGCGTTTCTCAACTCCCTTGCGCGGCCCGCGCGCTGCGCTCGCTTGGAGCGCGTGCCGAAAGTACGCAGCGGCGGCGAAGGGATTCGGCAACGCCGGCTGCTGCTGTCGCTGCTGCTGCGGCGGCGGCGGCGGCAGTCAAACGACCAACACCATAACAAGAGAGCACGGCAGGCTGTTTGCCAACGCCGAGAGACCCTCACACAATGAGATGTCGGCGCACG
Organism: Haemaphysalis longicornis; assembly: GCF_048455015.1. Classification (NCBI taxonomy): domain Eukaryota; kingdom Metazoa; phylum Arthropoda; class Arachnida; order Ixodida; family Ixodidae; genus Haemaphysalis; species Haemaphysalis longicornis. The sequence goes on from NW_027526295.1 coordinate 208,141,098, forward strand.
CACGCGTTGGCAGCGCCGGGGCGGAGCTTTGTGGGCGGGCGCCATCTTTGCGTTGTTTCTCTGCGTGTTTCTTTCTTTTGTTTGACTAGCGGCGGCAGCGGTGGCGGCAGCGTTCGCCCGTCCCGCCCATCCTCGCATCGCGAGATCTGGGGAGGAGGCGGGAGAAAAAAAACGAGCGACAAAAGCAGAGTTCAAAGAAGAAGCCGGACGAGAAAGGAGAATAGGGAGAGAGAGAGAGAGCGGACGGGAAAGGTGAAGTGGCGGCGCGGGCACGCCCTCTCCACCGGCTATTTTGCCGTCCTCTAGTGGCGGTAACGGGAACCAATGGAGGGCGGGGTCGTTCAGCCCTCCTTGCTCGCCTCCCTCTTGACTCCCCGCCACGGCAGCGGGAAGAGAACAAATACACTGACGCACAACACGGGCGCGTGGGCACGAGAAGAACCCGGAGAGAAAGTACGCAGTGGCAGATGCGGCGAATCGCGAAAGCAAAGACGAGGTGGCCGAACCAAGAAAAGGAGGGGAGGGGGGGCAGCAGCAGCAGGAGAAAGTGCGCTGCAGGAGATGTGCCGCGTTCGCGACGCTTTCGTAAACGAGGCAATTTAGCAGGAGTAATGCGCTAAACCGCGTGAGACAATGAAGAACTGCGGGGGAAAACAATGAAGAAGCGGGGGAAAGTGCGGGGAACTCGGAGCGGTCGCCCTTGGGTCGCCGTTTCACTCGGTCTGTACAAGGCTGCGTAAAGGTGAAGTCAAGGCGAGAAGCGGGCTTTCTTTCTTAATTCACGGAATTCGTCAAGTTTGCGAAACATGTGCCTGATAGCCACCTTTACTTAGCTCCTCTAAACGTTAAAGTATCCTTGCTACGAACAAATTAGCTACGGCTTACCACGATACACGGCCTGTTAGGACAACTCTGATTTTTTTTTAAACGTATAGACGACATTGTAAGCAAATGTCACCAAGTATATATGCTATGTATTCTGACTACCATAAATGGTATTACAGATAAGATAAAGTAGTTTTAGTACTTTTTGGAATATAAAAAAGAGCCAGGAGCAGACGTAACACTATTCAACTGACCCGATGTAACAAACCGAATAACAAAAAAGAACACGCAATCAAATAAATAAGCTCACGGTGTCTGGTTTTAGTATAGGAGTGGCTTGAACGTGATATGGCGACATTAATGTACCTTATTAGTTCCACATATACACCTCACGCTCTTTGGAATTGCAAGCTACGCGTGAAAAATCGAAAAAAGCAGAGAACATACATGTGACAATCGTTAAAAGGGGCCCCGGCAACAAAAATATATATAATAAAAGCGGTTGCCTGTGTCACACATTAAAAAACATAACTAGACCATTTCCGCCTTTTCATTCAAAAATCTTCTGAGCTCGGTATTCATTTTAATAGTGAAACCGTCAGTTAACCCGGTAGGTCGAAAATAGGTGGTCATGGCCAAGGCATGACCCACAAAATGGCAGACGAATGGCACGCAAAATGACCGAATGGCTATATGGAATAAAGAACAAATGAAAGCATTTTCGGACACGAAGTATTTTTAGGCAAAACCATTCCGAACTACTAAAACTGCTCGCAATGGTCGCACATGTAAAAATTGTTCCACAAACGAAACGCTATACCTTTTTGAGGAAACACTGCAGCACATAGCTGAGAGTATTAGCGTCATTGTATTGGTTTCTACGATATCAAATAAAGAGGCTATCAAGAGCCTAAAAACGGCGTCAAAGAGAGGCGAGGTATACAAGCAAACACAAAGGCAAAATATGTTGGCTAGAGCTGCGCCAAACACAATCAAAACAACAGGTAAAGGAAAAGACGCGTGCTGTTTCAATACATAACGCGAGAGCAGTATGAACGCGTGAAAAGTGAATTGAATTAAGCATATTTTATTGCCAGAATTACGGTCTATGACACAAGTGGGGCAAAGAGAGAGCGGCATAAGGGTGTCTCAAGATGTGGAGGAGGAAAAGGCCGGTAAGGAAATTGATGATGATGATGATGATGATGATGATGAGGAGGAGGAGGAGGAGGAGGAGGACAAATTCGGCAATAGGTCACCTATGCTATCGCATTCACGACGTGTTACGGAGTGCTAGGTGACCTTGTGATTCATTTACATTGTCATCGAGCTACACGTTGCAGGAGGCAACAAAACTATAAAATAAAGAACCTGTGCTTAAAAGACAAAAGGCATTTCTGTACCGCCTCTGTAGCAATTCCTTTATCTCTTATTTGCTCCATAAATTTAGTGCCCTAACAGTGACTATATATATATATATATATATATATATATATATATATATATATATACATATATGTAGTGCCGTTAATGAATATCCAAATATATTATTTCCGTAAAGACTCAAAAGTGCGAAAATAAAACAGCCTAAAGGAATTGAAAGCGTTTGAAACGTACCTTTAACCCTTTCAGCCCCTGGGTTTTTTAAAACATTTTTGTGTGTGTGTTTTTCGTTGCTTTCGGGTGCTATGTGCTTGCAAACGAAGAATTCAGCTTAAAAGGCATGGTATCTAATTAGGTCACCATGCAATTAAAATTTTATATAGCTGCACAAAAAAAAATTGCTTTTTTTCCTATATTTCTGAAAGCACTGAGTCCACATACAAAAAAATAAGCTGCATGGTGGTACAAGTATTTTTAGATTTACCGCCATGTCGTCAACTAGGACTTGGGCCCTCGTGTGAGTACTTCGGTCTGACGTCAGCCTGGTCTTCCTTGCAACGCCTTCCTCCTTCTAGCATTCAGTTGTAGAAAAATACAAAGGATGGTGATATCTATCGCAAAAGGCATCCTTGAAGAACTATTTCCCAGAAAAAAAGCTGTCTTGGTTATATGCGCTAGAGGAATTTTGGGTAATGTCCTCAATAAAGGATACCATGTCGGAAGGATGGGACACACAACCACTCGGTCACGAGTCTTCGTGGATGAAAACGGCATGATTGCTAGTTTTCTAAAACAGGCTTCATCGTGCCTCGGAGGCGTCACCATACGGCCACTGCTCCAGACCCAGGTTAACACCCACTGTATATACAAGGCACATGAGAACGCTCGAGATACTCTCTCTCTCTCTCTCTCTCTCTCTCTCTCTATCTCTCTCTCTCTCTCTCTCTCTCTCTCTCTCTCTCTCTCTCTCTCTCTCTCTCTCTCTCTCTCTCTCTCTCTCTCTCTCTCTCTCTCTCTCTCTCTCTCTCTCTCTCTCTGAGGTCCGAGATTGCTGCCGGCATAATGTACAGCCCCCGCATAATTTTCATATATCAGTTTGATGTACCGGTGCCGTCAAAAATAACTTGAAAACGGTCTCGCAAATTTACAGGAATTTCTGCTTCCGGAAACTTCCTGGTTGCGTTGGTGTACGTTGTACCCGAAGCTTCTTGTTTAAGCTGGGCTGGGTAGAGTCGCCATTGTGTACAGTGTGCTCTACTACAGACATCAGGCACATTTTAATACGCCACTGCTCGCGATATGCCAGTCAGCGCGGGCAACAGCATCGAAAGCACTTGTGCGACTACTACGCGCACGTCCTCTGAAACTCTCACACTTCCTTGGACCCTGGCGAAATCGTGAGGAGGCAGTGCTGGGTACAAAAACACTGCCTACTTTTCTTGCGGAAACAGGGCTAGAAGAGGTTCTGTGAACTCTCTGAGCGTGTACATTTTGTATATGTGTGCATTTCCCCTCTTACTCCCCTTTCTTTCTTTCCTTTTCTTTTTCTCTCTGTTTTTCGCTGTCACCTCACTGTATTCACCCCGTCTGGAGTAGCAAGCCCTACCGTTAGTGGGGCTGACCTCTTAAGCTTTCATTCAAGGCGTTCTCTCTCTCTCTCTCTCTGTACGGCCATCTTTGGTATACCCCCTGTAGCTTACTTACAGAGACAGAGCCCTGACGCCCAAAAGGGACTGGCTGAGATTAGGTAAACTGGATAATCTAATAAATAATACAATTAAATGAACTAAAATACTAAGATAAATAAATAAACAAACAAACAAATAAATAAATGAATAGATAAATAAATAAATCCGTCAGCCAGTCAAGAAATTAATCAATTATTCTTTGTCAATCAATCATTCCACTCGATATCAACTCTGCCCTACGCTGAAACTCAGAGCCTTGCTGTGTGGTCGTCGCTCGAATGCATCCACTTCATTATAAGTTTCTCATAAACTATGTAGTAACGTAGATTCGAAGCGTGTGACAACCGTTCAAAGCTAATCGATGATCCCTTAAAAAGAGAGTTCGGGCTGGCATACACATAGTAAGGGCTGAGCCTTGGCAGCCATTAGCTTCAAAATTCCAAATTTAAATTTATTCAAACCACTCGCTACAGCGATTGCATAGATTTCTTCTGCCGAGCATTTGTAACCCGCTTTCTCGCTTCTCCGCATGACATGTTTTTAGGTTGGCTCTGTGGCAGCGCACAAAAGCAATGCGTGAAAGCCGCTCACACAAATGACAGTCCTGAGTGAAGCATGGTGAGCGGGCGGCTTTGGACGCAGAAGCAAATTGCTTAGGTTGCTTGTCACGCGTCAGCGGTCCGATGCTGTCTCTCATTGCCGACGGCCGCTTGCTATGGCGTGGTATCTTATCGATCCTGATGCGTACTTGTGATGTGTTTCCAAAAGCACCAGCGCGTCTGATAAAAGTGAATGCAGCAAATGCCGCTGCACTTCATAATATACGGTCATGGACAAATAAAACGCGATCACGAAAATATGAACCACAACACGTATACTGCGCAATTTCTTTCCATGCGAGCCAAATTGTCGCGTGGCTTAATTATGGTAAGGAAGTTGGGAAATCTGGCTTTTCAAATATAGGCTACCAATAGCGCGCCAATATTGGACCTTCACAAACAGTATTTTTCGATTTTGCGTATTATGGTTCATATTTTTGTGTTCGCATTTCATTTGTCCATGTCTGTACATACATGCATGCATACCTACATAAATACGTAGGTACGTACACATACATACATACATACATACATACATACATACATACATACATGCATGCATGCATGCATGCATGCATGCATGCATGCATGCATACATGCATACATACATACATGCATGCATACATCATACATACATACATACATACATACATACATACATACATACATACATACATACATACATACATACATACATACATACATACATACATACATACATACATACATACATGCATGCGTACATTATCACATACATTCGTACGGCTTTGGAAGTGAGAGAGAAAGGAGAACCAGTTGTACAAATCGTTATATAAACCGATATCCCGAATTTTACTCCAAGAAAACCAGTTGCTGCGGCCTGTACTTACTCTTGGATGCGCCAGCCATAAAATTGTGCGAAGGCAGCATATCATTCCTGCTTTTAACGTGTTGTTGACTACACCACCGCAGCGGCGTACATTCTAGCTTATAAAGCTTTGTCCAATGTACCACCGCCTGTATACTCTGTGGGTATATAACTCATTGCAAGGATTCAGAGTATGCACACAGGATCCAGAGTATACGCGAGCAGATTTCTTCAGGTCAACTCTCATAGTGCTGGTGGTTTGATTGATTGATGATCGATCGATTGATCGATCGATTGATTGATTGATTGATTGATTGATTGATTGATTGATTGATTGATCAATCGATCGATCGATCGATTGGTTGCTTGACTGATTTGATTTATTTATTGATTGATTGGTGGATCGATCGATCGATCAATTGTTTGATTGATTGATCGATCGATTGATTGATCGATTGATTGGTTGGTTGGTTGATTGATTGATTTTATTTATTGATTGATTTGATTGATTGATTGATTGATTGATTGATTGATTGATTGATTGATTGATTGATTGATTGATTGATTGATTGATTGATTGATTGATTGATTGATTGATTGATTGGTTGATTGATTGATTTAGAAAGTGTTGTCGGATACACCCCTTCTGGCATTCTTATGGTATCGACCACTGTCGGCGACTTCGTGTTGCGCAGGACATCAACGGTTATGTGGCTTCTGATTTGGTCTTGAGGCAGCCATAAGCAGTCATATCCATCTTTTTCCCTTGATGTCTTCTCCTTCGTCTCTCAGTAACTACGAGGAAGGGTTGGCCGATCCCCTTTCCGAAGCCTATGTTTAGGCTTAACATTTACTAGCCCTAACATTGAGCTCAACAGTGCCAAGCAACTTCAAACGAATTGTGCGCCCAGCTGCGGGTACCGTTTGACGAGGTTAAACCTTAATGCGTACTGTTAGGCTTGATGTTAGCCCGGCGCGTATGCGTATCCCCAGCTCCCCATTCCCGCTCGCTACCGTCATACAGCCGGCACTTCAGCTGGCCCTTTAGCAACGGTGGCGCCATCGCCAAGGCATCACGTGACATCCGCGAAATCCAGAGAAATAAGGGAGAAGTGATTTCGCACTTAAAAGAAAAGCGCGCCTCTATGCCGTTTAGGGGGCAACTTTTTCGGAAAGGGACGAGAGCTCGCAATATGCCATCGCCGATATAGAACACTGCAGACAAAATTGCATTAAGCACGTAAAGCCCACGGTGCAGCTCAGAAAAGTTCGCACGTCCGCACACGTACGCGTGCTTCAAGCGCTCGGGAAATGAACGACACAAGGGCAAGAGACGGGAGCGCGAGGCTGCACTTGGAACTATAGCCCACACACAGAGAGTCCTCGTGTAGTGACGGGCTCGCACGCACACCCAAAAGAAAAAGACGCTCGCGCCACGGCTGAAGCAGCAGCGTTAACCTAATGACCTGCGCTGCGCGAGTTAATTTAATGAGCGGACGGGTAATTGCTGTCGGCAACCACGCCCATTCCGCCCAGTCGGCCCGAAATAAGCAGCGGCCGCGCCGAAAAGGAAAACAAGAAAATCGCGGAGCCTCGCACTGCCCGCGAAGTATATACCCCCGGGGGAACAAGCAACGCAAAACGGATGCGAAACGAGTTAGGCAGCTCTTACGCCATACCTGACTGCGCCCCGCAGTTACCCAGACGCGCGCGGTGTCAACATCGACGCTGTAACGACCAGAATTCGCGATATAGTTCTCGAAAGCGAAGAAAAAAGTCATCGCGAGTAGGCGTGTGCGGTTCCCGAAGTGCGAACAGTAACCACAGCGCCTTGGGCTCTGGCCACAGGGTTCGTTATCTTGGAGGTGTCGGTGTGCCTCTCACGTACGCGCCTCTCACACGGCTTGCAAAGTAAAGGAACCAAAGAAAGGCAAATTACGCAATATGTAAATTGTCAGGTATACTCCTATTAGTAGTTCTCGATGCCGGGGCAGCGGCACCTCCGGCTTAGCCAAGCCGCTCCCGCGAGAGCGCGCCGCTAACGGATGGACGAACACGGCGGGTCGGGCGACGCTCTGAGGCACGCACAAGAAACATCCTGCCCACGCTTCTCGCGAGCGAGCGCTCGAGAGCAAGGGCGTGAGGGAGGGGGAGACGGTTAGACACGCGGTGTCAAATTGGAGGCTATTAATATTCGACTCGTTCGTTGGGAAACGCGCACATTACACGCGCTGCCAGCACCAGCCGATCGGCATGCCCTCTATACGAAGGTAAAAAAAAAGATGGTGGGTAGAAATTTTAACGCTGAGCTTCTCGGCTTGTTTTCACGTTACGCTCTTGCCTGTCGGCGCGTCGACGCTTCATTTATAACTCCCATGCTGTTGTTTCGTGAGATAGTTCAGAAAGGTGTATGGTATACTTGGCCGTGAGAAGGTTTGCAGGCCACGTTGACCTCTTAAGGCACACGCGTGTGTCTGGCTTTCGATAGCACGCAACGAAAGAAATTCGGGACATCCAAATCACCGCGAACATGTCTCAAGCTGGTTCGCAGGTTAGTTTGCGAATGGAAACCTCTTCGCGATGACATCACCTTGGCATTCTATGGACAACCCTCACGAAGTGTGCACGCAGGCCACAAGAAGCGTAATGCAAAAAGGAGCGACCCGTCAGCTGCCGTAATCAAACTTCCAACCGCAGCAACTGCATAGTGCACTTAACAGTATACTGCATAATGTACATAACTGCGTAGTACATCTAAGAGTAAATGTTAGGATACATTTGAGCAGCCTGCGTTCAGTCACTTTCTTGGTTCACTTTCTTCGAAATTTTGTGTCGTGACCTGCAACGAGACCTCCTCTTACGGCAGAGAGAACAAAACCGAAGGAGAAGGGGGAGGAGCAAACTTTTTGAGCAAGGCGGTACGGGTGGTTAGAGCGGTTTCCCCTGTGGGTGAAGTACCCGAGTCCAGGTGTATACCACTGCGACTTGGCCCCCGCTGTCCGGGCGTTAACTAGTATACAGTCGCCCGTTCCTCCAAGCGGGAGTTGTTCAGTGTTCCCTCCCACTGTTCAAGGGCGGGGAGAAAGGTTGGAGCGTATAACTGGGGCGTTGGCGCATTCCCATGTTGAGTTGTACACTGTGACTGGCGTGGGGCATTGAGCTCAGAACAGCAGGGAGAGCTGTTTTCCTGCGGCCGAAGGTGTTGGCTTGTATACGGAGTAAAGTGGTCTCTTCTTCCTATAGGCGACATGGGGTGGGGGAGGAGTAGTGTAAGGCGTGAAAGTGCTGTACGATATCATGGTAATGTGGGGGGACAGGCCGTCGCGCCTGGCCTGGGTTTATATTCTCATCGGGGAATGCTCGGGGTAGTGCGCGGACAGCAGCGTGGGAATTCTGAGTGCGCTCCAAGGACATGTCTTCAGGGGCCCAGACAATGAGAACCTCTAGGAGCGGGTCAATACTCTTGAAGGTGCGAATAGCGGGTAGTTTAGGAGTCGGTGGTAATTGTGAGGTTTATTGGCAACGCTTTTTCTCGAGATTTTTCTTACTCTAGGCCTAGCAGCACTCGCTAACGACGATAACAGGCGCCCGCAACTTGACGTATATGAGTTTGGCGTTGCTTGGCACGTCGAGAGGCTCAACGTCGCGGCTACACGTGTACTAACATCACGCCAAACAAGGGCGCCAACGCATATACGCGCAGAGGTGTTATAGCCAACGCTAACTCCCGGATTTTGGGTTTCGTGTGAGTCCCAATACTAAAAATGTTACAGACAAACAAAGCATCACATAGCCACTCCATCAACCGGCGTGACAGTCACCAGTGAGTCAGGCAGGTCTGCGAACCAGTTCGTATACTGCACCGCTACAGAGTCTGAAGCATCTACTTCGTGGGAGACCGCAACCTCGGCAGTAGCTTAAGTTGGCCGTCCGCGCCAGTACACCTGAGAAACTCCGCAACAAAACTCGAAAACGTTACTAGTAGCGCCAAATTCGAGGGAGCACTCCGCGGTGTTCTACTGATCATCTATGTTTTCGTATTCACTACGTTTAAGTTCTTAAAGGAGCCATGAAGAGAAAACACAATTTTGGTTCATTCAAAAGATTGCCTCGTTAGAATCACACCGACACCACTTTTAACGTAAACTTCGCTCAAATAAGCTACATAATTTGGAAAAAAGGGAGTGGCCATGTGACCCACTAGCTCATTTCCCACAACAGAACCTATGATGTCATACCAGACAGCTCTGCGATTGGCGGAGGGTGTCAAAAGCAAACGCAATTTAGGCAGAGCTTATAAGCTTGCCGAACGAGCTATTTGCGCTTAAATTTAGGGCCCATTCCTTTTAGAGCCCTAAGAATGGTGGGACAAACAGTGGAAGTTACGAAAGCTCACGTAAACATAGAAGTACCGATGCGTACTGCTGTTGGTACTGCGCGCACTATGCTTGGTTTAGCTGCACAGGACTAAGGCTTTGGGTTTGTTTCAGACGACACTGGCCGATTGACGCAAGCGACGATGTCTTACGTGACCGTATTTGTTGAGCGAGCACCATGTTTCCCGAAAGATTGTCTCCATGAACATAACAAGCCAGGTACAAATACGTTCACCAACAAACCAAAGGCAGAAAACGGCTTGCTACAGTGTGGTGGCGCCATCTAGGTTCACTAACGGTAAACACGGCCCTGTGATATCATTGCAGACCACGAAAACGCACGATTTAGCGGAAAATCAAAATGTTAACTTAGAGTAATGAATTTCCCGGTGAATAAAGCACCGTTTGCATTCAGATAAGCGCTGGGGGCATTATAAAACACGAAATCTTTCGAATAACACAAACTTGTGTTTTGTCTTCATGGCTACTTTAAGTGATCTCAAAGTATTTTTTTTTTGTTTTGGCACACGTATTATGCATTTTGTGTGCATATATATCTCCATTATCCGGCGTTTAAGACAACGTAGGAATTTTTCGCACCTACGTGTCGTCGGAAGCGCGTTCTGCTCCCAACGACAACGCGCACCACTCACGCATGAGTGCGCTTTGCCGCAGTACACATGTGCGTGCCAAAAAGAGACCTCCCAGGAGCTCCCGTCAGGGGTCATCGTTCTCCCTCCCGCCGCCGACTCAGACGTCGTAGCTTTCGTCACGGATTGCCACTCACGCGTCAGCAATGCATAGACCTTCCGCGACAGCAGTATTAATCACGACCGCACAACACCGCCACCATTGCCTGTCCACTGCTGAAATGCAGTGAAGCTGTTTCATCCTTGTTGGCAAACCGAAAGAGGCCACTTTTTGTGTAATTTTGAAGTCGCAACATGCAAACAGCTACTTGTGGAGGCCTATTTAACGAACAAAGAAACACAAGCTTTTTGTTCGAAATTGTTCTCTTAGTGGGTTTACGATATCGTGCAATGAATCAGGTTTTCATGTTCATACAAATGCTAATAACGTGTTCATACAATGCATACTTGTACGTACTGCTTGGCAATCCCAGATGTAACGGCACCATCATTATCATGTTTAGGTCATCAGTTATAAAACCCATTCCGGGCAACAAAGAGAGAGAGAGAGAGAGAGAGAGAGAGAAAGAGAGAGAGAGAGAGAGAGAGAGAGAGAGAGAGAGAGAGAGAGAGAGAGAGAGAGAGAGAGAGAGAGAGAGAGAGAGAGAGAGAGAGGAGAGAGAGAGAGAGAGAGAGAGAGAGAGAGAGAGGATTTATTAGAGAGGCTACTAGTAGTAGTAGTAGTAGTAGTGCAACTTTTATTGAAACGGGAGACCGCTGGTCAAAACAGGGAAGAACAAGGGGAGAGGGTAGTAAAAGCACTGGGGCAGTAGTACAGTTCGTGGATTTCACTGTGTAACTTCTAGTTCACGCTTATGAGGGCTCACTTTTCAGCTTTGCTCTTGATATGAGTTCATCACAACTGGGAAACAGTGAAGAGGCTAGATTGCAGAGTATTGGTTTGGGCGAGTTGGTACATAGCGGCGTATTGAAGCGCAGCAAAGACGAGGACAGGAACACAGACGACGACACACAGGGCGCTAACTTCCAACTTTAATGACGCAAATAACCCAACCACCACATATATAGTGCTCATTATATATGTGGTAAAGCACTATATATGTCGTGGTTGGGTTATTTGCGTCATTAAAGTTGGAAGTTAGCGCCCTGTGTGTCGTCGTCGGTGTTCCTGTCCTCGTCTTTGCTGCGCTTGAATACGCCGCAAGCTTGGAATATTTTACGAGAAAGCATTCTCGGGTCATCTCCGCCGGCTTCGCTCAACAACTTCTGTTCTCTGATTCTCTCTTCATCAATACATGCACAGGAAGAAATAGATTGCGCTGCAGAAATTACCAATTTTGACAACCACATGGCAAACCTCTGGAAGCGATTTCACAAGCTCACTCATGTAAACAGGGCCAACGGCAAGCGGCACAAAGACCTGCAGAAGATCCGAAGGCAATATCGCCTAATTACGGATTACCAAAAGCAGTTAAATCGAACCAATTGGACCACTCTATGTGCCAGTCTCAGTCATGAGAGAGGCATTCCGGTACTATGGAAGCTTCAAGGGAGCCGCACCCAAAAGGCAAAGAAACGAACCCTCCTATTTTCTACACTTTCCCTGAGTGGAGATCCCAGGAAAGTGAAACGGCGTCTCATAACCATCTTTTTTTCCACATGCCTCCAGATCACCTCCTGAATTTCTCCCTGACAGTAGTAATAGTCGAGAATGTTATCTCGCAGGGAATTGGATGTGGCTACTCACTCCAGGAGCCCAAGTGACGATTGGCATCTCTGCCGTACACACCTGTAGTTGCTGACATTCCCTTCAACGGATGTTATGGGCATTAAAATGAACTACTTGTCCCCAGCCCCCTGCCGTAGTGTTTCGCCGTGTTTGCCACGCCATCAACTATCCCCTAGCCCACGCTTTGCGTGCGTATTAAAGCCAAGCTTTAGTGTCCAAGTCACTGATTTCGTTGCACGCCAACAACACCTGCAGGAAAGCCAACTTTCCTTGACTATGATGATGAATGATCTGGGGGAAGTGAAAGAAAAAGGCGCTCCCCGTGGCCCGAATCGAACCTGGGTCCCTCGCGTCATAAAATAAGCGTCTTTCCAATTGCTCCGTTTCGTCATGGTCGAAGCGGTTTGGAAAACTCAGACTACAACCAAAGAATCTGTCACGAGAAGAATGGCGTTGCTCTGCTTGCGGTAAGTTAGCCACAGGATGTAAGGCCTAACGTCACATCTTGGCTATTAACACGTCAAACCAGCACCCACTCAAGAAATTGCTCACTCAACGCCAAGCAACGGGTTTATGTCTTTTACTTCGATCTTATATTTAAGAATACACACATTATATCATATGCTTCTCGTCATAAATTTTACAACGTTTACTCTTGTGTTGGTAAGCGTTGCATGAAAGTAATTAAGTCTAACAAAATGCCAGCCCTGGTGCTGGACAAATTAAGATAAACGTCTAACGTCAAATAAATTCCTAACTTACGCTTCGCATTACATTGAGATCCTCTTCGCTGGTGTCTAGCTTTTTAAAAGGTTTAAAATGCGAGTTTATTTCAAAACATCTTACATTAGATCATTTACACATGCAGTTCGTGCGGCCCTGAGTAAAAACACCGTAATACAGTATACCTCCCATTTTACGGTGTGTTGCAAGGAAGCAGATAGACTGGCGCATCTCAAAGCGGTATACGATAACGCGACGCACTCACATTCACGTGCGGGCGCTATAAACGCTCACGGTCCAACGCCTCCTCGCATTCTTCGGCGCAAAGGGTTGTTCCACGCGCATGCGCCCCACCGTTGCAAATCGCTTCGCTCCGCGAGCCGGCCCAAGTTCGAGCAAAAGGACCGTGGCGCCTTGATGCGTCTAGTAAGGAAAGGCATAGTGGTGCGCCGCCGCCAGTCAAACTGTCACTCACAGCAGTCGACGACCATGCGTCCCGATCGCTCCGAAAGCCGAGACCTCTGGCCTCCCACTTCCTCTGTACTTTTTTCGGCGGGCTGGGCACCACTTTGAATTTTTTTTTCCTCTCGGCCCCTTTCATCGATTTTAAAAGTCGATCGCAGCGACGTTCGACGTTCGGCATTTTTCTGAGAACGTGGTATGCTTCTCCTGTTTCAACACTTCTTTCTTTTTAACACGAAAGTGTTTTATTACCGGATACACAGAGATTTGAGTTAAGTCATATACGTCACGAAAATGACGCCAGTACAACGGAGCAAGCGGCCTGTAAAAGGTGCACCCCTGCACACGATGTCTTCTTGCGGGGAAGCAACCTTGAGTTCCAAAGAGTACGTTGTTCGTTTTCTGGTTTTATATTATAACATGAAAGTGTTTTATGCCGGTATACACCAAGATTTCGCTGACGTCATATCCGTCACGGAAACAACGCCAGTACACCATTGCCGAAGCGACCCGCCAGCATGACGTCGCTCGCCAAGCACACCCACAAGACAGCCGCCGACCAGCAAATCATGCTCAGCTTCAGATTTCGCTGCACATTTCACTTTCGTGTTTTACCGATTCCTATGACAGAGAAATCAACCAAAGTTTTTTTGCTCCCAAGCTAAATCGTTTTAATTATTTTTTTTTTCTACTTCTCACCTGCATTGTTTTTTTTTCGTTTGATTTGGTGCGGGAGAGATGCCCATTTCGAAAGTCTGTATACAGGTTATACAGCGCATATACTTATCGTGTAGCGTTGTTTGTGGTAAGTGCGAAGTATCGCGTACGCAACCGCCTGCAGAACACGTTTCAAGACATTATAATTTTGCCCGCATTCTTGCGCCTTCCATGATTTCGTACATAGCTTAGTAAACGAAATTAAGGAAAACCGGCTGCCTTCAATTATTGCTTGCGTACGAAAAGTTGATGTCTCTGTTTTTCAAAAATCTTTTCTCTTTAAATCTAAGCCATCCGTGATGAGACAGCACTAAAAAAACTCCACATACGGTTGAATTTCCACTAAATTTGGCGTTGTTTTGCTACGACTAGGTTCGTTTCAAAGACAACCCCTTCGTCTCGTGGTGAATGATTCATAGACGTTTAGAAGTTGGAGCACGGAACATTATAGTGAAGACATGAGGTGTCGATTTGTTCTCCATGCCAGCAAAAAGAACCATTGCTCGAACTATCATCAGGTTTAAATTCCCTTTAACAAGTTGTCAGGGCTGCAGAGTCAAGACTGCTGTCGGGGGAAAAGCTTCTGTCAGGCTCCCAGCCTTTTGCTTTTCCCTTGGTCTTTGCGTCATCTCGCCCTATATGCGGGAAAAAAAAAATTTCCGAATTCAGAGTATAGTTTTCCAGACTTCAAACCAATGTGAAACTATTTTGTAACATTTCTGGCTTTTCATGCTCTTTTCTTTTTTTTTTTTTGCCTTTCCCAACTTTTAACTGACATTCGCCCTTTTGGACGAATGTTCCAAGGACAGCGTATGGGGATTCAATTCCATCGTACACACGCGCGACGACGGAGTACATTTACCTTAAATTAGGAAGTTCCCCAAGAGTGCACCTCAGTTCCAAACACCGTTTATCCAACAGCAATTAACTGCACATCACGTTTTAAACCCACGCCCCTACACAAAGCGAGATAGGGGAAACGACGACTAAAGGTGCAGCTAATAACGAATTTTCGGCCTGCTCCTCCCATACCCGATCGGCCGGGAGACCACACAAGAACCCGCAGCGCTCGCAGTGACGAACGCCACACCGCCACGCCCCGCAGCAATTCTCCTGCGCACAAATTACGAAGAAAGCCGCCAACTACCTCTGCGGCGGAATAGCGGGCCGCCTCTTATGTGTCTGCCCACCAATATATCTGCTCCCTCATCCGCGCCTTCGTTTCGCACCTATCTAACAACGATAATCGAGCAACCAGGAAGCGCGTCCGTCCACACCCCGTCGTCCGCAGCGCGCTAACCCATGCGAAACCGCGCCAACTTATAGGGCCGCTCGAAAACTCGAAAATCTACGGACGCTTCGTCGCAGCGACATAGCCGCACAGGAGCAGAGAAAGAGAGACGAAGTTGAGAGCACACAGCTTCCGTCAAGTGATGGAGACGGACGCTGTAATTCACATCCGTGTATACGCGAAGCCGTGAGTGTACATCCGGCTTCTTTTCTTCGATTCTCCTTGGACATTCGCACAGCCGGTTTATTTTCCTGCGGGAGCTTTACCATCTTCCAACTTCGTACAGTGGACGCGGAGCTAGCTGTTGGAGGGACAATTTGTGCGCGATCCAGAGCCGCCGGGTGGCATTTGGTAACACCATCGTGGGCACCAGAGAACTCTTATTTTATTATTTTTTTCCCCCTTTTATCTCGACTCGCAGCGTCTTGCGATCGTTTCTCTGCGCGCGGCGCCTGCCTGCCTGCCCACCTATTACGGTGTTCTGCGCGAAGTTGCTGAGCTGCGAGGGTCGCTGCCCAAGCGAGGAAGGCCGCAGATGAAAGCACGGACCTTGTCGCCTCTCGTTCCATTTCTTAATTTCGGGCTTCATGCCTGCCTTTCTTTTTTCCTCTCCCAGCATCGCTTTGCACGCTCCCATGATTCGGAGGCATTGTTCACTTCCGCGTTCGAATAACGTGTATAGGCGCGCAGACTATGGTGGGTACAGTACAGCGTGATGTATACTTCCCCAGCCAAAGTATACACGCTGGGATATACGCGCACATTCAATCTCGAGGTTCTCGCGCGCGTCAGGAAGAAATTGCAGGACAGGGAAGCTCGGTGCGACTCTTTCCCATGCAGGATGGTCGCGGTGGGGCCGAAGGCGCCGTGGATAAAATTTAAAAAGTAGAAAGAGTAGAGGGCCCTCCGCAACACCAACAACGAAAGAGATTATTCCCGGCGTTTCACCAGAGGCCCCAACTCCGACCGAAACATCGAGAGTGAACCCTTCTGTCGTTGCTGTCACAGCAGGGTCCTCTACTTTGTTTATACATCTATAGCGTTGCAGTGTATTTGTGACGAAAGATTTTGTTTACGTGCTTAAGTGAACTGAGACATACAGCACTTTTTAATTGCTTTCATTCAATTATTCTGCGTTACAATCGGTGCTGTACACGGCAGAGACGTTGCTCAGACCAAATTAGCAGGCTTTTAAGATTTATTTATTTATTTATTTATTTATTTATTTATTTATTTATTTATTTATTTATTTATTTATTTATTTATTTATTTATTTATTTATTTATTTATTTATTTATTTATTTATTTATTTATTTATTTATTTATTTATTTATTTATTTATTTATTTATTTATTTATTTATTTATTTATTTATTTATTTATTTATTTATTCTGAAACTAAACCGAGCACAACGCCGGCACGACAACTTTAAACTTTTTGCAGAACAGAAAAGCCAGCTTCCCCGCACCGCGAACGTGCCAAACGTGGCGGCGCCAGAGTGACTCGAAGAGGCCCTAACCACGAGACTGTCGCCTGCACCGGGTGACAATAGACGCACACTTACCTACCTTTCGTGCTGCCGCGACCACGGCCTTTCTTTCCGATTCGGAAAACGAGGCAGGTCACGAGCATCGCGGGAAAGCTAACATAGATTGATATCCCAATCTGCGCCACACGTCTTAGGACTAATACGCGACAGAAGCTAAAAATCTGGACGGCAGATTCAGTAACAATAATTGCAGGGGCATAGTAACGCAGATTCTATCTTGAACCTGTTCAAATTACGGTTAGTCGATTTATTAAGCAAGGTATAAAACCTAAAACCTTGTAGACCAAGAGAGAGAGCGAGAGACGGGCTTGTTGGGCGGGTTGGTTCAGGTTCATGATTTAAAGAGGGCACTCAGTTTGGCTGCGTTGCAGAACATTTCCAATTAAAACGTACAATTCACGAGACAATCTTAAAACAGACAGCATGACAACAATGTGGTTTTTTTTTAAGTTTTGCCTGCCCGATCATGTGTCCAAGCGTACATTACCGCCTAATAACAGTCTATACGTTTTATTGCACCTTGGATGTCTAAAGACTCGGCAGCTTTCCCGAAGCTTCCAATAAGGCACGAGACCGTCAATGTTTCGCATATCGCGACGTGCGCAAAAAAAAAAAACTTTAAAAAGAAATAAGAACACCTCACGACGCGCCAACGACATTCCTGCATTACAGGATGCCTGACTCCAAAATAACGGAAATTCCAGCATTACTGCATTCCTGTTCGTTCCCGGGCTTCAGCAGGCGAAAAACTTTGCGTGCCGCTTTGCGAGCAAAAAAAAATTAATTTAAAGTGGCTTCATCATCGAGCAACAAACTCTTCCATGAACTTAATTCCGCTTCTTAGAGAAGCAAGAAAAATAAAAGAAGACTCGAAGACGCAGCAGGTTGCTTTACTTAGAGAACTGAAGAGTTAACTACACCTCTGTCATAGGCAAACACCGATTTATGAAACCACCTCGTACAGCCGAAGGCGAAGACAAGCCGTCCGGGTCAGAGGCCAAGTGCTCGCGTTTTCATTTTCTCCCGGGCGGCACACAAGAGCGCTGCAGTAACGGCGCGTACGCACAACAAAGAAGAAAGATGAGCAACCCTCGCGGAGGGGCCCACCACACAGCCCGCTCCAAACGCGCGGTTCGCGCGCCAAAGGGGCCGCGCGAGCGAGTTCATTGTGGGAGCAGGTTCCGGGTCGCGCGGCAGAAACAAATTTCTCTTCGCTGGAACTAAGGAACGCACACACACACCGCCTAAGAGCCCGCGCGCGCGGCGCGAAGAGCTGCCGCAGGCACAGTAATTAGCTTCTCTCACAAGAGAACCCCCCTAATTTACAAAAGAAAAACGAAAACAAACAAGAATATTCCTTCAAGTTCTATCATTCTTCTTTCTCTTCCTCCTCTTTTTGTGTCAAACCGTCTTTACCCTGTCGGTTTTTTTTTTTTTTCTTGTTTGAATTTCCCGCCATCGTGTACCTTCGGCCCGAGTTCGAGTCCACTCTTGTAGCCCGGTCGTGTGTAGGCCGCCTTGGGCCGGCGACCACTCTCCCGCAGCTGGCTGCTCCGCTGTTGTGCCTTACAATGACTAATGAACGGAGCGCTGTCAAACGGAGAGAAACCGCTTGGGCGCGGACGGCGCTTCTCGGCAGCCACCGTTATGGAAAAGGGAGACCGCGAAAGAAGAAAATGGGAAGAAGAGGAGGCGAGAGCCGGGGCGTAGTTCCAGCGGAACCGGTGTGTATATATGCTGGGTGGAGCAGTGACGCCGCCCGTTGTACACTACTCGGAACTCGTTTGTTTTCCGTGTGTCTCTATATAAGTTGTACGCGCGTGAACGCTGCGTGCGCCCCCGTTTCCGTGAATCTTGCACCTCCGTTCCAGTACGTTGCCCCCCCCCCCCCTTCTCCCCCTCCTAGTTTCTTTTTCGGAAGAAAATTAACGCGGGAAAAGTCATTTCCCACTTCTGCTTCTATAATCTAAGAAGAGCACCCGCGAATGTATCTTTTTCGCGCTTTGGTCGTTCCCCTTTGTCGAGCCAGACACTGTATTCACTAGGTGGGAAGTTATTTTCACGTGTGTGCGAACTTATATCGTTCAACTGTCCCTTCGACCATAATGTCCAACGGGCGATGTAGGTATGTAAATAAATAAATAAGTAAAGGTATATTCCACGTAGCAGAAACTCACCACTGTCGCATCATTTTGCAAACGTGAGAGGTATCTGCTGTGTGCGTGTGTGCGCGCGCGTGCGTGCGTGTCTGTGTTTGCATGTGTATGCGGTAATTAAACGAACACGTAAACACCGGAATAGGCAGTGCATAAATGAAAATTATTTCTAGTTGCAATGTACCTACGCGCCTCGCACGGGGAGTAAAGTTACAAACAAAATGGGACCGACCCGTGGGAAGGGAATGTTTACGTGAGTGCGTTACAAGTTGCAGACCAGCAATAACACATTATCTCGACTTGAGATGATCAGAGGAGCGAGGTATGTGCAGACAAGCACCCTGTAAATCCGATAGAATTTACAGGCGAACTCTAGGGAATGACATCCCTTGGATTTCATGATTGCATTCCTACGATGCATCTTCAGTGCAGCCAAAGAGAAACTCCACCGCCCAAGAGGCAGTTCACTTTGCTTTTGGCGCTGTCACACTGAGCAGTATCTAGGAGTTGACGAGTGCAGCCGTTTCTTTAACTGTAAACGTTAAATGCCAATCAGGTTATCTGCAGCGCTGTTAGCAGCTGCCCCCAAGAGCAGTACTACATTTCCGTACTGCGCGGAAAAAAATTTGCACCGTCCGTCCCCCATTCGTAGAGAAAACACGGAACGCCGACCCCCGCGAGCGAAGCGCCTTTGCGCTTCTTCTGACTTCCGACAGATGGCGGGACGATGCGGGAGAGCGCACGTGCTCGCGATGGAGGCTTCACCGCACCGCGAGCAAGCACTCCTGATCGTACTCCGGCGCCGCGCTTACAGAAATCGGGTGAGCGATCACACCGAACACTTTAAGCGAAGCTTATATGGCTAGGGTTCCATGTTTTTTCGCACGTCTGCGAACAAAAACTTCGCTCTAGCTGTATTTAAAGCGCGAGGCGTTTTATAGCGCTAGGCGCTGGGGAACGAATGTCGTTCCGGTGAGCGCGCTGTTATCGTGCGGTTGCCACGATTGTCATATGCCGTTAAAAACATGAGTTTGGCCTCAATCTTAGAGGTTTCGTCATTTATATATGTATTCTGAATAGATTAGTTAGTAATACCAAAAAATATGCAAGATAAAAACACGACCTAGACCTCAAGCTTATACGTCTCATCACTTGGATCTACACAATGAGCATATTACTTAACAATTCCATCATTTTTGGGACAAGTAAAGCCAAAATAAGTGTGCCTGTATGCAAAACTTTTGCTGCCATCAAAGCTCAAGAGAAATGAAATTCGCTCATACCGTTCGCCGAAATTCTGTCTTCCTCTATGTGTTTATCTATGTGTGCCGTTTTACTCTGAAGTTTCGCTGGTCATCCACCGTCACAGAGTAGAATGATGACTCATGCTTTCTTTCTTTTTTGTGCTACGTGTATACGTAGTGCTCATTTTGTGCGGGAAATAAAAATAATAGTCGAAATAGAGCCGCGTATCAAAGTGCATTCGTCATGCAGGATGGCGATACATATACGGGAAGTTACAGTTTGCGAACGATGAGACTTCAACGTAGGGCAGTTGTGTCCGATGTAAAATTAAAGTTGTACGGCTTCAACTGAACACCTCTTTGTTCGGGAGGAAATACGGGAGCACATTTGAGCAGGTAAAATATATTACGTATTTTAGTAAATAAAGATCAAATTGCGAATACCAACATAGAAGGAGAAGTTCCGACAAGGCACTGATTGCTGCTTTCTGTTTTACAAAAGGTTCTAATTTTTCTGCCCACTGTTCAATTTTTTGAGCCTGCAAAGAAAAAAAAAAGAAGATCGCGGGCCATCTCACTAACGTAAATCTGGGGAGGGGCGAAGCATGCAGTGTATAAGTGTATTCTTGGCGCCTTGGTGTTTCTGCCAACGGAGACAAAACGGTGGGGGGGTAGAGGTATACAGATTTGCTGTGAAACTCTCGTGTCTTTAAAGCGCGAAGCGTTCCAGCGCGAGGCGTTGGAAAAAAGCAAGGAGGTTGTATCCTTGGAAAAAAGTGTCCCGGTGTGTTCTTTCAGTACGCGTTACGTTGCAGTGCGAGGCGTTAGAAAACGAGTGTCCCGGCGTTTTAGTGCCGTGACTATATGAGACGGCGACGACCAAAGACGCCGACAGCCCGAGCCCGTAAGGGGCTTCGCCCCTAGAAAACAGGCAGGGTGAATAAAACAAGCGCTGGTAGTCGACTTGCAAGCGTGCTTCTCCGCGGTAACCATCATTACAGTGGGGAAACCAACCTACGGTGCGGGCAAGATATTTTTGGTATTCGGTAAGCCCTCTACCCTATACCCCTATTCCTATGTACTCTTTCCTCCCTATCCCACCTCCCCTACACCAGCAGGCGTTCCGGTGTCCGCCCCTAGGCGAGACAATTTACGCCTGTTGGTGGACCTTCCTTTCTTTCTTATGTACAATAAATACATACATACATACGTACGTTCGATAACGCAAAAAAAAAAAAAAAAAACATTTTACAGAAAAAAAAGCGAAACTTTAAGACAGATAGGACAGATAATAACTGAAGGATGTGTGAGGATACGTTACGTATGTGCAGAGTACCCTAGACAGCAAATTGCGGAACCCCAGCTAGCCAGATGGTGCGCAGTTACTGCTGGTTCTTACGTAATTTGCTGGTGCCCACGTTTGGTTCATAAAGATGAACAACACAGCACAAGAATGCTGTTTATGCTTGATTGCAGTTGTTTTTTATGACCGAAACACGGAAGTTGACGAAGAAAAAAGAGAGAAAAGACCAGGGGCGGATCTAGGTGCTTATTTTGGGGGCCGGGGGGGGGGGGGGGGTGCACAACTAACCAAAATGTCATCATTTATTCTTAGTTGCACACCTAGTGATTCTTTCGTCAAAATCTTGCAGACAACCGTGTGGCCAGTTTAAAAATAATTTATTGACACCATTGGGTATGGCGAAATATTGTAATGGCCCTAAAAGGCGGAACCCAAATTAAGTACAGGAACCTGGATAATATCGGCTTAAAATATCAACACCAGTAGAAGTTAGAAAAAAAAAACATAGTGCGGCGATTTATTCGTTTTCCCTAAAAGCCCAGCCGAGCTATGCCTATGACAAACTAGGGTAACTCATGAGTAATGGAGAACAAGTAAACACTACGACATCAAAATTCTAATATTGGAGAAAATCGAAGCCATAACAATAACGTCTAGTAAAAAGAAGCATACAGCTACATAAAAACAGGCTACAACCTTAACCAAAGAAAACAGGAAAATCGAAAATCAGCACGTGCAACTTAAGGTAATATTTATACAAGCTTAGAACGAACATGTTCATTTGCTATAACAAGGTTTAAGGTTTTGTTATAGAAACATCAAGACCATATACCATCTTAGCAATTAACCTGTAAAGATCCAAAATATGCAAGCTACTTAAATATCAAACTCTAACCTCCGCTGTCCGCTGTCTTTGGTTGCGAACTGCTTAATTTTGTCGTGTCAACGGCACTGTCGCTATGGGTATGTAACAACGCCAGTCCATTCAAGCGCCCTTCGCTCATTTGAGAGCGCATCCAAGTCTTCAAACGGCGTAGAGCAGAGAAATCCTTTTCGGCACTGGCGATGCTGACAGGTAGGGTGGCCAGTATTTGCAGGAAGGTATGGATCAAATAAAAGACTTCCCTGCCGCACATGCCGAGCACCCCAAGGGCAGTAGTGGGAGCTTCCGCTCCGCCTTCGGCCACGCGCTTCCATTTCTAGCTCCCTAAACATTGCCAAGCGTGACCTCTTTTTGCGGGCGTTGAGACAGTTGTCGCCACAAACGTGGAATATCGCTCAGCAATACTTGCGAGCAATACTTGTCTTCTTTTGTAGCGCATATATGAGACGCCACAAAGATGAATAGTTCGTAGGCACTCTCCGCCTCAACTGTGAATCTCGATTCTAGATCTGTCAGCACATTGTACAGTAATGGGATGTACACTGCCGTTCTGTAGTAGCTCTACACATCAAGCATAGGTGCGTTGCACCCGTTCGTCCTACTTTTAGTTACACGAGGAGACCGAATCTCCGTTTCCAGATCACCCGCCAAAGCGACGGCGTCCTTGTAGAGCTTGGGAAATGTTTCGGCAGAGTTCACTTATCGGTTATCCAGAACCGTCATGGTGTCTGCCAAGACATTCTTAGCAGTTGACACGTCAACGCACTCTCTTTGGAACAGCTGACTAAGCGGAAGTCTTTCCTTTCCGTAAGCACATTCGCCAAGCAAGTAATTGCAACCAAGAATTCACCATCGCTGATAGCTGCACGCATGTCGTAGCTTTCGCAGAGCTGTGCATTTCTGCCCAGCTGGAAACGTTATCCAGAGCTTTCGCCGCGCTCCCGAGCAAATCTCGAAACCGGATTACGCTGTCGTGTCGCTCAACCCATTTCGTTTCTCAGAGGCCTTTACGTTGGCCACCAACAATAATCTTCAGAACGACAGCCCGTTTAGGGGAGCTGTGAAGAAGGAAATTACCCGCTTTATAACACCAACAGCATTCCTAATGGACTGGAGCCTTGATGGTTTTGACAACGACAAGTTAAGCGCACGGTTGAAGCAAGGACAGTGTACTATAGAATTGCGTGCAGAGCGCTTCATTTCAGATTCAGCGTCACAAACCTTAGAGACCATGACACTGCAGCCAGCAGTACCAATACCAACACACTTTTCAAGATCAAGTTCTAACGCCTTCGGAACCTTAATAACTAGTTCTCCAAGCACCGTTACTGTCCCAACGGGTTCACTAATATGGCTTCCAATACCCGGGGCACCGATGCCGCTACGAATGTCTAGGAACTGCACAAGGTCTTCTCGAACCATGTTTAATGGACATATCGCAGAACAAGACATAACTGTGACATATGGGTTACGTCAGTGGTTTCATCGAACATAACACTGCCAATGCCGGCATCTTGTACCTGTTGAATGATTCTAGCAAGGACTTCTTCCCCACAGCACTTGATCAGCTCATTCTGAGTCGTCTTGCTGATAGAAATGGCCCGAGGTGACGCGTTGGCAAGATTCTTCTCAACTTCCTTGTCCCCACTGGAGACCCCAAAGCGCTAAAGTTTACAAAAATTGCCCTCGTTAGCGACTGACGAAGCCTCTTGTGAGCTGTCGAGGAGCGTGCCATCGTCCCTATGTCAGCGCAGCGGTATGCTTTGACGCCCTAAAAATATTATGGATTCAATGATAGGTAGCACGCGCGGTTTCTGTTCTCAGTCACTTGGAGAAGACGCTGGTTGGAAACTTGGTTGGCGACATTTTTTTTATGGTGCATCAGCACACGCAAGAAAGTTCTGTCGGCATCCACTGCTTCCTTGTGGTATAGAGGAAGATCACCATCCTTGCCTATAGACTCGCAAATAATGTGAGCGGCCTCGTCACCAGTTTTTGAAGACGAACATTTTTTTTGGTGGCCTCCCGACCGTTGCGAACAATGCGCAGTATTTTCAATAGAGACCTCTTTGACCGTTCTGACAGAACAAGCCACTTGAATTTAAGGAAATATGTGAATGGCTCAAATATCTCTTCTTTTCTTTAACGATTACGTGTGGCTACTTGACACTGTTGCAATGGGAGGTTTGAAGATTTTCATGAACAAATTTCAGCTGCTGATCCCTCAACAAGCATCTGCACCAAAGAAGTGACTGCCACTGACTGACCCCTTGTGGGGCCCGCACACATTCCTCCTTTTCGTCGGTGCGCATTTCGCGTTCCAGCCAGCCTTTCAATGCCTTCAACGCATCTTTCTCGCGCTCGCTCCGGAGATCGTGTTTCGAGTCCTCACCCGCATGGTGTTGTCGTTCGCCAACACCGACGCGGCTGCCGCGTACCTTGCCACAAAACGATAAGAAAGCTTTCATTACGGCGGAAGCTGCGTTAGCTTTTCTCGCCGCGAACAGCGATAGTTTCCGACATGGTTAAAAAAATTACATGTGACGAAAAATCAATGTCGACGGGTCTGAAGGGAGAGGGGGGGGGGGGGGGCGATCGCTCAACTCCCCCCTCTTGAATCGCCACTGGAAATGACCATGCATTAAGTGACGTTTATAGGCACCAGTTAATGACTTTACTACCGTATCACTATAGGTCAAATTCCTTTGTGCTCTCTCTCTCTCTCTCTCTCTCTGGCATTGCTTTATCCCCTGCCCCCTCTATCCGTCCGTCCATCCATCCGTCCGTCTCACCTCCCTCACTCCCTCCCTCCCTCAATCTCGAATCGTGACATCTATACTATTGTGGAACGAAACGGACACTGGATGATGCCATTTGCAACCATTTTTCAAGGCAATATACTATTGGGTTCCTTTCGTGCCGCGTTAAAACGAACGCCAGTGCACATCGAAACCGAATCGTTGAGGACGCAAGCAGGACGCGGATGCATCAGGGTAACTAATTACCGCGTGCCTGGCTTCACCGAAGTTCACGAGAACCCACCCTGTTCCCAATCGAATATTATATTCCAGCTTGTTCGTCGATGGTCGTTAACAAAAGCAAAAAAAAAAAAAAGAAACGATATCGAAACATAGCGTCAATACATCCGGAAGAACCGAAGACCACTGAAGCAAAATAATACCGACCACGGCAAACTGCAATCGTAAGAATGCCGGCAAAGAAAGGAAAGGAGGCGGCGGCGGTGTGGGAGGGGAGCCCTGCGTGACGGCCATAAAACGGGGCCATTTCCGAGCCACATGCAAGACTTCGATGCGGGGGCCTTACTTTCTTCTCCGCCTCCGTACACCGCAATCTGCTCCCGAATAACGAATGCCCGCAGTTTCCAGGCGCACTTCATTTTTCAAGCAGGCAACTCACGCGACGCGATTCTCTCGACAACTGAAATCAAGGGCCCCTTGCGGCGGCATTATCTTCCCCGCCGGAAAGCAAGTATCCAGTTTTATTTCCTTACTCTTCAGGAAAAAATAAATAAAACTTTGAGAAGAAAAGGAGTGAAGAGAAAAACTGTCCTGGTTTGTCTCTTTCTTCAGTTGCATCGTGAAGTCGGGGAGCGTAAAAGGACGAAAAAAAGGGGGAGGCGCGGGAACTCGGTTGTTGATGGGCGCTTGCTGGTTGCGAGAAGAGAAAATACAACAGTTGCGTCGTGCTACCGTTTAGATTTTTAATTTTATTTTGTACTGCGGAAAACAAGCAAAACGAAAAGCTTTACGTGTGCGGTGGATTGTTCAATTTCGAAGGCGCATGCAGGTTCCCACGCCAGTACTTATTTCATGGCAAGAAAAGAATAAATATTTAATACGAACCCAATAAAAAAGGGAACAAAAGGAGTTTCAATTTGTTAGTGCATGAACAAAAGGAAACGAGGCAGTTTTAAAAGGGGAAAAATGCATCGGGGCTAGGCGCACGCACAGCAGGGTATTTACTTGTACGGATCTGTTCGGGAGCGTAGTGGGTGATAAAAGAACATGAAGAGAAATGAAGGTTCTGCGCTCTATACTGTGCTAAAAAACAGAGCCATAGCAACCGACCGAACAGCTTGAGCAGACAAGCCCACCATTTCAACAAATGAAATGAAACGGCCTCTAATGTTTTTCTCGCTCTCTTTCGCTTCACTTTTGAACACCATAATTGCGTTCTTCGTGAAACTGTTTGGGGAGGGGCTTCGCGTACCGCGAACCTCGCTGCGAACGGGCTCGTGAACGCGCCAGAGGACTCTGGTTTCAAAGGTAGGGGAAAGGGGGTAAGTCATGAAAGCGCCAAGAACGTGGATACTTCGTCCCACAATATATATGCCGGGGTTCCACTCATAAGCAATCAAAAAAAAAAAAAAAAGGAAAGGCGGAAATATGCGTTCTAATTGCTCTTTTCGGTGCTACAATCGCGCGCGCTAATCATTCTAACCACTAATGAGATATAGGAAAAATCACACAAAGCGAAAAAGGCGTCGTAATTCATGCGCCACATCAAATACCGACGGCGTAACCTTTCACTGAAAATAACATGGCGAATAAAAAGAAAGGAAGAGAAAAAGAAAGACACAAAGGAAAATGTATGTATGTATGTATTTATTGCACAAAAACAAGAAAGGAAGGTCCACCAACAGGCGTTAATTGTCTCGCCTAGGGGCGGACAGCAACGCAGAATAAATAAATAAATAAATAAATAAATAAATAAATAAATAAATAAATAAATAAATAAATAAATAAATAAATAAATAAATAAATAAACAAAAAAAACAAGGGAGAAAAAAGAAACAAGAAAGAAAGAAAGAAAGAGAGATAGAGAGAACGATTTACGCTTGGCGTGATTGACAATGTAAACATTTTGTATGTAATCACTCACTAGAGCCAAAAACCCACTGTTGCCTACAACGCAAGTCACGCAGGACACGGGAACCATACAAGTCTCACCTTACTATTTTGGAATTGATGTAAACTACCTTTGCCAACCTTTCCCGCAACTTACAAATTTTGGTTAGAAAAGGCGCAACACTAGTTTGGATATACCGAATCACGGAGAAAAAAAAAAAACTATAGCTCTGGAGTATACGCTTTACGCTTTATTATGCTTCAAGGATCCAGCCTATTCGTGATTATACTTGTAGTACATTATTGTCCAAACGTTAGCGGTCTTCCTAGCATGGCACTTGATATTAAAAAAAATGGCCAAGCTTCCATTAAATCCCGCCAGGCTTGAACCATAGCGACGCTCGAGGATTTCTTTCTATGTAAGCACTCAAAAACCCAGCGCCACGCATTGCATAGGGTGTGAAATTGTTTATTTACATGTTACGTCGTCTCTTTTCGCTGTGGTACTAGTAGTCGTCGTCATATCCATCTATATCGTCGTATTCCTCGTGCATCATTGGCAAGCCCGGATCGTTCTGTCCACAGGCTTTCAGATTTCACGCGCTAGAACCGGCGGCAACCGGCTTCGTGAACTGGGCGTCTGTAGCGCGAGCGGTCTTGTGCTCCCCCCTTGAAGCGCGCACGTACACGAACTGTTTTCTTGGAATTTCTTGCAAGGGCCACGCGCAAGCCTGGGCGACGCTTGGCGCTCCTCGTAAGACGCGTGCTCACGTGCGCGGTAAACGGTGGGAGTAACTACCACCCAGTCTTCTGATGGCGCCGCACAGATCACGCATTACGGCCAGCAACAACAGCTTCGCTGCTAAAAAATCCTGCACATATTGTCTAGCGCTCCTAAAACGACTAAAACAGTGCTGGCAAGGGAGGAAAACAACTGATAACGCCCCCCCCCCCCCCCTTTATTTTGTTTGACGGTTTCTAGCATAGTAACCAGTGCCACAACCCCAAAACTTCTACTGTTAAAGAGGACTGTACATATATCCTGATATCAAGCTGAAAGCAAGGAGCGGTTATAGAACACAGTTGGCTGGTTTGCATTTAAAAAATCGCATAATTCTGAAGACGAACTGCAGCACGCTTTTCTTATAGTCCGCGTGTACAGCGCCATTCACACTTTCCGTCCGTTTCCTCCTTGATGTTCCCCGCCAAGCCCCGGCAAAGAAGCTTAAAATCAGACGTTTTTTGGAGATATTTTTGCGTTGAATTTTCGTTTCTTCATAGCAAATTTTATCGATTTACAGCATAACTATTACTGATTGTTTCACGCGCAAAAAATGGTAGACTATTATCCGAACTGATGACGTGAGAATACAGTGCAGACTGTGCCGATACTGCGACGCCATTGTGACGATGGCAGGACATTGCCTATAATGACGCGACAATGGTATACGATGACATTGCGGCAAAATGCGATTATGATGCGATGAAGCTAGCTCATGAAGGCAATGATAGAATGGTGATGCAATCGTATTGCAATCGTAGTGGGATCCTTATTTTGTGCGTGATTGCGAGCTCTATCAGCCTCACAACGTCACTTTCACGACTACTCGGCCGTGAACTGCTTCCGAGCGGGCATCAGAACTAATGCACCCCAACCATCCAGCCCACTTCCCGCCCAGTCGCTCGGGGAGAGAGTTGCCTCGAGCAATTGCAAATGGCCTTTTGTGGGTACAGGTCGGTTTAGGAGAGCCCTAATTTTTGATGTCCTCAATCGACGGTGCGAACATGCACATAGTTGTACAGCGAAGCCAACCGAATGCAAGACACAAAACACGATTGATTGGGGGCGCAGCCCAAAAATGAGTGCGAGAAACAGAACACGATTGTAAGTGATTTGCGATTAAGCATACATCTCGTTTGGCGTGATCATAATTGGATGGGCTGCAGTTTTATCGTAGCCGACAACTACAGGCTTGGTTTGATGGTGGCTTTGCGTTGCCGCTGGGATGGCTTGTACGAAAATGCGACTGATAGCTATATCCGTTGTACGAGATAAGATAAGACTTTCCACTGTTACGCACTCGTCTCAGCAGTCCAACTTCATGTAACTTGGTTCGGGCGAGTCCCGTTAAAATACGAGTTACAACAGTTTCCTGTACCCGTACTCATCCTGTAGAAGCCCGTGTATTTAAAGCATGTAGTAATTCCGAACTGTTTAAAACTAGTGGACAAACTAATTACTCCAAGCAAATGAAACTCGGCGAGATGATGGAGTCGTCTTAGCGGCTAACTCTAGTGTAATCGTTTTACAAGTGTAACTTTACAAGCCCACTCCAGTGTAATTTTATCTACATTAGACTGAGAGCGACAGAAGATTAGCTCGAGAGTTGTCTTTGCCGCGAAGCGTCTGTTTGGGGCACCGGTATACGGCTTTGCTGTAAAGGGGGTATACCATCAACCACCTCGGAAGCCATGCACTGCCGATACATAAAGGACTTCTAGACTTCGTGTTCAAAACACAAAGGGGGTTATACACGGCGGCTCGCAGTTGCCGCGCACCCAAACACGCAGCGTGCCAGCCGGCGCGCATCGCATCCTGCAGGATGTAATGTCGTGCATGCTGTGAGGCATTTGGAACAGCGTGCCGCCAAATTACAGCGACAGGCAGCAGCTGCGCTCTCGGAAGGTGTAAAAGCCCACGGGAAGTTGTGTGGGCGCAAATTAGACGTGCCCGGAGGAGACCCCCTTCTTGCACACTGGTGTGGTCCATACGCGTACTCAGGCACGTACACTCACACGAAACAAGAAGAAGAAGAAGAAGAAGAAGCGGCGAGTCATTAATCTTTCTCACGAAGGGTGCCCCACACACGTTGTTGTGCGTAGGTCATTTACGCGACCGCGAGAGAGATAATTCAATGGCTCTTAGCTGAGGCACCAAAGGAGCTCTCGTGCGCCTACAGTGCTACATATACAGCGTGCAGTGGTATTTGTTTACACCGCTTGGGTTCCCGCGGCGTGCACAGACAGCATGCCATGCACGGGCGTTTTTGAATCTACCTGCGGCGTAATTAAGAATAATAATGAAATGGCGGCAAATCGGAGCTTGTCTCGCCGACGCAGCGGCTTCAGGTAATTGATATTAATGCGTTATGCAGATACAAAGGCGGTTTGCTGTGTAGTTTGCTTCCGAAGAACAAGCTACTCAGGCTAAACATATCACGGCTTCTCATTTCCATTTTGCCTGCGTTCGGATCACCCCAGCACGTGTGAACTCATCTTCCGCTGTCTTTTACGACCACGCTCCCCGTCCTCCACTCTCAGTCTGATCCCCAAAAAGATCCACTTGGTAAACGGGGCAATCTTGAAAAAAAAAATGTATTTTCAACTTATTCCACGTGGAAAAGCATCCAACCCAAAGAATCGGACCAAGAGTCACATGGAACAGTGGTCTATAAGGTGAACACGTGGATCAGTCACCGAAACAATAGTTATACTCCATGAGTGCCACGTCCAACAAATCACGTTTATAAAATTCGGGATCTGAGCGCTCATCATTCCGTTGCTTATCAATGGTCGCCTCATTTACTGAGAGGTACGTATAGTATGACGACAATTCGTCATTATTTACAGCCACATGTTGTAGCAAATATTTCACGGTGACGTCTGTGATGGCGCCGCTTGACAGCCTATCCAAATTTTCTCTATACCAGGGGGAACCATTGCGAACCTATTCCAAGCATCCAACACTGCCAGGCCAGTGCAAGCCCATGCAGAAAGCGTGTTCCGCTATTTTGGAGCGGTGTGCACATGCTGCAAAATAGGTAACACCAGCGAAGGTACACTCAAATTTCAAGCGCGTGTAGCCTACGTAAGCTATGGGAAACATCACTCGTGAAGAAAAATGACGTCAAAAACACGGCTGATCTATGCATATGTGAATTCTTTTCGTCCCGACTCGGAGCGTTGAATTTGTCATCCCTTTGGCGCTTTTAGGAAACACCGTCGAGCACACGTGCCCGCGGCGCGTTGATGAAGTTGTCGCCACGGGGGAAAAAGCGCAAGAAAACAACTTTCCACCCAGACTGCTCCCGCGTACATAGCTCAAGAAAGCACAAAAGCACACACAGTGCGCGCGACAAGGGCCACCACTTGTTCCTCCGCCGATCCGGCGAGGCGGGGGAGCTTATACGGCTCAATCCCCCTCCGATTAGCGGATCAAAAAGAGCGGATTACGAGTTCGCCCGGGCCGTCGCAGGGTTAAGGAAGAGCGCGGGCATTCGACCGGGAGGATTAAG
The DNA here is from genome assembly GCF_048455015.1 of Haemaphysalis longicornis. Classification (NCBI taxonomy): domain Eukaryota; kingdom Metazoa; phylum Arthropoda; class Arachnida; order Ixodida; family Ixodidae; genus Haemaphysalis; species Haemaphysalis longicornis. Next base: position 208,172,686 of record NW_027526295.1, read on the forward strand.
CGAGGGGCAAATTATATGTAAAGAGGCAAATTGGTCCTCACCGTCACACGACCCTCGTGAGCGTCATGATCTCTTCTCCCTTTCATTTCTGCCGGGCTTTGCTTTGCGGAAGAGGGCGAGCGGCGTCTAATCTCCCTGACGCTTTCGAGCCATTGCGCCACCACGCTCCTTCATCCCACGAGCCGGGCCGCATGCCTCGGCGCGGCGCGCTAATATGATGAATGCTGTGTCAAAAGAGCCGCCGAAACTGTTGCCCGACCCTGAAACGTGAGAGCGCGCAATGATCCGTGCGTTCGCTGCTGCCACTGACACTGGTGTCCCCGGCTGGGGGACGGGGGCGACCCGAAGTCAAACGGGCTGCTCGGAGCGACACGGCTGCAGGCAGCGAAAGAATCGGCGATCCTGTTTTAGTGAGCCCCCGGAGTACGTGCGCCATCAAGGCGTGAAATGAGACGTGCCTCTGCGAGGGGTCGGAAGAGGAGGGGGGGGGGATGCTATGTCTGAGGGTGCGAACTTACGGTTGATAAGGAAGAACAGAAATGTGGTGCGACTTTGACACTACGTGTGCTATATATATAGAGAGAGCGAGTGTGTGCGTAATTGCCGTAACAGAGTCGGTACAACCTCGCGAACTGCTGCTAAATGAGGCGCCTGTAAGAACTTCATCGAGAAGGCTGCAATGTGATTTACTGCTACTAATTTTATATTCCGTCAAGAAAGGAAGGAAGGATGTAGAAGGAAGGCAGGAAAGTTAACCTGGCTATAGCCTAGTTTCCTACTCTGGGAAAGAAAAAATGGTCTAAACAGAAAAAGTAGTGAATGGAGAAAAGTTGGAGCAGACAGGTATGTCCAGCGCTGAAGCACTAAATGTTCAAGTTCAGTGATTGACACTGGAGGCTTTCAGTCTATAGTCTGGTGTTTAAGTTCGTCACTCGTAGAGGTTCAGGTTCTTCAGTGCTGACGACGACTTCTTTCTTTCAGGAGAGATGCGTGGGCACTCGCATAAAACGTGGCGTATCGCCTCCGGCGTGCCACACGTTTCGCACTCCTCACTTGCTGCCATTCCTATTAAGTATGAGTAATCATTTTTGAATGCCACCCCCAGCCAGAGACGGCAAAGAAGAGTTGCGTCAGACAAGTACACTGAAATAAATATGGCATTGATCGGAGTTTAATCCGACCAATTATAGTGAGAACGATTTTAGCGAGGATTTCTCTGCTTGGTTGAGTCTACCTCCGGCCTAAGAAACCACTAAGTCCTCCCGCACTGCAGTTTCACTGCTCTGTGTGACGTCGCATGTGACGACGTCAGCGTAACTACAGTAAAGCCCCCTTATATCAAACACGGATATATCGAATTATTGCCTATATCGAACCCTTGTATAATTCTGATAAAAATTACATGCATTTTAAACTTTTTATATCGAACGCGATTTTGCTCAGAATGGATATATCGAACTCTCCCGCGCCGGATTTTTCGCTTTCCTGAGGCATGCGTCAGGCTTTCCCGCAATACATCGGCGCGCAGCGGCGGCGGGGGTGCCACTTGCGACTCCCGCGAGAGCTCGAGCGCGTCTAAACCGGCTGTGGCAGAGTGGACCAGCTCCACGCATACATGCCGTAGGCGCCGAAAGCGCCACATTGGGCGCTGCGGGCTGCGGTGTCACCGAACTTCAAGTCCGCTCCACTCGCTGCCCGCACTTACTTTGTTCGCTGGGTTCGCCGTTATTCGCTTGTATCCATGCTTGTCTCCGCTCTGTCGAAGACGCCGAGGACTCCGCACCGCTTCCGAGCACGAGCGAAGCCGTCGCTGCCGTGACCCTACTACGCCGATACTGCAGTGCGGCGGTCTTGTGCTTGTCGACTGTTTAGATACCGTGGAGCAAGCAGTCACCAGCAACGCGTTGCGCTCTAAGAAGCAGGTTACACTCACGCAGTTCCCAATAAATGACTGTTTTCTTTCTGAGAAAGTGTCGTATCAATAGTGAACTGCAGGGTGGTAAGAGCTCAGCGTTAGCTCGTGACTCCGTCGGCAGGATTACCCTCATGTAAGGTTTTTTTGGTTCCCTTTCTGTATCGAATTTTTGCTATATCAAACTATTTTGTAATTCTCGCGCTATTCGATATAAGCGGGCTTTACTGTACAGGTGACGTGATAACAGAAAATTACATAATTTACAGTGAAATCACCGGTCATTATAGTTTAGGCCGCGCCCGCTTCCCATCCGCACACCCATCCCCCAGTAAGCGGCATTCGGTGGTCTGGCGACTCCTACAGACCCACTCGTGTCCAAACCCACTTGTGTATAGCTATTCCTACCCAGGGCGCTACTCCCCTGAGTGTCATAGATTCCAGAAACGAGCGGACCTGGCGCACATGTTATGGCAATGTCCGCAGGCGATAACGAATGGCCGGCACAATCACTAACAGTGAGCAGTGGGAGATCGTGCTGCTCAGCTCCTGCCCGGAAGATCAACTCTGGGCCATCCAGATGGCTAAGGAAGCTGCCAGAGCCCAAGGACCCCCAGCCGACGCCAAATCAACACAGTTGGCAAACGGAATAAAGTTTTTCTCTCTCTTTCTTCAGTCACGACATTAGGAACGGAGTAACCTTCTGGTTGCGATGTCAAACTAGCTTACGAGGTCACGTCTGTAGTTAACAATTTATATATTCTTTATTTGAGGTAAAGTGCTTTTAATTTGAGGTTTACGGGGTAGTGTTGGTCACACACATGGGAGCAGGGATGTGCACGTGTCATCATCATTTGCATCAAACCGATAATGCAGATTATTTGTTGAAGGGAACACCAACTAAAAAAGCCATAATTAAGCAACAAAATCCCGACGGTCTGCCTAATTAACCACCCTTACGCGATTGAGATAAAAAAGAAAAAAAAACCATCAAAGTAAACCAGGAACATAAAAAAAAACGCAAAAATGTCCAACCATGTAACACCTTGTATCTGAGGTATACGAGTACGAGATACTGTTGAGCAGCAGTCCCCTGGGAGACCAAACATTCCTGGTAATCCGGGATACAACGAAGCGGTCGATACGTGGCTTCCTGGAATCCGGCAAAGATCGTCCAATTCACGTGCCGACATTGTATATAAGTTTGCGCACAATTCCAAAGCAATCAACCGCGAGCATCAGACAGCAAGGCCGTAAAGTCTCCTTATACCCTCCTTGTGTCTTCGGCAGGCTGGGTGAAATTTGTCGCACATATATCTTTACAGACTGCAGGCTATCGCTGGAGCTGCCACTGCGGACACCGATGAAGACAGTCAACCTGGTCATTTTCCTGTTCGCATACGTCGGCCAAAGCGAAAGAGTGCTGCTCCACATGGCGCTGAAGCCCCGCAGTGAATCCTCCATCACGCCTCGAAAAAGCAACGTGGCTACGTGGTGGACGCCCGAGCAGCAGCACGAAAACACCGATTTTAACTCGGAGCAGATGCCAGTGCGTTCTGCAGTTGGTGATCTACAGTAACTTTCTGCATTGTGGTCTGTGTCTTCGGGATTTCGGTCGCGTGTGCCAACCGTGTGACCGGTTGTTTTCATGGCATTGCTTATTATCAAAATTTGTTCTTAGTTTTCTTGTAACCACACTGTCCATATGCGTATTCAAATTATTGCGAACAAAGCTGTTGGAAACCTAGCGCTATTCCGACCCTTCGGCCTTGTCCTCGTCTCCTGTTGCGATAACTCGAGCTTAATCATTTAGAAAGAATTGTTAGCGCACCGCATAAATAATATACGTCGATATATCTAATCAGAGTCGTCAGATAACACAGCTCCCTAACGGCTGACTCCTTCATAGCGGGCATCTTACTTTGGTCCTGCACTTCTTTAGCCTACACCAACGCTGGGTTGTATGATGGAAGTGCACGGGCAGGACTGTAACTCTGGTGGACAGACGCGAACACCGAAGCATGGACATGTAGTGGCAGACAAAGAGAGAAAATCCCGTCGCAGGCACGCAGACAAGGGCAACGCAAAGCGAAGAAGAAACGCAAGAGTGATGAGAGATGGTCTCTTGCCTGCAGAGGAGAGCGCAGCAGGGTTCGCGCTGCGACGAACCTACAGGGGAGAAGGGTAGAAACCAGGAGCGAAACGGGCCCCAGAGCATGGCTGCGTTCACCCCGCCGGACTGGCAGCGAGAAAGGAAGAAACGGCAAGACGACGGCAGTCTGGGAGAGGCAGCTGAGAGGACGAGGAGGAAGAGAAGACAGCGGACGCAGCAGAAAGCGTGGGCTAGCGACAGGGAAAAGTGGGAATGGAGGAAGACTACAGCTCTCAGAAAGGAAGCGAACATAATGCAGAGACGCATCCGCACATAAACACCGTGAAAAGGATGAAAAAGCGAGGAAGGAGACGGCGAGTGGGAGAGACCGAGCGCGAAGGAAGAAGAGGAGGCTCGCACAAAAGTAGTGGGCGTTGCCGCACCCGCCGAGATGGCGGGCTTTCCGACAGGAAAACGCAGACGCTCTAGCAGCAGCGTGAGCAGCGCGGGAAAGCGAAGCAAGAACAAAGGCAAAGGAAAACGAAGAGGATTGCGGGAGGACGCGGAGAATGGAGGTTGCAAAAGCATCCCGAGCGAGCGCTCGGAAAGGAAGCTGCTTCTCCTTTTTCCCGTGGCGTTCGCGCTCCCTTTGCCTCCCGCTCTTCCCAATTGCTCTCCATCCTCTTTCATCTGGGGGATGCGAGAGAGCCGCCAGGAGGCGTGGCTGCGGAAGCGGACGGACACAGCGCCCCCGCTGCCCTCTTTCGGAGACCGGTCCCCTTACCCCCCTTCGCCCCCGGCCGCCGCCACCCGCGCGTGTCCCACAATGGGGGGAATGGCACGCTCTCTTCGTCTCAGCCCTACCATAGCGGCCGCAGGCTTTTCATCAACCGCGGCTCCTTCTTATACGTCGCCATTTTACTTGCTTCCCTGCCTCCACTTGTCCTTTTCCCTTACACCAGCCATCTCGTTCGTCAGTGTGTTTATTTCCTTGCCTCAGAAATACGCCCGGGTAGGTACCGCACGTCGCTTGCGTTCGTCTCTGTCGGTTGCCTTCGCCACGCAGCGCGCAGCGCGTCTCCGCAGAGCCAATCCCGCGTTTCGTCGCCGGCTGAGCTCCCATTCTCTATTGCCACCTCAATTTCATGCCTTTTGAGCGCGTAAAATTGCCTCGTACACGAGCTTCCGAGGCACGCGCGCTAGGCGCATTTCGCCGTCGATGCTTTCTTTCGACGTCTCCTTCGGCGTCCGCGCATATTTACTGGGTGCTGCTTGCAGGTCACTTTTCCCAACGTTCGCCCCGTAGTCGAGTGAACTCGGCGTTCCAGAGGGCGCTTCGGACGCTGCTTCTATCGATCTGAGCTAGAATTCTTTTTTCTTTTTTGCCTCGGCAGCTTTTCATCGGAAAATGTCGCCTCCTGCATCTGTTTCTCCCGCCGACCACGACGCCCTGAAGAGATGCTATTGGCGTTGACGCAACGTTGTTTTTGTCCCCTGCGTCCCAATTTCTCGCGTTTTGAAGTGTGCGGAGTGCTTGCTTGCATTTACAAGTGCCAACGGTACATAGATATTCCAGTGGAGTAGTGTATTAACAAAACACCAGGAAACGTCAAACGGACCTAACGAATGTCGAATACAGTTCATGCTACGTGAACCAATCACAAAATATTTGCAGCCTTTTTGTGCTTGATTGCTTTCCGGGGCACTTTTAACTCGGTGTCTCCATAGCAAATAAGCGGGAGTACACTGAAGTAAACGCTTTCGACGCCTAATTACAGAAAAAAAACGTTTTAGTATACGAAAGACTAAGGAGAGTGTAAATTCGAAGCGAAGGAAACAACACTGCCATAGTAATGTATAAGTGAGACGGTTTCTGGGCGGTTCTTTTAGTCTCGCAAGGCTTCTCCCCTGGAAACGTATACATTTTCAAGTTCCATCCCCTGAACTTAAAATTTCTGCAACAAGCGACAGCTCTGACCTGTACTGTATAAAGGCTGTGCGGCGAATTATTACCACTGCTTAAGTATTACGCGCCCCATGCAACGAAAAATCCGGCATTAAGAGCAGTGGGTGGCCCCGAAATCACACGTGCCTTCAACTTAAACAAGCAAACAAAGAAGGGACAAAACGAAATACAAAAACGCGCAAACACCTACGCCACACGAAACAAGCATTTTGAGGTACGTCTAGGTCTGCTTACGTGGTTTGAAAGCGAAATCACCATGAAGCCCCTCGCAGTATACCTTACTGATGTATTCCGTGGCAATGACGCTAACTGCATGAGCTACCGTCAAACTACGGGCGAAAACGCCCATGCGTTCCAGATTTCGGCTAACGTTAAAGATCCCCAGGTGATCCAAATTAATCCGGAGCCCTCCACTACGGCGCGCCACATCGCCTGTGCAGCGTCGGCGCGTTAAACAGCACAATCAATCAATCAATCAATCAATCAATCAATCAATCAATCAATCAATCAATCAATCAATCAATCAATCAATCAATCAATCAATCAATCAATCCCATCATACGTGTCCCTAGCGTCTCAGTACAGAGCCCTGAATGGTCTTTGAATGGGCTAATGATGATGACAGCAGTCATCAGAATCTCCCGAACGATCCACCAACTGTCATTTTGCTGCTTCGTCAGCGTACCCCCTCTCCCACCGCACGCGATTCCCCCATACCCACTAAAGGGTATCGGCCAGTGAAGTTGACAGCCCCCCGTCGGATGCTCATTGCCGATTCGTCCAATTCCCCTTACCATGATGTTTTCGCATTCAAAGCACCTATAAGCGTATTTTAGTGCCCTAATACTTCCCACTCGGCACCAGCCTCATTTTTTGAAGCAGGCAAAATGACCGGCCATTGCCTGTTAGGGACCAAGCCCCTTAAGGCACATTACCACTTGCGACTCGAGCACGTCTCGCGAACAGGCGGCGTTCACACTTGAGACGAGCGATGATGCGACTGCGTTTAGCGGGGCTGTCACCCGACCTGCACGACCTCCTTGGTGCTTCCACAATTCGCAGTTTAAGAAAATTATGTTACGCTAGCGCGACAAGAACAGGTACATCACTCTAGAACACATTATAACCTGGAACAGAGCCGAAAGCATTGCGGGTTGCGGCAGGAGCTGAAAATAACGAACTGAAGCAGGCAATTTTCAACGTAATACTGCAGGAATAAATACACACGTTTGCGTTCCCGCCACAACACTCTCATCCCGGTCCGCTAAGTATGCTTCTTTTCACAGACGTACAAGTTCTGGCGTCTCTGAACTCCATGGTGTTTACTAATCGCCGATAGAGGTACGAAAAGGATGCAAGTCAGACTAACGTCCCTCTATCCATCTAATATTACTTGCTTGTATACAATTCAAACACGCCTCTCCGCACTGATGAGTTCCACGCTGTTCGTTGATTCGTACTGTATACATGCGTACGCTGAAGCCACTGAACAAAGAACCGAAGTGCACGAGAAGTTGCTTGCCGGCCTGAAGGGCCCGTCCGCCTACGTTTGGAATGGCGAATGTAAACAAACGTTTCGTTTCCGGCTAAGTGAGCCCAATCCGCAGCCATGATTGGCTATCCGGTTTTGCGATCTCCTCGCGCGACGAGGGAATTCGGTCTGAGAGCGATAGGCCCCGCCGTCGCGAAACGACGAAAAGCGATGCCCGGATCATCGCTTTGCGACGTCGCGCGACGTGCCAGGTCGCCAGTGGAAATGTGCGTGCCTTTACGAGTTCGGGCTGTTGGCGTCTCCTGTCGTCGTCGTTTCATGTAGTAACGGTACGAAAACACCGAGACACTCGTTTTCCAGCGCCTCGCGCTAGAACTTTTCATCTCCGTGGGCAAAAATGCGCTCAAAGCGAACACACCGGGACACTCGTTTTCCAACGCCTCGCCCTAGAAAGCTTCGTGCTTCAAAGACACGACGCTTCTACAGCAATGCGGTATACCTTTACCCCCAGCGGTTTCATCTCCGTGGACAAAAACACCAAGGCGCCAAGAATACACTTATACACTGCATGCTTCACCCCTCCCCAGGTTTCACGGTAGCGGAGATGGCCCGGGATTATTTACTTGATGCCGACTTTTTCACGGCTTATAGCTATTCACGAACGACTGCTTTCTTTTAAGAAGCCTCACGTATCACGCTCCTCGAGCGTGCTGCGCGGCTGGTACAAGGAATCGTGATACCCGCGAGCCGCTGCTCAGAGCAGTTTGTGCTGTAATGACGTCGGTTTCATCGCCGCTATAGCTCAGTGGTAGAGCGCTGGTCTTGTAAACCAGCGGTCGTGAGTTCGACCCTCACTGGCGGCTTGCATTTTTTTTTTTTTTTTGCTGTCTGAGCGGCGATCTCCCCCCCCCCCCCTTTTTTTTTTTTCAGTATAACCTGCACCGAATGTATTACGTCATGAATTAACAGCATTGTCCTGGAAACTTATTAGCTTACCTTTGCTGAAATTCTGTGCTGACAGTTTTATAGCTATAACTGCGCCTATAGGATCTCCCTCCTCCAGCAACGTGTGCCAACAATTCGAGAGATCAATTTTTATTGTAAGCAGTCTTCATTCCACTCCTTGTGAATAACAAATGAATACCGGTAACTCAGTAAACCGGAAACAGCTGCTTCTTGTTACGGCCATTCCTAATTTGATAATTACAATGCTTAGTTAGCAATTAACCTTGCACCCACCTATCCCGCACCAATCATTCCAGCAGCATGTTTTAAAGGGACCCTCCAAAACATTTTAAAGAAATCCTCGAAGTCTAAATCCTTGCAGAACGTCGTCAACCAACGCATCCAGTACTTAGATTAGGGAGTACCTCAGCCAAAAATTACTGCTCTATGCCCATCAGATAACTTAGAAACTTGCTGAAGAGATTTCTCTCTTTTTCCCGGTCTTGGCGCTCTTCGACCGCTGGAATTACGTCATTACAGCGATGTAGCGGCTGTTGACCGGCTTTACTTCACTTGCAGCAATGGACGCATTTGATAGGCACTTTAAAAAGAAAGCCACGAAATCAAAGCAGAAACGGAAGGCGTATCTGCTGCGACGAGCAAATCACGCAGAGCCGCTCCGTGCTGGAGATAACTGTAGCTTTCGCAGTGCTTCCAGAAGTGTTGCAGAGTCCATTTAACTCTTAAGGGCCCCGTGTCGCAGGAAAGCTATAGTCGGGGTCGGCGTTGACCGTATCACTAGCCTGACCATCGGCCGATTTGGTCGGCCAACACCGTATCGGCGAGCTGTCGGCGGCCATGTCACACCACGCCGACGCCGACCGTTGGCCAACCGTCTGCGTCGTCGAGAAAACGGCGGAACGTCGGTGTCTATCTCGCTGTCGGCCGACTCACTTGTCACACAACGTCGACGACCGCGCGAAGACACCCCACCCGCCGCCTCGCTTCTCCGCCGGGGACCTCTTTCTTTCTTTCTTTGAGTATCGTGTCGCTGCTGCCGTGACTGAAGCCGTTCGTGCGTACTCGTGTGTGCGCTGCTTGTACTGTACGTACTCCTCAGCTTCATGCTGGAACGCGGACATAAAAGGAAAAAGAGCTGTGTTCTCTGCTACTGTGGCATTAATAATAGCGGATGCTCTGGATGAACCCCCGGCGCTACAGCTCGTATAATTTGCATTAAATTAGTGCGCACGTCCACGGAAATTTAACCTCCTGTAATACAGAAGGCCACACAGTGTCACCATGGTATCGCATTTTCAAGAAACGCGTTGCAGAAAAACTAGAACTGATTGTTGCAGCTCTCGCTCGCTGTTTCGAAGAAAATTTGCAATAACAAGGGAAGCACCGCTTTCGCAAAGCAGTGCTTGCCGTGCTCTGGTTTTACTATTTAAGCAAAAACATTTGGTCCATTTTGATTCCTTGTTACCTAAATTACCTTCAGCAACTATTCTTCTGCGCGTAAATTATCTTATATTTTCTACAAGTGTGCCGGTCGCACGCGCATATGCAGTTTGTAGCTCCGGGGTAGCGACGTCGCCGAAGAGCACGGCCGAAGCGTCGAAAGCCAATATACGGATCGCATTAGCGCTAGTGATGAGTCATATGGGCTTCATGGACCTTACCGAGTTTATTACACTCCAGAAACTAACAAAATACAGCCGCATTCATCACAGCACAAATGTTGTCAGGCGCAGTTTTCGCTTGTCGGTCGATTCCCGACGACACGTCGGGCGACAGGTCGGCTCACTGGTTCTGTTGGCGTCTTCGGCCGGCGAGCCAGTCACATTACGCGGAATTCCCATCGGCCGACGTGTTTATGCCGCCGTCGGCGTAGTGTGACAACGCGGCCTGGCAACTCGGCAGTTGGCCGATGGTTCGGGTCGTCGGTGTCGCCTTTGAGTCGTCGTTGCCGTCGTGTCGGCCTAGTTTGACCGCGCCTTAAGCGAAATTTCCCCCTAGCGCCACCTTGAAACGCCCATTAAAACCCCCTGAACGGTAAGTCCCTTCCCCAACATATGGCCTGCCAGCAGGAGCACAAGGCCTTCACCGATGGGGAAGTTTTCATGTTATGCGAACGGGGCCCGATCACGCCCTCCAAAAATCTTATTCAGCCAATTGGAACATGCTAAGGATCTTGGCATTGTCCCGACCGCGTGAGGCTGCGCATGCTCAATACTACGCTACGCGTTAAAGGGACTCTGCAACACTTCCGATAAACGCTTTAACTCTTTCCTGCGCGTCTGGAAGCACTGGAAAGCTGTTATCGCCAGCAGGGAGTGGCACTGTATAATTGTAAAAAGGAAGCCACAAAAGCAAAGCAGGAACAAAAGCCGTATCTGCTGTGACATCTGATCCTTAGAGTCCTCTAAAGGGACACAGTTCCTCAGTGGTCATGTTCCGTACTCAAGAGATTGGGGGTAAGGGGGGTAGTACTGTGACGCGGCAATGTTCTGTGATACCATGATAAGAGATCTGAATAGTACTGAAAGTCAAAACTATATTGCTAAACAATAAAATATGTCTCGTGGTCCGTGCCTCTTGAAAGCGATGGTAATTAAAGAAAAAAGTGGCACAGAGTACTTGAACCTGCCCACACGTTTTGAATAGAAACTCCCTCGCATTCCCCCAGTATGACCGTGGCCTAGAGGAGCGTTACTCTTCAGAGCCGTGATCTACCTGTAGGCTGTGACATCACAACTGACACCGCTAACCAGAGCTATATATCGTGATTACTCAGTCCCTGGCTAGCGCTGCAACCAAACGCAGCACAGTGTCCACAGTGCCCATTATAAGACAGCATTGCAAGGAGAGGCGAGCCGTAGACGAACAGAGGGCATAAATAATGTTAAAAAAAACTCTGCGCGTTGAAGTAGCCTCTCCCTGCCAAGAATCACGGAACCAAGATCAGCTCACCCAGGGGCCTGCTCTGTGATGCAAGAGAGCGGTGGGAACACGCAATCTCATTCTCAATCCCGGCTGCATTGCCTCTATTCCGAACGTTCTCCGTAAACAAGTCAGCTTCGGCTCGTCCAGCGTTCCATCCTCTCGGGCAGGGGATTGAATCCCCGGATACGAAACCAAGTGGAGCAAATACTCAACCCAGCCGCCAGTGACGCGTCCGGCGTCCTTTGTCTCCTTTGTTCTTTCCACACGCGGTGGAAGAGACTGTTGGCGGAATTGATTTCGATTATTCCGTACTTGCCGGTCACGTGGCTCCACGTACGGCACAACAGCGTGCGCGCATGCGCACACGCGTGCAGAGTGTTAAGTGCGGGCCGGCGTCAGCCACGCCCCGCGACACGCCCCCTCATAGGCCGACGCGCGTCTTTTTTCGCGCCGCGCTGTCACGAGCGTGCACGCACCGCTGTAACGAAACCCAAGGAGCCATTATGCACGCGCCAGGAGGCTTTATCCGACGTCGGGCGACGCCGGGTGAAACAAAAACTGCGCCGGAGAGTCGATGCTCGCCGGGGGTTCGGCGGCGCCTGTCGGTGACACGGCGCCTGCCGACGCTGGGAGCCCGGTTTGTTCCACCCCCTCGCGAGCGGCGACGCGGCTGTCTCGAGAGAGCGCTGTCTCCCGCACGTGTCTCCCGCCGTCGAAACGCCGCTCGCACGCCGTGATCTCAGCCAGGAAGCCACTGCTGCTCCGATTGGTTCCCGTATACGTGTCAGGACCCTCAGTGAGGTGCCTGCTCATTCCGCTCTCGCCAGCGTTCCCGTTTCGCCTTCGTCCTTGCAATCAAATGGAGGGCGGAGGGAAGGAACCCTTCTTTCATGCCCCAATCAGATTACCTCCGTACCCCTCTGTGTGATGGTGCCGTACGGATGTTCGGTGTTGCTTCCCAAGCAAGATGGTCGTAAGACAGCACGAAATCGCAGTGAAAGTATCCGCACTTTTACCATGTTTGCAAGGGTGCGGCATTAATACGGTGAGTAACCATTTAGACAGAAGGCAGCGCATATAGTTGGGAAGCCGGATCCAGCTACGGCCATTACGATCGAAATGCTTCGACACCAGCCGATGAAAACATTTCCCTCTGGTCGATCAGCTTCACTTCAGATCTAACAAGACCGGAATATAAAATGGCTCTTTGCGTCCGCTCTGCATTTGCAACGTCGCAGTGGGAAATGCAGAATAATTCAAGAATCGAACTTTCAATAAACGATCATATTCCAAAGAAATACTCATGTTTCTTATTTATGTTGTTTAACAGTGGAGCGCTATAGCTGCTTCACCTCACGACGCTGGTGTATTGCTCGGCGAGGCTGCTGTCGCAGTGAGCAATACCATGGTACTAGTAATAGCAATGCCCGCCACTCGTGAAGTCACATTCGTCTGTAGCATGTAAAAGGCCAAAGGTTCGTAAAGAAGACCTTGTTGGCACCTTTTAAAGGGTATGCCAGTGCAGGCTTACGAAACTCGCCGCTTGAAAATTTAGCGCTAGCTTCAAAGCATGCGACTGCAGTTACTCTATCGCTCCCTCCTCACTTACCTTGATCATGTAAATTCATTTTAACACGAACGTGTTTTATTCCTCGATACACGAAGATCTCTTTGACGTCATATCCGTCACGGAAGAGACGCCAGTACAACAAACCAAGTGGCCTGTAAAGGGTGCACCCCTGCAAACAGGCTCTTCTTGCGGGAAAGCAACCTTCAGTACTAAAGAGTGCGTTATACTTAAGGTTCGTTTTCGGGTTTTGTATTTTAACAAGAAAGTGTTTTACGCCTGGGTACACCAAGATTTCACTGACGTTATATCCGTCACGGAAATGACGCCAATACACCTTTGCCGAAGCGACCCGCCAGCAGGACGTCGTTCACCAAGCACGCCCACAAGACAGCCACCGATCCGCAAATCATGCTCAGCTGCAGATTTCGCTGCAGATTTCTCTGCACATTTCATGTTCGTGTTTTACTGATTGCTATGACAGAGGAATCAACCACAGTTTTTTTTTATTTTTCGCTCTATAGATGCCCAAAACTTATCCAGTGCGCCTACACCTTGAAATAGGTGGCGCTGCCATACCCACGAATACACAAAGAAATAGGCCGTTCAGCCTGTAAGGTTCTTGCCAATCAACCAACACACAAAGCAGCAGATCGCGTTTCCCCCCTTTGCACGTATACACTGGCTCTCCCTGCAGTAGCGACCACATCGCCCTGCGGCGCCAGCAGCAGCGGTGGAAACCCAATCAGCCGTGAGGCGGGGAGGAAACCGCCCACTCTTCCTTCTTCGCGGCCGGGGTCCCGAACGAGAGATCGCCCCTGACCGCAGAACCATGGCTGACGGACTGGTCACGTCGGACGACTTGTTTTCCCAAACCCCACCACCACGCTTTCGCCGTTGTATGTAAGGACCGTTCCGAGGTGGACCTCCGGGACGCCACGTGAGCCGGCATAGAAGGGCTAACGAGGTCTGCCGCCGCGACAAATGACGAACCGTCCCACCCGAATGGCACCCCCCCCCCCCCCCCCCTCCTCCACTTATCCTGTGGACGCGGGTGTATGCTTGCTGCCATCTGTCACGTTACCGTCAGTGTCTTCCTGTTTGGATGCAAGCACGTATACCCGCTCGAAACGGGACGCGCTTTATAAACTTGCGGGTGGCCCTGGTACACCCGCGTATGCACGAAACGTATGCGCCGGCACAGATGCGTAATACGTCGAACGGGAGCGACGAACGGCTCACTGCTTTTCCGGTCATGTGCGCGGACGAAGGAGGCACGCGGGCAATCATCGGTTTCCCTCGCATTACTCCGACACCGGTTTTCTAAGGCAGGCTCCACGGTCCTGCCTACCGTGCCTTGCTATAGACTATATCCGGGATGCTGAACTGGCTTCCCGGATATAGCTCCAACTCGCGTCTAAGTCTTGATGCTATGGAATAAACTAAAACACAAAACAAGCCGCAAGAGCAGCAGATAGGGCAAATTCGCAGTTTTTATGCATGAAACTTTTATTTTTATTTTTTTATTTATTGAGTTTTTAGTTTTCCACAAAGGAAAGCTAAGAATAAGGGGACAAAAGGTACGCAAAGGTCCCCGCTTGATCGGCCGCGCTGTTCGGCACCACTCTTGAAGCTAAGCGTGATTGAGATGGGCACCATCCTTGCCCTCAATCATGCATCTCCGTTTACCAAACTTGTGTCCTTCTGCCCCATGGCTTTTCTTTCAAAATTTCCGTCCTCCCATTATTATTAACGTTGCAAAACTAATGAGACAGGCCCCTTTACAGTTTTCCTTTGTGCAAATTGCCCCTCTCCATTCGCACTGTTCTGTATACTTTGCAAGTCGCATCCTTTCAGAGATTCGCTGTCAGAAAAAAAAAATACTCAGAGGAATCACTGCGCGTAAGCGTGCGAATTTGCAATATATAAAAACCTGTATAGTTCCTGCAAAAAAAAAAGAGCCCAAAATGACGCTGTACAGAGTAACAAGAATTTCATGGACAAATTATGCGAGGCAATGACTGTCATTCCACTCTTCCCTCACGTAGACTCGTGGAATTTTGCAGAAATAAGTCGGGACCCCTATATTCAAAAGGCCCAATGCTGTGTAACCTGTGAGGAGCGTTTTCAGTAGGAGAGAAAGGTGGAGTAACAATTGACGAACACCACGCACAAGTGGGCATCGACATGAAGCGAAGCTTCAACTGCATGCCGTTCCAAATTCGTCCCCCACAAAGTGCTTGCACAAGTATTTCTCTGCGTCGACAAATGAGATGCGCTGCTCTCGTAGGGCCACGAGACGTTGTTCTTTTGATTGTCGCTTGTGGTAGTGGTGCTTACCACGCTGCTCGTCTCCCATAACGTCGCATCCGTGGGCAGCACGCTGTTGAGACGCCAGCTCTAAGCACTGTCTTCAATTTTGCTTCGGCTGGCAACCCCTTCCATCTGCGCCCAGAATTGATTTGGACAACGACCAAAGTGCTCCTGTCAGCGCCGCGAATCGGTTCGGTCGGTGCCCGAAGCGTAGTCGGGGGAGATTCTGTCGGCGCCGCGAATACTCCCGAGGCGCTTGGTTGACCTTCGCTGAGATGGAAGGGCAGAGGGACGCTACCGGGCCTTTCCTGCGTTTGTACCTGGAATAATAAGCTTCGCTTAAAGAAACCTTATCGAAGCCTACACAAAAAAACCGACAAAGAAGAGGAGTGCTGGCCCCTTGTTATTTCAGAAGGCCGCGGTAGCGTGCTATGACCCGACTGACCGCGCAGATAGTCTTAGACCTGAAGCCACGAGCTGGTCAGCCGGCTCACCCACT
Organism: Haemaphysalis longicornis; assembly: GCF_048455015.1. Taxonomy (NCBI): domain Eukaryota; kingdom Metazoa; phylum Arthropoda; class Arachnida; order Ixodida; family Ixodidae; genus Haemaphysalis; species Haemaphysalis longicornis. The sequence continues at coordinate 208,188,418 of NW_027526295.1, forward strand.
GCTCTTTGAAGTAGAAAGCACAGGGTGTGGGTGGTGGTGCCATTCCCATACGAGGTATGCAGATCCCAGTACGTCGCAGGTAGATTCTCAAAGCCCTTCCCGAAACTCTCTCCCTCTCTCCCCCTCCCGCCACACCCATTCTTTTCTCCGTGTTGCCAATCCTTGCCGGCAATGAAAAAACGTGGCTTTGCTGCATGATTTGTACTTTTTAATTTCTCCGTGTATGATGATGATGATGATGATGATTGATGGTGATATCCCTTTTGTAGCGGGGTGATGACGTGTCGTCTTACCAAAAAAAAACTAAGAAGGAACTAATATACCTATGTAACCAAGGTAATCGCTATGTTTTATTCTCTTCGTGTAATAGTATCGCTGCCCTTAGCTTTAACGCTGGCTTTTGGCACAGCACTCAAGCTATGCGGAAAAGCCAGACACACAAACAGGTAGCGTATCGGTGCTTGGGTAACACTTATAGTTGCAAGAGCACATTGTTTGACAATATGACACGCTTAAGCACAAAAGTCTGGCGCAAAAGGCAGGCATTGACTAAGTACATGTCCGACTTTAGCTGTAGGTGCAAAATGTTTGACATTATTAGACGGGTAAACGTGAATCATCGCGGGGTCCCCTAGATCAGTCTTGCAAGCCCGAAAGGGGACCCCGGCACTCTCATGGTGGAGAGCCACCGCCCTAGAGGATATGTTGTAGGATATATGTGGTGGAGGACGGGGTATTGTTGAAGTTAGGAGCCGTCGCCATCCTTCCCCTGCGTGAGATCACGGAGTATGTGAGATCACGCTCGGTGTGTGAGATCACAGGCAACGGAGTGAGCGAGCCGCCTCGGTCCCTCCAAGGGAAGAGTGACTGGGGTAAATATCAATTCTATGTAGGGAGACTCTGGTTTTCCAAGTGGAGACCAGTGATTTTTTTTAACGCACATGCACGGAGGTCTTATCTATTCTTGTTCAATCTCAAGTGTGGCCAATGCCCAGCACGTGCGCATTCGTGCAAAACCGCACGGCAGAGAATACATCGCGCTGCCATGCTTTTTCGCGCAGTTTGAATGTTCCCAGAAAGGGTGATGCGTACCGCTAAGATTCCTTGTAATCGGGTGGCAGGGGACACAGTGCCCAGTGGGCGCCTTTCGAGCTGAGGAAATTCCGTTTGCCGCGTTTCCTACACACCTCATTATTTGTTGTACTTCACCATATGTGAATTCGCCTCAGCACGCGCACTCCCGGACATTCCGTGCAGGTACATAACTTAGGAGGGGACAATAGAAGGCTGAACACACTAGAGCAGAAGAAAATCTTAACGAGACGGCGAAAGAGTTTAATGAGCTGAATGATGATACGAAAATCAGCAAAGCTTCTCATATTTTGGAAGTGTTCAGCCCTATTTATTATAATCTTAACAAGTTTGACGAGTCCTTCAATAAATCACTTGTTTTTATTGTTGTATGGGAATTTTATGTCTTTTCAATTAAATTCATGTACGACTTCTTTCAGGTTTCTTAAAGTTTATTCAAATCTCACAGAAAAACACGTTGGGGCTAAATCTGACAAAATTTGGGGGTGCTTCGTACCTTTCATGCTGCTTTATACAGTCGAACCTCGTTAATTTGCAGTCCGAGGGAATAGAAAATCTGTTCGAATTAGCCGGAGTTCGAACTAGCGGGGGTCCCTTTGATTGGCGGTACAGCGCCCGCTACCAGTATTAGAAACGCATGCGCAGTAAACTAGATGGTACTGCACGTCCTTCGGAGTGCACTTTCAATAATTACGGTCCGCGAAAGAAAAAGAAAAAAGAAAAGGGCAGCGCCCGCGGGAGAAAGAAAAGGACCCGCAAGCACGCGAAGCGAGGTCACGTGGTGTATGCTGCAGCTGCTTCTGCGGTGCGCGCGGAGCAAGCATGCGGTTATGGGTTTGGGAAGCTGTGGAGGCTAGTGACGCATCGAACTCTGGCTTTCGGCTTCAAATTTAACCAAAAGTAGTCTGTGCGGTCGGGCAATATTGTTCGAATTACCCAGGGCACGTGTTCCAGGTTCGAATTAGCGAGAGTTTTCCCGCGTTCAAATGCACGTCACTTTGCCGGGACCAATGGACCAGTTCGAATTATGCTACTTCGAATTAGCGAGGTTCGACTGTATATACTCTGGCGGCGATTCAAGCCTTTACGATATCCGCGAGATCATTCCCGAAAACTCCAAGCGGTCTTCCCATAAGACCGCAAATGGCCAGAACGTGTATTAGCAAGTCTGGTATCAAAGTTCGGACAACGATATTGAGCATTAAGATCACCTGCTCTGACTTGAACCGCGCGCGTGCGTTCGCGCAATCTTCGGTCGTTGAGCCATGCGGCATAGCCAGCTTGCCGTTTCCCGAAAGGCGTTCGGCGCCCTTTTCCGTCGTCTACAGTGTCTATTTCCAATGGGCATTCGCAGCGCGCGTTTTAGCGCATTCAAGTGACAACAGCTGCTGCCGGTGAACATTTGGTAAACGCCATAGAGCGGTGTAATATTCCCAGCCTTGCTCCTCGCTGAACGCCATCACTGGCAACGACGATCTGTTTTGCATGTTCGCATTCGCCTCGCGCTTTCACGGGCACATCGCCCATTGTGTAAACGAAGCACGCATGGTGTACGAGAGAGGAAGAGGAGGGGTGGAGGTCGCCACGACGATGACGCACGAAGGCAACGCTGTAACGACCGTCTCCAAAGCGAGCAGCGCATGGCTCGGCGGGACGCGGCGGCGGCGACGGCAGCGCCTGTCGACACGGCGCGGCCGCAAAGTGAATTAAACACGAGGACCATTTGTCAGGCGCGCGCGCGCGCTCGCGATGCGGTTGAATATCGCTCCCCGCCGGCCGCCGCAGAGAGGCCCACTTAGTATTCCGGTTGGATGAGCAGCGGCAGCGCTGTCTTCTCGTGGCACCAGCAGCGCGCTTTTGCATGTGAATGGCGCTCCACCCTCCGGCCGTCCCGTTCGTCTATCCCGATGCTCCATCAGGCGCTGATGCATGCGTCCACTTAGGCGCCTCATTCACTCGCCGACGCTCGAGCCGCCGCGTGCAAACACGAGCGAATAATGGAACGGAAAAGAAGTATATATACACGCACGAGGGAAACGAAAACGTCCATTAAAGCGAGACTCGCGACCAGAACTAACGCCGGAGAGCACATGCGAGATGTAGCGGGGCATATGCGAGGGCTACGCGGGAAACGGCCGGTTAGCGTGCGTCTACACCGCGTTGCTCTGTACGGTATGGCGCTCGGTTTGCGTTGCTTGAAATAGCGATCTGGAAGTGAGGAAACTTTGAAGCTGAGTTTGCGTACATTTTGAATGGCCAGTCCGCGCTTCGACGTCACCAGTGTGGGCCTGAGCACCAAAGTGCATGCAGAAGCCGTTTGCGCTGGTTGCGCGACAAAATTTTGCGCCATCTTGAAGAATTCTGCGAAGCCCCACTCCCCCCCTCCACCACCCTCCTCCCCAAAAGACGAACGTACACGCGGAGCATGTGTAAAAATAATTATAATAAACACACCACCAATGGGTAACCGGTTATGCTATAAGTATATATAGTCACCGGGGTACATGTCCCGAGTCGGCATTCCCAACCTTGCTGCAGTTGTTTAGGCAGTATACGTACAGCTGTGTACGCAGCTTTTGTTGTGCAAACATTTATTCGAGACAATAAATAAATACAATAAACGTGGGTGGTCTCTTAATTCAGGAGGCTTGAGGCGAGCGCTGCTGCTCTAGCCCAGGAGACGAGGTGTTCTTGACTCTCGAGCTGGGAGCTCGCACTTCTACCGCACTTCTCTCTCTCTCTCTCTCTCTCTCTCTCTCTCTCTCTCTCTCTCTCTCTCTCTCTCTCTCTCTCTCTCTCTCTCTCTCTCTCTCTGATGGTCGTTGAAGGAGTGTTGATGTGTAAATGAAATTGCCACAGCGTATACGGCGCGGGAAAACAAGTCAACTTACATTGAAAATTCTGACAGCAAGCATGACTGAGGCGCCTTGGAGACAATATATGTTTACTGGCTGTTCTCTCGTGTGCGTGCGTGCAAACAGAGAGAGATCGAAAACAATGAAACTTGGTAGAAGGTGAACAAACAAAAGGCGAAGCTTTGGATAACGGTAGCGGCCTCAGTCAGGTCCCAATGTTCCAACAAGGACACTTGCTTCGTCAAAGCTCTATGCGGCTGCCCCACACCCACGTACGAGCCGTAGATGTGAAGAGAAGAAGAGACGTCAACTACGTGTCAGCGCGAAGGAAACTTTTTTTTTTTTTGTAGTAGTAGCTCCTGCAGGCTCCCTGCGCGTGGTCTGCGCAATATCATCCGCAGCCCGGGGGCGGAGCACAAAAGGCACGCGTCACCTATGGAAACCTGAGTTTTACGGGCAGCGTATACACTGCATCTCTGAAATGCATATACTCAGCATCTCCGGGGACAGTATTACTGCAGCGGAGACACGGATGTATGGCCTACATCTACAGCGCGTGGACTCACTCATACCGTATTGAGGAGGGAACAGTGTGTTCGGAGGGGACCCTGAAGCATGTTCCTTCTACTACTTTCATTATCTTTAGTTTGCAAGAGCACAAGAGTGTAACTCTTTCTCGCTATGATCCCTCAGCGTTTACGACAGTTCGATTAATGGCTTTGTTTTTCAACGAGTGCCCGGTTCCCAAACAGGGCGTACTGATACAGGTCAAGAGCACGTCCAGGCGCTGCCGCGTCTATTCCCTGTCGTATAAACTGTCCACATGTCAGCCTCGTCAACCAGCCACATTTTGCATCAGCGCCAGCTCCCAGGACTACCTTTACTTCCGCTGCATTCGGGGGTCCACAATAGACTATCGCTGCGATAGAAAGAGCTTTCCGGGCGTCGACGAGTGGTGGGCGCCACCATGTGGTCGCTGCAGCCTTTATCGAACGAGTGTGGCCGAGAACGCTCGCTCGTTGCACGGCACCGATGGACGGCCGTGGAAGCGCAACTGCCCCCCCCCCCCCTCCTTCCTCTTTCCCCCGTTTCAGCAAAGTCGTGTCTCCGGCAGCCGCGGACACCGCTCGCGTTCGAGCCGCGCCCCGAGCCGCTGCTCGTCGACCCCACAGCCACCACCTCCGCATTTTCTTTCACCCCACGGGATGTATGCAAATCAAGTGGCCTCATTACGGGCACACCCCCCGCCGCGGACTGCTGCATGCGGTGGAGAAGAAAGAAAGACCCCCTCCTCCTTCTCCTTTTCCACTGCGGAAGCTCCTTCGATTCCCCCTCCCGTTCAATCCTCTCGCTTTTGCACCAGACAACAACACAGGCTGCTCGCACAACTACGTATAGCTGCGACCGCGGGCGCGGAACAACCGCGGCACAATGCACGCTGCCGGGGAAAGGCCAGCAACTCAGTTAAGCGCATGCCTTGCGCGCGCGTGGCAGGCGCTTCCGTAGGGGATCGCTCTTCTCTTCCCCCCACGACTCAAATCAGTATTCGACCGCGTGGGAACGGAATTAAAAATAAACAAAAATTTGAGGGAGGCATTTAATGGAGAAACCAGTATACGTCTGTGGCGCATGTAAGCAAGGGGAAAAAATGTGCCCGGATAATTGTGCACCTTTAAACGCGTGTTTCATTCCAGAAAGCAAGAAAAGGAAATTGTGCCTTTCACATAAGGAGAGTTATGGGAAAGTGGAGAACCTATTCCGGTATACGGCTTGCTGTACGCAGTCGGCTCACACGCGCATGCGCACACCCTGTATTGCCCCCTCTGCCCTAGAGCGCAGTGGCGTCGGTCTGCTACCGGGTACCGTATACTAGTACCAGATCTCCTCTCTTCTAAAACTCTTCCTTATCGCGCGAAAAGTTTATTTTGCTTACATGCCCCACATGCCTATATTGGTGTCTCACTAAATATTTCGTTTATTTTAGTTCGATTCTCGTGCGTATATATACGTCTCTCCAAAACTCTCATAGATTTCTAATATGAAAGGCACTATTGTTCCTTTTTTTTTTTTGCTTTCTAGAATGAAACAACTTCACGTTTAAAGGTGCGCAGTTATTCGGGCACATATTTTTATTACTGCTGGCTCCTTATTAGGCACGCGGTGTTTCTTAAAAATAAGACTATATAAGTAAAAAAAAAAGACAATATAAATCATGTTTATGCTGCTATAGCAATGGTCGCTGCGTAGCAGTCAATTTTAAAATACAACCGACTAAAAACTCTGAGAATATCGTCAGTATTTCTGAGACATAAATTTTCATTAAACCAAAGTTACATTATGAATGTCACGCAAAATATTACGTTGTAGCTTAACGCCTACAGCACGAAATGTATAGTATACCCGATAGATCGCACCACACCAACAAAAACTTCTTCTTCCAGCCCGTACATTTATTGGTCGATTGTTCGCCAGACCTACGTGTCCCGAAGCTAATGGAATTACGAGGTTGCCCAAGCCCATCTTTGGGGTGCCATAAGATAATCATACTAATATTGCTTGATGATAAGCCACGCCACCATACGACTTTCATGCAACGGAATCTCGAAATCCACTTGTTCTCTACGCATGGTCGATTCGGTGCCGAGTGCTCGCGTTATTCGACCGTCACACTTCTTCCCCTTCTCCGATTCCCGCAGTGAAGTATACATTGTATTCGAATAGTCTACAAGCTTATAGGAACAGGTTTCAACCAGAACGGTCGAAATCTTCGCCGCCAACACTTCCTGCGCCGAAACATTTGCTGTTGTTGTCGTTGCCGAACGGCGAGCGTTAAAGCAGCTGACGATGAACCAAAGTACCGCTATACAAGCTTCCCACACCCTCAGCCACCCTCCATCATACTCCATTCCCCCTTCCGCGAGGGGACCTACTGCCCCTCGGGGCTGCCATGGCTGTAAACACATACAGACGCAAGCGCTTTCCCCACCAAAACGACGGAAGCTCCTAATAATGACCGCCTCGTGGGTCACTCCGGGTCGTGACGCGCAAACTCTCTCCTCCCCTGCCGCTCTACGGATGGGGGAAGAACACAACGCGCTCGCCACGCACGGAAACATGATAGCCGCGCAGTCTTATTTCGCTAAACCCGGCAAAACAGGCGGCGAGCGGGAGTTTAGAGCGGAGCGAACGGTACGCGAGAAAAGAGCAAGAAAAACAGCGCCACCCTAATCTGAGGGAACCCGATCATTAAAGCTGTCGGCGCGGGGGATGCCGCCGGCGCGCTAGCGCGCCTGCGCAATCTTCCAATAAACGCGGAAGAAAAACGAGGAGCTCGCGCTGCTGCTGCCGCGGTGGGGGCGCTCTCGGCGCTGCCGCCATTAGCGCCGTGCTCTCGCTTTTTTTTTTTCTTTCATTTTTCGCCTGCTTTACATACACTATAGGCGACACTAGCACGCCATATCTCGGTAGTATTCTGCAATCTAGTGAAATGTGCATTGCGTTGCAGAAGAAATGTGATCTAAGAAGATGAGTGAGAAAACAGTATGCAGCTGCAACACGGCTGTTTAGACGTTTACAACCACAAACCAAATGTTTACGGACGAAGACAATGGCGATTTGGGATATTTCTTTTCGTTTCGGTGGGAGCCCACCAACTGTTTTCTCAGTTTTAATCATTCCTCGTTTCATTTTAGATCTATATAAGCATGTTTACTGTAAAAGCTACCGGGATACTATGCGAATCATAAAGTAGCTTAATAGCCACCCCCATAGCCTTCCCGAAATTTTGCCCATGATTGTACCTATAGGTTTCTGTGAGCACAAAATCGGCAAAAGATGGAAATTTGAGAGTGAAATGCGAGCTACGAACTGTAATGTAGTGTAATGGACTGATGTAACACGCAGAAAGAGTATAGGTTCGATAAGGGAACTTGTACTTGACCAGACCAAGAAAAATATGAGAAACAGGGGCTGTTTATGAGTGCTCTCAATTGCATAGTGGTCTTGGTCAGGAACGAGAGGTGCGAAATTAAAACCGTATGCGCTAGCCAGAAAAAAAAAGGACTCTTCCAACAATCGCACCCTACCCGTGCGATGATTCTTCAGCTGCGCTTAAATCTTTTTTTTTTTTTATAATCCTCGAATGAACTGCTGGTTTTCGAGTGGAGCGCCACATTTTAATCTAAAGCGATAGACGCTACTCCGAGATGCAAGCCACGCCCGTTCCTGAAATACGCGACCACAATTTAGCTTCTCGAAACAACATGATTCATTATATGTGAACGTTGCCATAGACTGGTAACAGCAAAGCTCGATGAAGAAAGGAAACGCTGGAAGAAATCGCATGCATCATTTTCAACAGAAAGCTCGGAAAATCAACACTCTGAAATTCAAGCCAGCAAAATCAAGAAGTATTAACCATAGCAAACAGTTATACCGAGCGCGTCGGTGATGTCACGCACCAAAAATGCAGTAAGGAACAGCGTTAATTCAAACTTGCTATTCAGCACAGGCGCGAAATTAGTGTTAAGTCCTCGCTAATTGTTGAACACATCTAATTATTCGTAATTCCAGGGCGCAGGAATTCGAATGTAACGCAGTATATCAGGAGGCCATCAAAAGAAGCCTAGTGCCAGGCCATCCATCGTGGTGACACCGGCAAGGGTACTTCGCCGCAACATCGCCGGCCGTGCGGGCAAGCTTGCCCACAAAATGACAGGGACGCGCATTGCAGCAAAGCGTACATCGAGGCAAAAGGTGAATGCAGAAGTGAAGTTCCACCGCGTCTAGCCACCTGGGTGAGGTCTACCAGCGTATTTCCTCCTCTTGTATCAAATTCTGTGACAGCATCTCCAGGGTCAATGACGCACAGAAGGGTAGAAATGTGAAATCGGGCGTCCTCGTTCAGTTAGAGTACTATGGAACCGCACTATGGAACCGCAAAAGTTTATTACGAGTATAATACAAGGAATATCCCATCTGAATCGTTTTAGAGAAACTTGGAGCATAACAGCCGGATAAATAGTTTGATACTTCTTGTCTGCCCTCCATCTCCTATCTTTGTTCACGCTGCCGATTCAAGACGAATAGCAGTATACTTTCTTACAATGACCCCAGTCACAACGTCAAGTACAGTCCTTGCAAGATTAGTCAGAACTATATTTACATTTTATTACTCCTATGCTACTTTCCAGAGGCAAGTGCAGCCAACCGCTTCCACTAAATATAAGGACATCGTAGAACCACGTGTAGAAAAAAAAAAAAATGACGCCGACCTGCAGACACATAAAGGTACCCAGGATGCAAGATCGTGAAAACAATGAGAAAGTGGCGATGCATTTCTGTATAGATGTACGCGTTTTCAAGCTAGTTTTATAAAGGATACGCGAAACCCGACGACGAAATGAAAACAACACAGGTGCGATAAATTCAACAGAAAAAGCTCCCGGACAAACGCTCACGCGTGCAGAAATTCTCGAGTTAATTATACACAATCTGAGCCCGCCATCACCAACTCAGAGGACCCAAACACCGCAGCGCAAGAGGGTGGCAAATTGAATTCAAACCACAATGCGTATCAAACGCGCGATAAAGCACAAATCACCGCACCCGCAGTCCCCTCCTCACCACGCAAGCAAGCGACAGACGCCACTCCGAACGGGAGAAGAGGGCGAGGAGAGTGTGGCTGAGGCCCGGACATTCGTCACCGCGCCAAGGAGCAGGCAGCACGCTCGCTTGACCGTGGACGCGGAGACAGCGCGTGCAGCGGCGGGGGCCAGTTTATCGATGAGGGCCTCCGCGGCGGGGGTTGTTGCCGTCCATCAATCTCCCCTCGGGGACTCCGTTCAGGCGCGGCGCGAGGGGAGGGGCTCTCATTAGCCCCGCTAGTCACCCCGCGGACCACGCCCACCCTTCCGGACACGCCCATCGGCCACGCCCGCCGCCGCCGCCGCCACCGCTGCTGGTAGGGAAAAAGACGGCATCGAAGAGAGAGCGGAACATCGGAATCACGTGATCCAATTAGATCAAACGCGCGCGTCGTCACGCCGAAGAGGAGACACGACCGTTCGGGTGGCGTGCCGCTGCTGCTGCTGCGCGGCCGCCGGGCGAAGAAAGTGAGGCATCGCGCCTCGAGCGACCAATTTGGCGCAACGCGAGACTGAAGCAGTGTCGCACCGGACGTTGAAGTGGCGCGTTTTTCCTCCTCCCAGGGGTGATTTTCGTCATTCTTCTTCGAAGACACCCGTGTGCCGATGCTAGAAATGAGGAAGAGTAGCGTGCGTCGCTGTTTCGGGGGTCGGTTTGATTGCTGGCAAAATGCAAGCGTTGAATTGCACTTTTTCCGGCATTGCTGAGCACTTGGCAAGCATGGCGTACCGAGGGACTGCTAGGCGGCAGGTGCAGGGCTTGCACGCGTGCTATGAAAGGCCGGACGAAGAAAGCGTAGCAAGAGAGGCCTATAGTAGGTCGGCAACAAGACCGCAAGAGCTGCTCTTGCGGTCTTGTGTGGAAAGTCGTTCCAAGATAAATGGTGAAACAACTCAAGGTTAGGATTCAAGAGATTGTTTCAACCACCCCTAAGGCGTTGCGCTGCTGAGCACGAGGTCGCGGGTTCGATTCCCGGCCGCGGCGGCCGCTTTTCTGATGGAGGCGAAAAGCAAAAACGCCCGTGTGTACGAGATTTCGGCGCACGTTAAAGATCCCCAGGTGGTCAAAATTAATCCGGAGCCCTCCACTACGGCGCGCCTCATCGCCTGCGTTGCGTCGGCGCGTTAAACCCCACAATCAATCAATCAATCAATCAATGTTTCAACCACCCCTAGAATTAACGTACTACACCCATGCGGGCTGTGACGCGAGGAAAACGTGATTCATTTCCGTTAAAGTGCCACTCAAGGCCGCGTAACATTCTGATTCAACCGAAAACTCACGCTATTCGTAGCTCTTTCACCTTTTGTTCGGCGGCAAGCAATGTTTTTATTATTAGCAAATAAATAAATCTATCCGATTTCTCTCTCCTGTTTCCCTTTGATTTCTTCGGGACGTAAAAAAGCACGTCACGAATTGTCTTTTCTGCGAGGAGCTGGCAGCGCGTCCAGACAACTCCGAGACACTGCTGATCTAACATGCGGTGATGCCGTCTATAAGAACCCGTAGAAAATACTTTGACCCGTCCAGTGGAAAAAACTGACGGCCAGCTCTATAACTCTCTAATGTCTCTCTTTTTCTGGTGGTGGGGCGTGGGTCAGCTTGTTTTCGCGCTTAAAATTTCCTTTAAGGTTTGCATTACTGCGCTCATAAAACCGATGTAGGAAGCACATATCGAAGTAACGAATATACATTCCGGCGAGCGCAATAATAGAGAGTTATAGCAGATCGGAGAACCAGTCGCTGTACGGTACCCGCTACACCTGCACATGCGCAAAACCAATGTTTCCGCCTCTGCGCATGCGCAGTAACGTCAGTCGCCTACCCGGTACCGTATCGGTACTGTTTCTCCGATCTGCTATAACTCTCTAATGATATTTTCTACCTACAGTTGCCGGTACAGCGGACGTCATTCTGCGGTTCACGTCTAAATTGTTAGAAAAAAAGAAAGGGGGTCTGTCAGTATACATTGAGCAAAAAAAAAAAAAAATTAAAGCTCTATGTTTCCAAGACCTTACGCAGCGATCATACGCACAGAAAGTCTGAAATATTCAGAAGCTAAGATCCTAATTCGGAAAATGTGTTCAGGAAAGACGAGATTCTGCTGACGACCACTCGAGCCAACATGTGCGGGAACGCGATCCGCAACTCACGCAACGAATAAACAACAAAATGCCTTCTGTCGCTCCAGGAAATGAATGGAGAAGGCCCCCGTTCAGCTAAGCAGGACATAGTGTCTCCAAAGCGAGGCCAATAAACGAGAAACACGGAGTTTTCCCATCGACCTGTACCCACGGCTAATTACAAGCTCATGTATACAAACTGGTTCGCTTGCCAAGGTGGCGAATCATGCAAGTGTCAATTACGGCTAAGTAACTTATGATGCAAATATCAATTATAATTACATGCGTGTGCTCGCGCATCATAAAATAATTACCTCTCCTGAAGGAAACTTACGTCAGGATGAGCTTTTGGCATTCGGACCTTCTTTCTATAAAAATAAATACACCCCGCGGGTATTGGCATCTGGTCAAGATGGTGAGATATCAAGCAAGCACACAAATGCGTGCATTCGATGCGTTGAACGCGGATAAACGGGCGAAACTCCAGCAGACGCCTTAGACAAAAAAAAAAAAAGAAAAAAATGCGAGCCGCCAGTTTGACCGATCCGTTGCTTCCTGCTGGCGCCTTGAGCTGCTCCTGACACTTCAGGGCCGGATAAGTCTTTCTTCCTTCCATCACATTGGTCACGGTCGTCGGTCTCGACGCACGGCCGAAGAGTGTGCGAAGCAGACACACGGGAGGACGGGAAATTAAACGCGACTCGGGCGCCGCCGCCCAGACACCACCTAGACGACAAGGCCCGCTACAATTTCATGCTCCGTGCGCCTCCTCCGTTGCTTGCACAGCGCATTGGAAAGACAACACAAAGGGACCCTGCGACACATCTTGTAGCGTGAGCCACACTGGCCGAGGTTGAGCAGTTTCACGTGGCTCCTGGAGAGCCGTGCTGCGCATGCGCGAGGAGCAGTGACGTCTCCCGACGCACAGCTGGAGCGCCGGAGCTGCCGCCGCCGCGACTGGATTGGATTGGATTGGAAATCATTTCGGCAGCAGTAAGCATGATAATCAGCTAATCCTAGACAACCAGGAGACCTAAGAATAACCAGCTGAATCTTAGCTCACGCTACACGTATCCTGGCATAGCCGAGCTAAGCCACTGCTAATTTTTTCAACTTTTTTCGAAATTTTGAATGCTTGCAGAGCGTATAGTCAACCAACACGTCCAGTACTATACATTAGGGGTCACAAAGTACCTCAGATAAAAATTGCTGCTCTATGCCCATCAGATAACTTAGAAGCTTGCTCAAAAGAATTTTCTCTCTTTCCCGGTCTTGGCGTTCTTCGAATGCTAGAATTACGTCAATACAGCGGTGTAGCGGCTATTGGCCGTCTTTCGTTCAGTTGCGGCAATTAACGGATTCGATAGCCACTTAAGAATAAAATTCCACGAAATCAAAGCAGAAACGGAAGGCCTATCTGGTGCGACGAGCTAATCACGCAGAGCCGCTCCGTGCTGGAGATAACTGTAGCTTTCGCAGGGCTTCCACACGCGAAGGAAAGAGTGAAAGCGTTTATTGAAAGTGTTGCAGGGTCCCTTTAACTTTACTTCCGGTAAGTTCTCGAGATATGGGTTACGATGGAAGAGTGGAGGGAAGAATGCAGGGAGTCAGAGACACTGCCCAGCGCTTATTTTCCGCCTCTTTCTCGAAGATGAATTAAAGGAAGGAAGGAAGGAAGGAAGGAAGGAAGGAAGGAAGGAAGGAAGGAAGGAAGGGAGGAAGGAAGGAAGGAAGGAAGGAAGGAAGGAAGGAAGGAAGGAAGGAAGGAAGGAAGGATGTACAATAAAGGCAGGAAAGTTAACTTGGCTAGAGCCTAGTTTGTTATCCTGCACATGGGAAAGGGAAAACGGGCAAAAAATAGAAAGGAAATAATGAAGGAAAGTTGGAGCAGACCTATACAGGTACGCCCAGCACTCAAGCACTAAACGTTCAAGTTCAGTGATTGTCGAGGCTTTCAGCCTATAGTCTGGTGTTTAAGTTCGTCGCCCGTAGAAAGCGTAAGAGTTCCTTAGTCGCCTTCTTTCTGAGCGTAAGAGAGAAGATGCCAGTGACATAGAATCCTCTCCTCTGAAAATGGCCGCCAAGAGCCCAGGCTCCTCAGTGCATGCACGCAGCACTGCACGGTTCATATGCGCTAAACACGTGTTCTGGAAGCATACACTAATTGGATAAAGTACATGTTGCGGAGATGACATCTCGTATAACTAAGACTTGAAGTTTCGTAGGTTAGTTGGCACTGTACTCAATCCTTACCAGCGAACATGGAAAGACAAATACGAAGTTAAAGAGATGGTCCTGCACATTTTTCAACTTCGTTTTCGTTTATTTTCTTATGTGCGTGCGTAACTATGAAACGGACTTCTTGGATTCGGTCATTCAAATCAGCTATGATTGTAATGGCGGAGACCACCGGACCTGCTGAGTATACGCAGAGCGTTGCAATCGCTGGAGTCGGGAAAGGGAGAACAGAGGAGGAACCGCCGCGGGATTTGCGATATCGCTGGCCATGGACCTCCAGAGAATGACGGGAAGGCCGGAGCAGCCATTGAGATGGGGAAAAAAGAAGCAATCGCTCTAGCAAAATACCAGCAGGCGCCCGGCCCAATGGCGAGTTCCTGCAGGAGGGATCGATTCGGTGCGTGCCTGCGACGAATGCTTGGAGCTAAGGCGACGAGGCCGCCTTTGGGAAACTCAGGGTGGCGGATCCGCACGCGCCGCCGCCGGCCATCTGGGTAGGGTGAACGACAAAACGGTTCTAGAATGAACTAGAATAATTCTAGTGTAGACTTCAGTGGACGAAGGTAGACTTTACTGGACTATAAAGTGTACTTTCGTTCACAATTATAGCTCACTATTCTAGAAAATATTTTAGTGAACTAGAATTTACTCTATACAGTCTATTCTGGAATCTATTATAGCTAACTTTAATCTGTGCGTTGCCTGACAGCCTTCTGGTTTTGAACTGTCGGTTTAAAGCAGCCAAACAAGCTCGAAAAAGTTGCCCATGACTGTAAGGACGAAAATCGCTCAGAAAACTCGACCTAAAGTTGTTTCATCAACATGCAATCATAGCTCATAGTATTTTCCAAGGAATTTTCCAAGTATTTTCCATGGAATTTTCCAAAAAAATCTTCGTTGGAAAAAAATGTCATCCGTGTTGCTGTTTTTGATGTCCCGAGCCGCATTATATGTCGTAAAACCAGGTCCGTTAAAAGGGACTCACCATGATCACATTCAGTGACTTACTAATTTGTGATCCACGGGCTAAAAAAGCATCGTGAAATACGAAAAGTTTCGCAAATTTATAAAAATGTTCTCAGCGGCATAGTTCGCTTCTTTTAAAAATACATCGCTTCTTCACTGAACTATAAAATAAACAAGAAACACATTCTGGTTTATCTAGTCCGCACTACATGGCGCTAGCTGTGTTGCAAGCGAGTTTTGTTTCTTTAGTTCAGTATACAGAAGTTATATATTTCTAAAATTGGCAAACTAGACCGTTGTGAACATTTCAATATATTTGTAAAACTTATATATATATAACACAGAAATAAGGGTTGGCAGTCGAGAAAACCTCGGAAAGCAAAGGGGAGGATGTGGTAGATCATTGAAACAGATTAAGAATTTGGAAAGAAAGAAAGAAAGTGAAGAAAAAATGCCCGCCAGGTGGGATCCGAACCCACGACCTCCAGAATACCGGTCTGGTGCGATAACCACTACGCTACCGGCGGGGCGATTTTCCCATTCACTTTCTGGGGTATTTATGTTAGGTATTTATGTTAGGGTGGTAGCCAGCGCCATTCGGACTAATCCGAATGGCGCTGGCTACCACCCCCAAGCACAGGAAACAAACATACCTAACATAAATACCCCAGAAAGTGAATGGGAAAATCGCCCCGCCGGTAGCGTAGTGGTTATCGCACCAGACCGGTATTCTGGAGGTCGTGGGTTCGGATCCCACCTGGCGGGCATTTTTTCTTCACTTTCTTTCTTTCTTTCCAAATTCTTAATCTGTTTCAATGATCTACCACATCCTCCCCTTTGCTTTCCGAGGTTTTCTCGACTGCCAACCCTTATTTCTGTGTTATTTTCAACGAGCCCCTCATTTTCTATTCTGATTCGCTACATGCATAGCGAGGGCCTCTGTTCTGGCAGTCTTGTTGCCAAAGGGAGCTTAAGAGGGTTCAAAGCTGGTCGACCACTCTGGACATGTCGTAGACACTCGAGTCACGACCCGGGGGTTAAAAAGAAGGTCCCCTTCACCCCGATTAGTCCGAATGGCGCTGGCTACCACCCCCAAGCACAGGAAACAAACATACCTAACATAAATACCCCAGAAAGTGAATGGGAAAATCGCCCCGCCGGTAGCGTAGTGGTTATCGCACCAGACCGGTATTCTGGAGGTCGTGGGTTCGGATCCCACCTGGCGGGCATTTTTTCTTCACTTTCTTTCTTTCTTTCCAAATTCTTAATCTGTTTCAATGATCTACCACATCCTCCCCTTTGCTTTCCGAGGTTTTCTCGACTGCCAACCCTTATTTCTGTGTTATTTTCAACGAGCCCCTCATTTTCTATTCTGATTCGTTATATATATATATATATATAGAGAGAGAGAGAGAGAGACAGAGAGAGAGAGAGAGAGACAGAGAGAGAGAGAGAGAGAGAGAGAGAGAGAGAGGAGCCGCTGCGGGATAGCATAATTGGTCAGTGCACCGCACGCGTTATGCGCGGAGATGTGGGTTTTTCTCGAGTTATATTTTCGCTTATTTATCACTGTATCACAAAGAAACATGACAAACACACGTCATTCGACACTATTAAATATTTCAGAAACAGCCGAATAGCACTGGCAATGACGACTGCAACCTTGATATATATATATATATATATATATATATATATATATATATATATATATATATATATATATATATATATATATATATATATATATATATATATATATATATATATAGCAACTCCCAGGCCTGGGAGTCGCTTGTACCTATTTTACCGGTAGGTGCCCGGCGCCACCAAGGAACACGAATTCACATGGTGCCTTCCACAGCCACGGTGGGCGCTCAACTCACAACCGCCTGTGGCAGGAATATATTTATTTATTTTTATTTTTTATTTAAAGTAAATATATTTTAAAGTTAACTGTATTTTAAAGTTAAATATATTTATTTACCTTATTTTTCTTAAAGGGGGTGTCTAGCGCCGTCCAGACGGAACGCCAAGCACTGCCGGAAACGGCGCAGATTAGACGCCATTTCCCGTCCTGGAATTTTGTGCAGAGGTAACGACTCTGTTGCCGGACGTTATACTCGCGGGTTCGATTCCCCCGTGGTTTTTATTATTATTTATTGTGGCTGTGACTAGCGTTTTTGAATAGCTATAGATCTTCACGTCCGCTTTACAATTCAGGCGGTGAAAGCAGCCGGTCTTGATGTTTACTCAACCGGCCGAACCGCTAGCGCTCACTGAAGCCAAGGCCGACATAGCCATCGGTAGAGTTACGTCCGATCATCTGTAATCATTGACAGCGAATAATGATTAACACTGACTCTGGGTAGCCAGTGAGTGGAAGCGGTTTGGCCGGTTGGGTAAAAATCAAGAAAGACTGCTCTTGCCGAAATATTATGACGCCTTATGATCATGTACTCGTATGGTGGCATGTTCACCAGCTGGGTGAAACTAGCGGAAATTGTATATCTGGACAGAAAAAGATTCATCATGATGCCGAGATCTTGGCAGAACTCTACGAATCTACCGACATCAAACGCGCCTGCGACTTCTCGACGTCGATTTAGTGTGGCGACCATCTTTCCGTCTGGACGAAGCTTTAGTGGCGGCTATTGTACCGTCTGGACGGAACTTTACTGGTGCTTATCGTTCCGTCTGGACAGAACGCTGGCCACAGCCTTTCGTAAGTCAAAGTCCCAGAGAAGGAATGTCGTTTAGCCAAGTATAACCATGCTTGCAGCCCGCAGCAGTCACTCAGCTTCCCTCCACCAACATCGCGGAGGGGCTGAACTTGAATGTACCAAAAGTCTTGCTCCTCACCGATGAGAGAGACGCCTGTGCGTAAAGAATGATGCTGGTGGTTATCACAGCCCTTATCATCCTTACTACTAAGTGGAACAGCAAGAAAAGGCCGAAAAAGCCTCATAGTCTCCTTCTTATCTATTTGTTTCACTATCCTTTCGTTCTGCCGTGGTAGTGATAAGCTAACATTTATGCGAACCAACCAAAAAAAAAAAAAAAGGCAGCATAAAGAGGGGTTTGTGACCCGGTAATACAAAGAAGCCTATAATTTACTTCCGATGTTTAAAGCCGCTATCAGCCCTGACGTATCAATTGCCACAATTCTAGCTCTCCTTGCGTTATTTGGCGTTTTGAAGGCTACGTTTTTTTCCCCCACGAGAGCGCTGGAGAGCTGCAGGCACAAAAAGGGTAAGCGATCGATTCCTGGGCGATCACGCCGTGCAGTTTTCCAGCGCAATTTGACTATCACGAGGTCATCCTTTGGTGTCGAGCCATAAAGAAACAAAAACCTAAAAAGAAGGGCCGCCCAGCGCAGTATGGCTTCTCCGAGAAGCAGCAACACCGATCGGGATATATACTGCGGGGTGCCAAAAGCACATTCACCGCACATTTATAACGCCAGCTCTGCGCCACGTATACACACACGAAGGCGCGCGCGCGTGCTACAGACACCCGCACAAACTGGCCCGCACGGCGCTCCCAGATGCGGCCTTGTACGCGCTTGACGTAACCACGCCAACAACAACAGCAGCAGCCACAAACTTGCGGCATCAGCGGCGCAAGCACAGACACCACCAGCCGTACAGCTATAGGGCAGGCGTCGTGCGCGGGGTTCGGGCGGCACCATTACCGGCACGTCCTTATCAGATGCCAAATACCGGATCCTGTCGACAAAGCCCGAGCGCCTCGCCATCACGACTCGCGGACGGAGGCCGAAGAACGCGGCGGCCCGGGGATCGAGGTGCCGCTGCCAGGGAGAGGAGGCCTCTCGCTTTCCCGTCTTCTCTGCCACGGCAGGGATGCCCCGCAGTCGCCCGCGTGGCATCTCGTGAGATCGAGAGGCGATGCCGACGACGATTGGTCTTAACTCCGCCGCCGGTTCCTCCCCCAACTTCGTCTCGCGCGCGACCTTTTTCCCCGCTTCAAGTCCGTATCCGAGATCGTCCCCCTCCTCACCTCTCCCACTCCGTCGCTGTACAGCTTCTTCCTGCTCGGCGGGGACCCGCGAGGTTTTAAAGCCCTCGTCCCTCATCTGATGGGCCGCCGCCCTATTGGCCGAGACGAAAGTTATATCTGCCGCCGCCGATCGGTCGACTTGCCCGAATGCGTGCACTTTGGCGCGCAGAGCGAGGGAGCCGCCGACCGGCCCTGTTGGCGGACGGAGACACTGACAAAGTGCCGTCAGCAGCAGAGCGCTTCGATTAAGATCCGGTGCGGGCTGGCTCATTAACCTCTAAAAATATGGCCCCCGAGCACGCGGACATTGGCAGGGCCCGGCGCCTTTGCGAAGGAACCTCCGCTGCTGCGTTGACGCATGCGCTATAGGTCACGCACGCCTAGCACGTTAAAAGCGGAGCGGCGAAAGTTGCGCGACGTGCGATAGCGAAACGTTTCCTTTTGGAAAAGAGAAAATTGCGTACGTGCCAGAGCGTAAGTTATAAACGATGCACGCGGCTCGTGTCACAAGTCGCCGTACACCCCGTCGAGGAAAGGAATTTTCCACCGATTACCTGCCGCGGAGAGGAAAATGACATCCCGCTTCATCTTCTCTGCGTCAGAAATGTTTTCGTGAGTTTGTGGCAGCGTGCTTTATCGAGCTGTTCTGGATGAGTTCCTAGTAGTAGTATGTATTGTTGGATGAGGCGGACTTAGCCTTGCATAACTGCCGGCAATTGCTCCGCCTAATCGCCCCAATAGGTTATCAGAGACACGCAAAGTCGCCGTCCGCACCTCACATAGTCCTATTATAACAGAGACACACAATGTCACCACACCTCACTTAGTCCTGTGGACTGCAAGAATCCCAGCAGGAGACGAGACACCTCTCTATGCCTTATCATCTACAAGGACGGTGAAAACGCAGTGCGAACTTCCAACGCACACATGAATGCACCGTTCGCGAGCACTTTAGGCAGCTGTGGCGACCAGCACATCAACCAGTCGTGGCCTGAAGAGAGCCGAAGCCTGTCTGCTCCACCGAGTAAGAACAGACTCAGCCCGTACACCAGCTTGGCTAAATCAACATTGTTTCATACTCTTTGTGCCCATTGTGTAGTGTGACTGGTGGCATTGATCACTACATTATGAACTGCTCCAAAATCAACCTTGAGCGGACTAACTTTTTTAGTAATTTCCAGAAGCTATAGGAGTGCCCCATGCATCGGGGGACATTGTTTTTCCTAGTAATGAATTCATCTCTCGGTGGAGTTGGTTAGAGCGTTAATGTAATAGCCCGTGACTGACGCATTTATGATAGATCCCGGTCTCTCACAAAGAGAGCAATCATGAGCCTCGATAATATCTCGTTGGTTAGCGGCATGTTCCTCCCTGTGAGCTACCGCGGGGTGAGTGTGCTCCTTTGTCAATTATGAACAGGGCATGGTGACGATCACTTTGCACGTCATACGACCCGATAAACAGAGTTAAATGGCTGATAAAGTAACGAATCAATCGGGTGCGGTTCCCTAAGGCATACTACTATCCCTTACGCCATTTTAGACGCAACCGCGAAGTATAGGGATATAGAGAAGAATAAATAAAAAGAAGTGAGGTTAGTATTCACACGCTGTGAGCGGAGAATTCAGTCAAACTATACTTGTCTATCCCCGTAGCACAAGATCGTACCACAGTGCCTTGCGCCGACGCCTACTTCTAGGGAGTGCCATACCACGTAAATGGAGGTGAGTGATTGGAAAAACCAAAATGCAGCCCTCTATTCGCCCCCCTCAGAAACACAGCGCTGCAGTTCAAGCAGTATAAGAGCTGCTGTTATTGCGAACTATTTTTGTAAACAATAAAACGCGTTCCACACGTAAAAAAAAGCAAGAAAATACATGCATGCGCACCCTCCCCGCACACACACACACACACACACACTCATATATATATATATATATATATATATATATATATATATATATATATATATATATATATATATATATATATATATATATATAGCCTACATTCAAAATAATATGCGTGCTTGCTCAGCGCGAAGATTTCTTTACAAAAATGATGCAGGAGGGGGTGGGGTGGTGTGAATGGCATGCGTACAGGCAGAACAAAATAAAATTGCGAGAATTAAAATATCTACCTGAACGGACAAGTTCCCAAATTTTGGTGAGAACAGGGTGAAATAATGGAAGATTGTGGCGCAATTATCATTACCGAGTGCTCCTAAACTAGCACCTCTAACTGCAATTACCGCGCTATGTAATATAAGCGCAGTCCTTTCGCGGAACTTACGGTCGTAATTAATCGTATATTGCGCCTTCAAGTTTGCATTTTTCTCTCCCCCATCTATTTCTCTATTTCCCTCTCCTCCCCCTCCTCTCCCTCCTATCTTTGTGTTTGTGCTATGAATACATTCACATACAGCCAGTGCACCTTTAGAGCATATTAATTAATAAAATAAATATTACAAACTAGTACTAATAATAAAAGTCTGCTCAGTATTACGACAGCGCATGCTGACTGCGTTCCTTGGCGTGACGTCCGGCCGGTGTGAAATCTTAAGTTTTACTTCCAATTTGGGCTGTTCAGGAAAACAAATAAGGAGGAATGACACCGAACGGCAAATAAATGCGAAACTATATAATAAAGTAGCATAGCGCTTATTCCAAGTATAGTCGTCGTCGCCTGCGGTACAAGCTAAACATGGAGACGTTGGTCAGCTTATGCAATTTCTTTTTCTCATTTTACCGCTCAAAGTACGATAAAGCCCTGCAGGGACAAATGTTCGTGCACACGGTAAGTCTCGACTCAGATACCCCCCCCCCCCACTACCACCATCACTATCCTCCTCCTCATCATCATCATCGTCATAATCATCATCACCATCGCTTACATCACTGGGGATATTCCGTTACGAGATAGGTACATGCAGGAGCTTCAGGTGCAATGCAAAAAGTTAATTAAACGTGTACATATGCTGCGCCCCGCCCCTAGACCGACAGAAATGATACAAAACCAAGAAGAGAATGCACGAAACGGAGCCGAAATAACATTTTACAGCAAAAAAAAAATGGCCGCGTATCTGCTCACTGCGCTGCAAGTGTCGTGGATACACGATAGTCTTCTGCCGCTTCTGCCAGCTCGGACCTGCACACTACTTTTTTTACACCCTTTTTGGCCGAAAAGGGTGTAGCATAAGTGTAAAAAGTGTGTTGGGATGCCATTGCACCCTTTTTCTTGAATCTCGACACCCTTTTCGTAGCTGCACACCCTTTTTGCGTTGAAAAATCTGTGTTGACCAACTTCAACACCCTTTGTTTCTCGTAGGGTTGTGAAAGGGCATGCAAAAGGTGTTCAGCTTTTGATTGATTAACGCCATGCATGCATGTGTAATTGCACCGTGAAGTACAAAATATCCCTACATACCCTCCTCTCCACCTCATAAGAAATGTTCAAAAGCAAAAAAAAAATTGTTCGCATTCAGTGAACGCTCGTTTCCTATACGGTGCGCCGCATTGCCCGAGTTTATATCTTTGGTACGTGAAGCATAAGTTTGAACTTCTAAAATTAAAAAAAAAAAACTATATTACTGTGGCGAAAAGTGTGTTGACCGACAACACGATTGGCTTTGTGCAGGGTGTTGAAAGGGTATGAAATAAATGTTCAGCTGCAAAAAAAAAAAAAAAAAAACAAAAAAAAACAGCAGAGCTGAGGGTTGACCTATAGCTTCTTCCGGTGTTGATAAGTTTGGCTACGTTTTGCTCGGCTTTGGAAAGTTTTGGTAGGTTTTGCAATGTTTTTGCGAGGCTATAGGCTGAGTGCTGAGGAGTGAGAACAAGTTTAGCCGGATTTCACAAGGTTTTTCCAGAGTTTCCCTCGCACTGATAGCGGATCCAAGGGGGAAACATGCTAGGTCGACTCCCAGCTCTGCAGTTTCTCCACCCTTGCACCACCAGTGCAAGCTGCACGAATTGTTTTTGCGTTGTACAATCCCAAAAATACCAGTACCTTTGAAGTGGTATAATAAGAAGTGCGCATACGCATGCGCCCCTTGTGCTCACAATCGAACAGGCTCGAAAGCCGGCTTCACTGTTATAGTATCCTATCTGCGGTGGTGCACCCTTTACGGGCGGCGCTGTTCTTTTTCTTGGTTTTTTTTTTGCTAACGCCACCGACACCCTTAAACAACTTCACTTCAGGTTCAAACAGCTTCAGGGTCAAAATATTCTGTTCAACGCGTATA
The DNA here is from genome assembly GCF_048455015.1 of Haemaphysalis longicornis. Lineage (NCBI taxonomy): Eukaryota > Metazoa > Arthropoda > Arachnida > Ixodida > Ixodidae > Haemaphysalis > Haemaphysalis longicornis. The sequence goes on from NW_027526295.1 coordinate 208,211,601, forward strand.
TATATCAAGCACACTCCTTTTTTTTTTCAAAGAACACTGCGAGTACCACTTATGCATATGTTTTGCCTCAAATATGCCTAATGCTTTTGAACAATGTTGACAAGGTGAAGTGTGTTCTCAGATTTAGTGGTTTGGGAAAGTTTTGCTCAAGTAAATCTTTCGTTCGAGTATTCTTTTAACTTTTGGCCGCAAGGCTAAATCGAGGCACAGACAGACATTCCCGGGTTTAAGTAGCCCAAGAAAGACTGTCGTATTAAAAGAAAAAATTACAGTTCTTCCAAAAAGTTCGGAACATGATGGAGCTTGTACCCATACGGTATGTACAGTTCGCGCCGAAATCCGCGATTGTAGCCCTAGGCTACTGATGCCGAACAGGGGGAGGGGGGTTGGGGGCACTTTGAGCGGTTGCTCAAAAAGCAAGAGGAGCGTTCGAACCAGACCACTAGACGTGGCGGACTTGTACCCACAACGCAATCTCACTCCCCACAGACGAAGTATTGCGACGAGGAGGGTGACGGTTAGGTGGCCATCCCACTACGTTGGGGACAACAAACTGTCGTCCAAACAATAACAAACAAACGTAGGGAGTGGGGTGAAGATGAAGACGACGGGTCCCGTTAATTTTGTCAGCGAGGGGAGGATCGAGGGCCCCTCCCTCATGAGGGGCAGCTGAGGAGTATGAGGCGCCATTTTCTTCTCGCGAGGAATCACGGCATGTCACCCGGCGGGATGAGAAGCCAAATCCCGCTTCCTCACTGCGTACAGCGGCGTGATATTCGCCCCTCAATTTAACCGGAAGTGCACTGAAAAGGCGAGGATGCGTGTGAGCGTATTAACCACCCATCATCTCTCACCATGTCCCGTGTTCTTACTATTTCTTTTAAGAGAGGAACAATACGCGAATTCATTTGATTTACTTTCTTACAACATAATTTCTAGCATGACCAATCCGCATCCGACGGGACGAGACACTTCGAAACGTGCGCAGTCTCCCTTTATCTGCATTGGTATCACGTACGCGTCATCCACGCTTAAAATTGCTCATCAATCTGTCATAGTAGCCTGGATGTGCTTTCATACAAGTACTAAGCCAACCTGCACCTCTGAGAATTCAGTAATTTTGTTTGGTGTAGCTGAAATAGCCTGTCTGGACAAAAAAGAATGTGAAAATGAAAGGAAGAAGGCCATGGAAAAAGGGGCAGACTCGCTGTTGTCTACATGGGAAAGAATGCATAGGATCTCATCGAAAATCCAAAAGAAAACGTCAGCTAGCCGCAGCATGCACACACAAAAAGAGGCGCTCCTCGATCGAACCGGTTCCTGCGCGCCAATTTATTTCGGAGTCGTTGCCGCGAAGTTGTCTTCGCTAATGGTCCGCGCACACGATAGTACCAACACCACCTTAATAAGAAGACCTGAGCAACTGAAGTTCTCCTCCTTATCCTCCAAAAGCAATCAGTCGTACAGGCACGCCAGAGATCGAACCTCAGCATAAATGTTACCACGCCATCCGTTCATGCGAACACGCCGTCACAGCCAACGTTACTAGAATAAACTAGTAACGTTGGTCACAGCAGCGTGAGAAAGAACAGCATGTATATTCCGGAGACTAGAACAAAAGGGCAAAAGGGTTAAAGTCGGTGAAGAATATTGTCAGCTGCTCTTTTCAACTGTCTACAACATCGTGCACAGCGCTGTAATTTCGCTCTCTTTCTCTCTCTCTCTCTCTCTCTCTCTCTCTCTCTCTCTATATATATATATATATATATATATATATATATATATATATATATATATATATATATATATATATATATATATATATATATAAAGGGTAGGATGTGGTAGGTCATTGAAACAGATAAAGAATTTGGAAAGAAAGAAGAAAGTGGAGAAAAAATGCCCGCCAGGTGGGATCCGAACCCACGGCCTCCAGAATGCCGGTCTGTTGCGATAACCACTATGCTACCGGCGGGTGATTTTCCCCTCTACTTTCTGGGGTATTTATGTTTAGGTATTTTTGTTTCCTGTGCTTGGGGGTGGTAGCCAGCACCACTCGGACTACACGGGGTGAAGGGGACCTTCTTTTTAACCCCCGGGTCGTGACTCGAGTGTCTACGACATGTCAAAAGTGATCGACCAGCGTTGAACCCTCTTAAGAGGGTTCAACGCTGGTCGACCTCCTGGCGGGCATTTTTTCTCCACTTTCTTTCGTTCCTTCCAAATTCCTTATCTGTTTCAATGACCTACCACATCCTCCCCTTTGCTTTCCGAGGTTTTCTTGACTGCCAGCTCTTATTTCTGTCATATATATATATATATATATATATATATATATATATATATATATATATATATATATATATATATATATATATATATATATATATGTGTGTGTGTGTGTGTGTGTGTGTATGTGTGTGTGTGTATGTGTGTGTGTGTGCGTGTGTGTCTTCGTCAACGGAGCAATGGCATTACAAGAAAAATAAACAACTAAAGCTCCGCCGTCACTTGGGACCGCAGCTCATAGAATACTATACCAAAACAAAAAGCATGCAACAACGTTGATAATAGGTCGTGAAGTCATTGAACGCGCTAAAACCCCTCTCTCTAATATTATGCGTGAAATGGTGCCATTACTACACTTTTTCTGCAACCCTTATTTCATTTTTACGCCGAAGGGCACCCGAAGGCGAGGTCGTCGTACCGAAATTTTTATTGTGGCCCCATAAGACATGCTCGTGAAGTGTTGCATCCTGTTCTTCAGTGTCAACGTGTACTGAACTAAAAGCTAAGAGCATACACGCGTCGGCGGAAGATTCACAAGGGTGGATTATCCGCTCGCACGGAACACTTGACTCGCGTTCAAGCTCAAGTTATGTATTCTTTTCAGCAATCCAGAGCGTAAACAGTTGGATGCCACAGTGCCGCAAACTTGCCATGACGCTTATACTTTCACGGAGCCGGCTCCCCACAAACTTCCTCCGCCATTTCAGCGCGTACTGGTTCCTGTTTGCGCCAGTGCACGGTTAGTCATTTACCTGCGCTGATATGTTTTGTTTTTCGCCTCTCTGTCGCTTCTCCCTCCTCAAGCGCACTTAGCTCAGTCTTTCCTGGAGGAATAAATAACACCGATAAAGAAAAACAGCGTAAAGGCGCGGCGCGGAGATTTCGGGAAAACAATGCACTAGCAAGACCCGAACGCCCGTCAAAGGGTGAACAAGGCCGCGCCCTCAAGGAACGGGCGAGCTGCGCCAAAAAGATAAGCAAGAGCAAAACAAAAGAAACGAGGCGCCACTTTGCCGCGCGAGAGTCGTCGACTTTCCCGGAATTCTTCACGCGCGCGCGCGGGCGCCAGCAGCGTGGTCGCTCTTCTTTCATAAATTCGCTGCTTGGCTGGTCTTGGCTCGTGTACGGGACTGCGGGCGCATTCTGCGCAGATCAACGCCACATAGACGACCAGAATCCAAGGCTTCCCCCTCACCCTTTTTCTTTTCTCGGCGGTTCAATTATCCGACCCGAGCGTGTCCCAGTGACGTTTCTGGCCCCTCCCGCCAACCAGGCGCAGAATTCGGGCAAGCGTAGTACACAGGTGATGGCTTAGCGCGCGAGTCTGCCAGGTTTACGCGGTGTTGGCAGCAAGCCTTTCTTTCTCGGATGGCAGGTTTGGCCGCGCTGTTCAAAGCGTTCGGCTTTTATACTGCCCTTTGCAGGGTGTTCCGATATGGTTTATGCGATGCCCGGTCACTCTTTAGGTCAGTGATCGTAAAGCAGGGACAACAACGGAAGGGTAGTCGAAGGTGCCTTCTTTAAACTTTTTTTGAAGGCAGAAAGATTCCCTCCCTTTGCAGCCGGCGCCAGGCTGGCGCCCTGCATGGTCAGAGATATATGAGCACCTTTATTTGCCTTGTTTGAACAATTGGAAAATAATGAGGACATGCCAGTTAAATAGGAACAAGCTCGTGGGTCTTACCCATCGAAGCATGCGGAAAGATGTGGAGTGAGCGTCGATTATTTGCCTGCGAATCGGAATATGTGGTGAGCACTTGCGATATATGTGGGGGGACTATAAACAAATGATAAGATACATAAAAGCAACAAACGAACTTTGCTTCACCGTGCGTGTAGAACAGGCGGCTTTATAAGGTTCGGCACACGTTCTTGAAATAAATGAACCCGAGCGAAATAGGAGAATTCAACCATTCAGACAGTGTAGAAGACGGCTTCGAATTCCGGGCGCAGGAACTGATCATTCATGGTTCAAGGGGTTCAAATGAACCGGGCCCCCCGGGCTTAGGGGGTGCTGGAAATTTTACTGTGGTTCACATCGCTGGTCATTGGCGTTATTGGCGTTATTGGCGTCTGCAACGGGAGCGTGTACCTCCTAGAGCACCTGTCAGTTTAGCCTGAATTCGCTAAACGCTCTGACATGCAATAAAAGACAATCGCAGTTCGTCCGCATGGTTATCGTGTATTTCGCTGCCACCGGATAATGCTGGAAAAAATTGCTGACTCCGTGGTTTGATTCAACAGGTTTACGCCTCCTGCTGATTTCCCTAATTGAAACAAAGACTATCTATTTCAATAACGAATGATTCGAAAATGCTGTTCGTTGCGTAATGTGCATAAACCCGAAGTCAGCTCAGAGTTCTTTGGTCTGAGGCAAAAACGTTGCACTCACCCAAAACCATGCGTTACGTAGAGCGACGGAGCTGATCCAGCTGATGGACAAATAGAGCAGCCAGACTCGGATTTGTTAAAGGGACAATGTTCAAGATCTCATCAACAAACTGCCCCAGCATAAAAGCAGGAAAACACTTGCAGAAGCGTACGTGCTTTTTTTTTCTTTTCTTAAATATGAATGAAAGAAGAAAACATGGCAATACGCGTGCGTGCACGCCCCATTTCAAGGTCGAATTTCTGCGAAACGCATTACCTATTTTTATACCGTGTTGAAGCAGAAACCTTTTGTAAAAATGTAAATTTATCTTTGTCTTGAGGTTATGTAGCAGCAGAAAAGGCGTGTGCAGTATGAACGTGTTTCCTGCTCCTATAAAAGTGGATGTTGCCTGCAAAAATCTCTGCATAAATGATTTTGCTAATTCGAGAATATTATTAAAGACGTTCTAAGGAAAGTTCGGTATCGATCTCGTTTTCTGAAGGAGCAGCCTTTTCTAAAAGATTTAGCTCCCCGCATGATGAAAACACTTGAATAATAAACCATTTAAATTATTTGGTCGTGCTCGGTCGGCATACGCAATCTACATAATATCGATGTTTGTATAGAAACGCTGCCTTAGGAGAGCTTAAATTTCTGTCGCTGGATAAAAGCACCAAATGGCCAGACGATTGGTGGCGTATTTGCTGTAGGTATGCGAGAACAGTTTCTGAAAAATGCCCACTTGTCTACTTCGGCCTTGCCCGCACGCGGGCTCTGTCGAATTAGTGAAGCAGATAGAGCAAGCCATTTTTCACGAATGCGCTTCCCGATTTTTCGAGGGAAGATTTCTTTGCCGAAACAAGGGTAAACTGCGCTAAAGGGTAAACATACGACACATAAGCTGCACTTTTAAGTGTCGTACGTATTTCTTCCTTTTGTCTTAACTTCTCGCGCGGTTTACCGTTCTTTCAGTATGACTTATAGCCGGGCAAATCTTAATGCTGTCTATATGCATCTTCGTTTCGTGGTCTAGTGCAATTCCGATGACAATATCTGCAAGTGCCATGCAAGAAAGTAGACGCCCCGGCGATGTCCATAAACACTCCGGAGATTCTTCGAGCAAATGCGACATGTGTTATTTGTAGCGAATTGTAAAAAGCATCGAATCTAGAGAATGACGAGTTAAGGCGGAAGAGGAAAGGCCTTCAGTGTTTTGCTTTGTTTTACTGGGACCTCAGCACTACTAATCCGGCCCTGACCGGGCGGAAATGTGTGAGACTATAATTTAGAGGCACAGTGAGAAAAATTACGGCACTATACTCGAAGAAAAACTTGAAGAACACAGAAAGCGGTTCGAACAACTGAGAGGTATCGGGATTTGCACCAAATGTAAGCGGTCTGGACGAATTGCAAATGGTTTTTGGAAGACTGTACGTGAATGTAACGAAAGCAGTGACGTAGTTGCACCGATTTTATTTGTGGATGCGCCAGTTGGAAGCCCAGAAGAGGGTGGCACGTTCCACAGCGCCACCTTGGGACACGGACTTCGTACGTATACATGAGGCGCACACGTGCGACTTCAAGCTGTGAACTCGCACTTGTTGGCAGCGCTAGTGGCTCGTGTGGACAGTAGGCGTCAGACATGCCGACGAATAACCCTGGTGTAATTACGGCATGTAGCCCACGCGAGTCGAGGCAACACAGGCCAGGCATGCATACACGAAGGCCATGAGTCTCTCCTCGGGGCTCTTTCAAGCAGTTGGCCCCTCCGTGTACTATACCATTGACGTTTTCCGCCCTCTGCCATACATAAGCGCACAACCCGCGGTGAGAGACGTTATACTTCGATGACGTATACCAAGAGGCTTTGTCATTTATGGGCTGTGGGCCAAGAGCAGAGGTCTTTCAATACACGATATTCGACGCACCTGATGTTCTTGTTTGTTTGCACCACGCATTAGGTACACAGGTGTTCTCTTACACACGTGTTGCAGGGACGTAGCCAGAGGGAGGGGGGGGGGGGGTTTAGACTATAGACTCCCCACCCTCCCCCCGAAATTATTCGCAACGCGTGAGCCAGACTTAGTCTCCTTTCGGCAAATCTGCTCCCGTCCGATAACTCATAACCCCCTACGAAAAGAATTTCTGGCTGCAGCCCTGCCGTGCTGTACATAGCACGTCCGCATGCGCGAAACGTTGTGATTGACAGGCGCATGCGCCTGAATCGCTGATTTGGCGCTGTTAGCAGTTTGGTCACATGGAGGTGTGTGTGTGTGTGTGTACATGTGTACACACACATACATACATACGTACGTACGTACGTACGTACGTACATACATACATACATACATACATACATACATACATACATACATACATACATACATACATACATACATACATACATACATACATACATACATACATACATACATACATACATACATACATACATACATACATACATACATACATACATACATACATACATACATACATACATACATGCACAACAGACACACAAACACGCGCTGATTCGTCGGTGTAATAAAACCGCCTTGGACGGCTTAAAATACAACCCACACTACAGGCTCTTCGTTCTTCTTTTCTGAGTCTTCTCCCGTGTCCAACTAGCCGGTTGTTACCGCACAGAGCCCAGTTGGCTCTTTTCTGGTCGACTAATTACGCGCTCTTCTCGCCATGACGCTCGCCGTGCGGGATTTCTCCTGCCAATTTAAGCGGCCAGCGCGAGGCGGTTCGGAAACTTTCGCCGACGCAGCGGCGTGTGAGCAAACAAGAGGGCGGCTCACGCCTGCCGGCCCCCCGGGGCGTTCGATCATCGTCGGCCGCAGTTCGGAAGCTGCATCGGAGCAGCAGGTGTGCGCGCGCGTTGGGGTGCGCCGACGGCGGGGGGTGGACAGAGCGTGTGGCCGCCACCGCTGATAAAAACGTGTCACTGGTGCGAGCCGCGCGACGACAGCCACCGGCGCGAAAATTCGAACGCATCCAAGGCCAGAGGAAAGGCCCCGAGCCAACTCTTCGGTCTAGTTTCGCGTGTCAAGCGACGGGCTGACCGCGCGTCTCACTTTAGTGACGCCTTCTTGATTTCTTTAACTATTAAGAGCTTAAGGCCTGACATATGGGGCAGAGAGAGAGACATCGCAGGCTTTTTTCGTCTGTAGCAGGTGTTGAGA